>NC_061512.1:42880189-42957414 GCF_022539505.1 Lolium rigidum
TCTAGTACAAATATTTAAATTACCATGGCTGGACGGCCAGTGTAGCTACTCCCTGTCATCGTTGACGAGGTCCTAGTCGTTGATGTTGTTGCCTTGCCACAGCTCCTCATAAGAAATTATAGATACGTTGGAGACGTACCCATACATATACCCATATTTGCTGAAGGTGTTTATACATTTCATCCTTTCCACGACGGAGACGCTTTAGGCAGCGAACACAGGGGCAAAGTGCCTGAACCAGCCCCTTTGTACCACGCGCTAACTCATTCACTAGAAAATGGGTCTTCCTTGTCCACTCAGCTGTTTTCTCGGCCGCACTAACACGCTCATTGTACATCCATCCATATCAGCCATCCTCTGCTTTATTGGGAGCCAAACCACATACATAGCATTTATATCAAATAGGAAATTAAATGCATCATATTTTTATTTATTTTACCGGGCGAAACGCATGCATCAACCTACATCTCTACTAGGTGGGCTCCTAGCAGCCGCCGGATCCGTAGTTGGCTACATTCTCCATGCTCTACTCCGGTCTAAGTCAGAATTTCGGCAGCACCTCCCCGCTGCTCTCACGATACACGTCTCGGCAAAAAGCCGAGAGGATGTGCATCCGGAGAACAACGGGGAGGCGCTACCGAAATCCTGACTCGGACCGGAGTAGAACATGGAAAACGTAGCCAACTACGCATCCGCCTACTGTCCCGTAATGCTCGCGGACGGGAAGTGACACCTAGGTTACGCAACTTTACTTGGAAAATGAATCTAGTGACATAAGAAAATGCGGAGAAGGGGAGGCGATGTTTTAGCTCACCCTCGGCTGCCGGAGAGAATCGCGACAGGGCGGTCACGACGGGGCGGTCACGACGGGGCCTAGTTTTCACAAATTAAAATTAGTCAATGCAAAAAGTAAAAAAATCCTATTTCTATTTCCAACTCTATTTTGTTTTCACAAATTAATCATGTCTATTTATATTTCCTAGTACTAAATAGATAGAAAACTAAAAAATGCACAAAAACAAGTGAGATTCCCTCACTGCCGGCCATGGTGCGGAGGGGGCAGCAGCGCCGGGGGCGGGTGCGGAGGTGGCGGGTCGGGAGCGAGGAGGAGGTGGAGGTGGCGCAGGCTCGGACCGGCGGGGAAGGCTTGGGAGGCGCAGGTGGCGGTTGGTGGGCCGCTGGGCGCGGGCTCGGGCGGGCGGGGAAGGTGGCGGCGGGCGGGGAAGCTGGCGGCGAGCAGGGAAGGTGGCGGGGCGCGGTGAGGTGCGGTGTAGGCGGCGGCGGGCGGGGAAGGTGGCGCCGGGCGGGGAAGGTGGCGGCGGCCGGGGAAGGTGGCGGCGGCCGGGGAAGGTGGCGGTCGGGGCTCGGTGTCAACACCCGGATATTTAAGTCCAGATGCCTATTAAGCCATACATCGCAATCCCAGGAATATTGTTTTTGCGAGACATAATAGATTGATATCACATAACATCATTCATTTACAAACCATAATCGTCTTACAACAAGGGATCACATGATCCAGTCTTACAACAATAGCTGATCTACAGATCAACATACAAAACATGTAGCGGAAGAAACGTAGTAGCGGTCCATCTGTTCCACAGGCAACGCTTGACGTCAGGACGTAGTCCTAGTTATCGTAGACGTCCTGCTGTCCATCCTCTTGGTACTAGTGCTCCTCTTCATAGTCTGGCCATTTGAATAGCCAGGGACACAGCCATGAGTACTTTAAAGTACTCGCAAACTAATACTAGTGTAAGAACTTATCAACTATAGTAAGGGGGTTCTAAGCTCTAGGTTCATTTGCATAAAGCCAATTTTATTTCATAAGCACTTAGTAGTAAAAGACTCTTTATTTGCCTAACTAACTCAAGTGGGAATATTAGTGTCATTCCCACAACTCTGTTGTGATCAAGTCAAATTCACCTGTCAAGTTCAAGTCACCGAGTCACCAGTCATATGTCACATTTTGAAAATGGTCCGATGACGGAACAATATGGCCTTTCCAACTGCCCATGACCGCGGGCGCGGCTATTCGAATATTTTTACACTCTGCAGAGGTTGTACACTTGTGCCACAACTTTTGATTACATCCGTCAGGGATAGCCCTGAATAATCATACTCAGTATGCGGATCATCAAACCTAACCTTTCACTTACATACCCTAGTATAGGCACCTCTCCCCATGAGCTTGGCCTCCCAGTGAAGGCAAACCGTCATCCTGGGAACTGCACAGGGCTTGGGTAGGACATTCACCTCATTTCACGTCATTTCACATTTCACGGAGGAAGCCTCGGCATAACCCCTATGATGCTTGTTTAGAGGGAACCCATACTAAAGCACATAACTTTCCAGTTAAGCCCTACCCATGATCAGGTATTGTGGGGGTACTCTAAAATTGGAATGGTATCGCATCCGAACCCAACCATCAGTTTTTATCAAATTCACCATGTCATTCACAAGTCATATTCAACTTCAAAATCTTTCAATAGAATGACTCATCATTCCAAGGTTTTCAAAGTCATTTAATTCACATGTTTCCCATCTAGAGTAGTCAATTTTAGTTTAGCACTAGCAATTAATCATGAGGGGTGCTAACTAACTTGTAGCTTTCTAGGCTAACATTGGTGCTCTTGTGATACTCCATATCTAGACCAAAGTTAACTATGAACAAAATAAACTTTGAGAACCAAAGTAAAAGCTTGCAAGATAAAAACTTGGGATTGGAATCCTTAAACACAAAATAATATTGCAATGGTGCCTTGCTCTAGTAGAGCTTTGCATTAGGGTAGCTTGGTAATAGCTTGCAATAATATAGCTTTCCTTGAGTGGTGTAGTGATCAAAGTTTTCTTCTTCTTCCTCGTAGAAGACCTCCTCTTCCTCGAAGCCCTCGGTACTAGCGTCTATAAACAGTATACGAGGTATACAATCACCAAACAAATCTTAAGCACTAGACTTAACACACAAATGGTTCACACAAGCTAACTTAGCTTCACAACATTATTAACATGGTGGTTTGCTTTGTTTTCTTTTAAGACAAATAATTTCCTCTCATTGAAATTATTTATTAGGGTTTTCTATTTATTTCCTTTAAGAAGTAATTTCCACTCATTGAAACTTATTAAGATTTAATCTGCTCAAATAATAAAGTATGAGTATATGTTGACCAAGGTCAACACTTCATATTTATCCATTTGAGAAATTGATTTAAATGAGATACTACATCTCATACAATTTAAATACTACTTGGAACAATTTAATATCACCAAGTAATTTAATATGAGGTTCTATATACTAAAGTTATTACCTCACATAAAATTACTTGAGACAATCATTTAAACGAGAGAATACTTCTCATAATATTTAATAAATAAATTTGGATAAGTTAAATGGACTAGAAATGGCCACATAGCCATTATTTTGCCCTAGCCCATGATCATTTGACACAACCATGTCATATTTTGACATATTCAGATAGACTATATAAAATGTGATTTTTGAGAGTTGGAATCAACTCAAAATAATTCATGGTTGATTTTATAAAAATGTTTGAAATCTGAAAAGTTACTGCCTTGTTATTTTTCTTGCCAGTGATCTATAATGAACTAGGGTTTGAGACCTGTGGGGTGGGCTAGATATTTTCATAAGCTTTCTAGAAATATTAAATTCATCAAATTTGGCTCATTGGATATTTTCCTATTTAATTTTGAAATGGGCAGCAGTATTCAAATTCGGGTTAAATCGAATTAACTGAATTCAAACTAAATGGGCGCGCGGGAAAACTAACTGGGCCGGCCCAGCTACGCTCCAAGCCACGGCGGGCCGCCCGACGAGTGGGACCCGTGCGTCGGCCGTCACTTAAACGCCGAAACGGTAAGTTTCAACGTGGGCTGCAGGATTAGATTAGGATCAGACGGCGCACAGGAATCGTCGTCTCCGGCGAGACACGACCCTTCTGGCGGCGAGGCTAGGGGGTCGGAGGGCTCACCGGTGGCCGGCGACCGTCGGCGAGGTGATGTAGCGACGTTGCGGACGACGGCGAGCGCAGGGTAGTCGCGGCAGCTCCTCGGTAGCTCCTAGCGTCGACTCCTTCCGCGGCGGCTCCGCGGACTCCGGCGAGCAATTGGCAAGCTACGGGTGACAATGTTGGAGAGGGAAGTGGTCGAGGAGGCTCGGTGGAGAAGAGGGGAGGCGAGTGGTGTGAGGTTTGGAGGCCGGGGCGTCCTCCTTTTATAGCGGGCGAGGTGCTCGCGGCACGGCATGGCAGGTCATCGTCGTCGACGAAGCTACAGCGACGGAGAGGCGTGGGCGAGGGCAGGGGATGATGCAGCCGTGGCCTCGACGGTCCTTGCGAGCGCCACCGCGCAGCGAGAGGGAGACGGGATGGCTCGGGCGACATCAAAGTCCATGCAGTACCGCGGCGAAGGACGGTGACGATGGCGACGGCGACAGGGCCCGGGGGCGAGAGGGAGCGTGTCCGGCGGCTAGGCTGGTGTCGCGGCGAGTGCGCGTGCGAAAGGAGGGAGTGAAGGGAGGGTTGACGCGGCGTGGCTACGTCGTGCTCGGCGCGTCCAGGGCGTGGTCCATGCGCGCTCTGGCACGACTGGGCATGTCTGGGCGCGTCATGTTCTCGACGGTGCACGCGTCTCCGTGATCGATGGCAAGTA
The DNA here is from genome assembly GCF_022539505.1 of Lolium rigidum. Taxonomy (NCBI): domain Eukaryota; kingdom Viridiplantae; phylum Streptophyta; class Magnoliopsida; order Poales; family Poaceae; genus Lolium; species Lolium rigidum. Next base: position 42,884,858 of record NC_061512.1, read on the forward strand.
CATGCGTGCTTAGTGGAGTGAGGGCGAGCCAGTAGATATGGTGAGAGGGACCAGAGAGAGATGGAGATGATGATGGCATGGAGGAGGCATGATGCCACGACATGGTGATGCTCTGGTCAAAATCATCCAAGTACTGTGGTACCAAGGCTTGGCTTTGTCCAAGAGGTTCAAGGAGAAGTCAATGATGACAATTGTGGTGATGGTTTAGTCTAAAACATGATGGATATTAGAGTGTATGCATATTCCACAATTTTGCACACAAGGTGTTTGAAAATGGCCGAAAGAGATTTGATTTTGAATTTGGCCAAACTTCTTCTTGGGTGTGAGTCAAATAAGGTTTGGCACACAGTGGTGGTGTTGGTTTGCAAAATGGAAGAGATTTGGTGAAATCCAAATGTGGTATGATCTAATATCTGATTTGATGTTGCAACTTTGCATGCTTATGTTAAGAAATTGAAAAAGAATTTGCATAGATGGTTAACACAAAAAGTAATCACTTTGATGAGGTCTTGGATGAGGAGAAAAGAGTTGGGAGAGTTTAGTTTAAAAATTTCTTAATATAGGGGCTCAAAGTGGGTAAGATGTTAAAATTGGCAGATTTGACCATTATCACATGTCACTTGGTTTTGCTATTTCTTTTGATTTGATTTGGGTTTCTTTGACTCAAAAGTGATTATTTTGAGTTTAGTTATGTTTCCAAACCATTGGCACAAGATAAAACGGCCTAGGTTAAAGATTTACAAAAATGGCCATAAGCTCATATGAGTTGATATTCTTATTTTCTTTTCTTTTTATTTGTTTCTCTTTGATTCACTTAGGCATGGTTTAGGGTTCATTTAGTACTAGGTTAAGTTTAGTAATGGTTTCAAACCATTTACCAAAGTAGAAATGGCTTAAGCCAAGTTTTGCAAAAATGGCTATTTGCTCTCATATGCCTTTTTCTTTTATTTTGTTTTTCTTTTGCTTTATTTCTTTTTGACTTCAAAGAGCAAGGTTTAGGGTTTTAGGAACATGTTCATCACTTCAACAAACAATCATGGCAAAGATCACATCCTACATGCTTGAATACTATGCCTATCAAGTGAGGCAATTAAAGTTTTTGTTGGCTCCAATTTTTGGAAAAAAGGAAATTCATTTTCTTCTTTGTTTTAAAATTTGGGATGTTACAAACCCTTCCCCCTTAAACAAAATCTCGTCCCGAGATTTAAGAAAAATTAGGAACCTAAGAGAGATTGGGAAATTGGGTTAACAGTAACACGTACTTGGCATGGCATTGGGTGCTTCCTGGGCTTCATTTGCATTCATGCGGTAATAACGACCGTTGCGGTTGCTCGGGTTCCTTCCAGTTGAAACACGGCGCTGTTGCTGGGCAGGTGCAGCGGTATTGAGGGCAGTCTTTGCTAGCCTCTTGGGGCACTCATTGGAGTAGTGACCGACAACTCCACATTCATAACAAGTCACAGTGGGCAATGGGTACAGTGTTGCTTCCAGTCCTTGGGGCAGTATTGGTGGTGTTGTTGTTGTTGTTGTTGTTGTTGTTGTTGTTGTTGTTGTTGTTGTTGTTGTTGTTGTTGTTGTTGTTGTTGTTGTTGTTGTTGTTGTTGTTGTGGTTGTTGTTGTTGTTGTTGTTGTTGTTGTTGTTGTTGTTGTTGTTGTTGTTGTTGTTGTTGTTGTTGTTGTTGTTGTTGTTGTTGTTGTTGTTGTTGTTGTTGTTGTTGTTGTTGTTGTTGTTGTTGTTGTTGTTGTTGTTGTTGTTGTTGCCTCCGGGCTTCGGGTGTCCTCCATTGTTGTTGATGTAGTTGGGACGGAACGTCTGAGCAGGTGGCTTGTTGGATCTTGGTGCAAATCCTGCGGGTGAGTTGGTGCTGTACTTCTGTGCATGGTTGGGTCCATTCTGGTGCATCATTCTGCGCTTGCGATTCTCATTGGCTTGGTGAAGTTTTCCTTCCATCTGGATGGCGGAGTCCACAAGGGCTTCCGGTGTCAGCAAACGGGATGTTCACCAGCACAGTCTGCATCTCATCATGCAGTCCATTCAAAAATCTTTCCTTCCTCTCCTCGTTAGTGTTGGTCTCGTCCGGGGCGTACCTAGACAGAGTGAGGAACCTGTCACGGTATTCCACCACGGACATCCTTCCTTGCTTGAGTTCGCGGAACTCATCGTCTTAATCAGACCCTGGGGCACATGGTACTTGCTGAACTTGAGTTTGAAATCTTCCCAAAGTCATCATCTCGTCCAGCATTCATTGCGCGGGCACTAGTCCACCAAGCTCTGGCAGGTCTTGATAAATAGTGGGTGGCGAACAGTACTTTCTCTGCGGCTTCTACTCCCGCAACTTCCAGATTGTTCTCCATGGTTTGGAGCCAATCATCCGCATCTAATGGCTCTTCTGTCTTGCTGAACATGGGTGGATTAGTGTTCTGGAAATTCTTCAACTTCGATCCAGGATGATCATGGTTTCCATGGCCTTGATTGTTTTGGGCTATCTGCTGCAGTGCGGCAATATTGGCTTGTCGTTCAGCTCTCTCGGCTTCTCTATCTGCCATCATCATTTGGAGCATCTGCATCATTGCATCTTGGTTGGTGCTGCGGGTTGGTGGGGCCATCTGAATATTGAGGTAGATCATAAGATAAGAGGGAATTCTCTATGGTTTGTTTGGTTTAAACTTGACAAGTTTCAAAACTTGAGTAGTGTTGAGGGGGTAAAAACCAACAACACTTTTTCATTCATTCCAAACAACACACGTTACAAAAACTAACACACCGTTGGTTTTAAGAATCATTCATCGTTCTACGATACATAGGGGACAGATACAAACTCACACCTACGCGGGTGCTCTAATGATACTACTCTTAAGTAGGTTCTTCGTCTTCTTGGGTAATGTGCTTGGCGAAAGGCGCGGGCGTTGTCCAACTCCTTGCGGGTCTTGTACAACATGAAGTCCAGGTATGCAACATAGTGGTTCATCTCCGGGTGCGGTGGCAATGTTATTGGCCTTCCCATGGGGTCATGTCTTGGGTAGTAAAAGAAGCGAGTGTTCTTGATCTTGTTCATATTTTGTCCACACAGACGGGCAAATGCTTCCTGCATGGCTTTGGCTATTCCATCCTTCCAAATGTTTCCCCTCACAGAAAACCATATGGTTTCCCAAATTGGGGCTCCTAGCTTTCCTCTCAGGTCTGCAGTAACTTCCCACTAAGGTTGTCTTCCCGATTGATTATTGAGTGGCACTCCAAAGAACTCGGGATACGGGCGTCCTAAATATTCCACTAGTTGTTCCAAATCCTTCTCGAACATTAGGTCTCCTCCGTGGCCAAGCTGATAGGACTCATAGTTGTACTCCATCTGTGAGCAATTAGAATGAGTACGTTAGTGGAGTGATCAAGTGTGCAAATTTTTATGTAGATTTTCAAGGAAAAGTAGAGCATGGATTTCTCATTTTGAAAAAGATCTCAAGGATAAGAGTGAGAATAAGTTTTCATAAATATTCACTTCATTTGTTTTGAAACTAAGTTTTTCAGACGTCCATTCTAACTAGGGCCTCCTAAGGTCAAACAATGGCTCTGATACCAACTTGTCAACACCCGGACTTTTAAGTCCAGATGCCTATTATGCCATACATCGCAATCCCAGGAATATTGTTTTTGCGAGACATAATAGATTGATATCACAAAACATCATTCATTTACAAGCCATAATCGTCTTACAACAAGGGATCACATGATCCAGTCTTACAACAATAGTTGAACTCCAGATCAACATACAAAACATGTAGCGGAAGAAACGTAGTAGCGGTCCATCTGTTCCATAGGCAACGCTTGACGTCGGAGGTAGTCCTAGTTATCATAGACGTCCCGCTGTCCATCCTCTTTGTACTGGTGCTCCTCTTCATAGTCTGACCATTTGAATAGCCAGGGACACAGCCATGATTACTTTAAAGTACTCGCAAACTAATACTAGTGTAAGCACTTATCAACTATAGTAAGGGGGTTCTAAGCTCTAGGTTCATTTGCATAAAGCCAGTTTTATTTCATAAGCACTTAGTAGAAAAGACTCTTTATTTGCCTAACTAACTCAAGTGGGAACATTAGTGTCATTCCCGCAACTCGTTGTGATCAAGTCAAATTCACCGGTCAAGTTCAAGTCACCGGTCACCGAGTCATATGTCACATTTTGAAAATGGTCTGATGACGGAACTGTGTATGGCCTTTCCAACTTCCCATGACCGCGGGCGCGACTATTAAAATAGTTTTACACTCTGCAGAGGTTGCACACTTGTGCCACAACTTTTGATTACATCCGTCAGGGATAGCCCTGAATAATCATACTCAGTATGCGGATCATCAACCCTAACCTTTCACTTACATACCCTAGTATAGGCACCTCTCCCCATGAGCTTGGCCTCCCAGTGAAGGCAAACCGTCATCCTGGGAACTGCACAGGGCTTGGGTAGGACATTCACCTCATTTCACGTCATTTCACATTTCACGGAGGAAGCCTCGGCATAACCCCTATGATGCTTGTTTAGAGGGAACCCATACTAAAGCACATAAATTTCCAGTTAAGCCCTACCCATGATCAGGTATTGTGGGGGTACTCTAAAATTGGAATGGTATCGCATCCGAACCCAACCATCAGTTTTTATCAAATTCACCATGTCATTCACAAGTCATATTCACCTTCAAAAAAATTCTTAATAGAATGACTCGTCATTCCAAGGTTTTCAAAGTCATTTGATTCACATGTTTCCCATCTTGAGTAGTCAATTTTAGTTTAGCACTAGCAACTAATCATGAGGGGTGCTAACTAACTTGTAGCTTTCTAGGCTAACTTTGGTGCTCTTGTGATACTCCATATCTAGACCAAAGTTAACTATGAACAAAATAAACTTTGAGAACCAAAGTAAAAGCTTGCAAGATAAAAACTTGGGATTGGAATCCTTAAACACAAAATAATATTGCAATGGTGCCTTGCTCTAGTAGAGCTTTGCATTAGGGTAGCTTGGTAATAGCTTGCAATAATATAGCTTGCCTTGAGTGGTGTGATGCGTGTAGTTGACACGTCCGTTGGGAACCCCAAGAGGAAGGTGTGATGCGCACAGTAGCAAGTTTCCCTCAGTAAGAAACCAAGGTTTAATCGAACCAGTAGGAGTCAAGAAGCACGTTGAAGGTTGATGGCGGAGGAGTGTAGTGCGGCGCAACACCGGGGATTCCAGCGCCAACGTGGAACCCGCACAACACAATCACGGAACTTTGCCCCAACGTAATAGCGAGGTTGTCAATCTCACCGGCTTGCCGTAAACAAAGGATTAGATGTATAGTGTGGATGATGATGTTTGTTTGCGAAGAACAAGTAAAGAACAATTGCGTAGATTGTATTTCAGATGTAAAGAATAGGACCGGGGTCCACAGTTCACTAGTGGTGTCTCTCCCATAAGATAACGGATGTTGGGTGAACAAATTATAGTTGGGCAATTGACAAATAAAGAAGGCATAACAATGCACATACATATATCATGATGAGTACTATGAGATTTAATCGGGGCATTACGACAAAGTACATAGACCGCCATCCGAGCATGCATCTATGCCTAAAAAGTCCACCTTCGAGGTTATCATCCGAACCCCCTCCAGTATTAAGATGAAAACAACATACAATTGCATTAAGTATGGTGCGTAATGTAATCAACACAAATATCCTTAGACAAAGCATCGATGTTTTATCCCTAGTGGCAACAGCACATCCACAACCTTAGAACTTTCATCGTCATCGTCCCGGATTTAATGGAGGCATGAACCCACTATCGAGCATAAATACTCCCTCTTGGAGTCACAAGTATCAACTTGGCCAGAGCCTCTACTAGCAACGGAGAGCATGCAAGAACATAAATAACATATATGATAGATTGATAATCAACTTGACATAGTATTCAATATTCATCGGATCCCAATAAACACAACATGAAGGATTACAAATAAACGATCTTGATCATGATAGGCAGCTCACAAGATCGAACATGATAGCACAATGAGGAGAAGACGACCATCTAACTACTGCTATGGACCCATAGTCCAGGGGTGAACTACTCACACATCGATCCGGAGGCGATCATGGCGATGAAGAGACCTCCGGGAGATGATTCCCCTCTCCGGCGGGGGTGCGGAGGCGATCTCCTGAATCCCCCGAGATGGGATTGGCGGCGGCTGCGTCTCTGGAAGGTTTTCCATATCGTAGCTCTCGGTACTGGGGGTTTCGCGACGGAGACTATATGTAGGCGGAAGGGCAGGTCAGGGGGCGACACGAGGGGCCCACATGCTAGGGCCGCGCGGCCAGGGGCTGGGCCGCGCCGCCCTGTTGTGTGGCCACCTCGTGGCCCCACTTCTTATCTCCTCCGGTCTTCTGGAAGCTTCGTGGAAAAATAGGCCCCTGGGCGTTGATTTCGTCCAATTCCGAGAATATTTCCTTACTAGGATTTCTGAAACCAAAAACAGCAGAAAACAAGAATCGGCTCTTCGGCATCTCGTCAATAGGTTAGTGCCGGAAAATGCATAATAATGACATATAATGTGTATAAAACATGTGAGTATCATCATAAAAGTAGCATGGAACATAAGAAATTATAGATACGTTTGGGACGTATCAAGCATCCCTAAGCTTAGTTCCTACTCGCCCTCGAGTAGGTAAACGATAACAAAGATAATTTCTGAAGTGACATGCTATCATAATCTTGATCAATACTATTGTAAAGCACATGAGATGAATGCAGCGATTCGAAGCAATGATGAAGATAATGAGTAAACAAATGAATCATATAACAAAGACTTTTCATGAATAGTACTTTCAAGACAAGCATCAATAAGTCTTGCATAAGAGTTAACTCATAAAGCAATAGATTCAAAGTAAAGGCGTTGAAGCAACACAAAGGAAGATTAAGTTTCAGCGGTTGCTTTCAACTTCAACATATATATCTCATGGATAATTGTCAACATAAAGCAATATAACAAGTGCAATAAGTAAACATGTAAGAATCAATGCACACAGTTGATACAAGTGTTTGCTTACGGGATAGAAAGAATAGGCAAACTGACTCAACAATAAAGTAAAAGATAGGCCCTTCGCGAGGGGAAGCATTGATTACTATATTTGTGCTAGAGCTTTCATTTTGAAAACAAGAAACAATTTTGTCAACGGTAGTAATAAAGCATATGAGCTATGTATAAGACATCTTATAAGTTGCAAGCCTCATGCATAGTATACTAATAGTGCTCGCACCTTGTCCTAATTAGCTTGGGTTAACACGGATTATCATTGCATAACATATGTTTCAACCAAGTGTCACAAAGGGGTACCTCTATGCCGCCTGTACAAGGGTCTAAGGAGAAGGTTCACATTGGATTTCTCGCTTTTAATCATTCTCAACTTAGACACCCATACCGGGACAACATAGACAACAGATAATGGACTCCTCTTTTAATTCTTAAGCATTCAACAACATGTAATATTCTCATAAGAGATTGAGGTTTTATGTCCAAACTGAAACTTTCACCATGAATCATGGCTTTAGTTAGCGGCCCAATGTTCTTCTCTAACAGTATGCATACTCAAACCATTTGATTGTGAAAACCGCCCTTACTTCAGACAAGACGAACATGCATAGCAACTCACATGATATTCAACAAAGGTAAAAGAGTTGATGGCGTCCCCAGAAAACATGGTTACCGCTCAACAAGCAACTTACTAAGAAATAAGACACATAAGTACATATTCTTCACCACGATAATTTTTAAGCTATTTGTCCCATGAGCTATATATTGTAAGGTAAAGAATAGAAATTTTAAAGGTAGCACTCAAGTAATGTACTTTGGAATGGCGGAGAAATACCATGTGGTAGGTAGGTATGGTGGACACAAATGGCATGGTTATTGGCTCAAGGATTTGGATGCATGAGAAGAATTCCTCTCAATACAAGGCTAGGCTAGCAAGGTTGTTTGAAGCAAACTCAAGTATGAAATGGTGCAGCAAGACTCACATGTAAACATATTGTAAGCATTATAAAACTTTATATCGTCTCCTTGTTGTTCAAACACCTCAACCAGAAAATATCTAGACTTAGAGAGAACAATCATGCAAACCAAATTTTAACATGCTCTATGTAGTTATTCATTAATGGGTAGAAGGTACATGATGCAAGAGCTTAAACAAGATCTAAATGAGCACAACAATTGCCAAGTATCACTTTATTCAAGACATTATACCATTTACCACATGCGGCATTTTCCGTTTCCAACCATATAACAATGAATGAAATAGTCCAACTTTCGCAATGAACATTAAAGATAAAGCTAAGAACATATGTGTTCATACGAAACAGCGGAGCGTAATATCTCCAATATAAAGGATTGTGGGATCCAATTTTATTCAAACAAAACAAAAACAAAAACAAACAGACGCTCCAAGTAAAGCACATAAGATGTGACGGAATAAAAATATAGTTTCACTAGAGGAACCTGATAATGTTGTCGATGAAGAAGGGGATGCCTTGGGCATCCCCAAGCTTAGACGCTTGGGTCTTCTTAAAATATGCATGGATGAACCACGGGGGCATCCCCAAGCTTTGACTTTTCACTCTTCTTGATCATATTGTATCATCCTCCTCTCTTGACCCTTGAAAACTTCCTCCACACCAAACTCGAAACAAACTCATTAGAGGGTCAGTGCATAATTCATATATTCAGAGGTGACATAATCATTCTTAATACTTCTGGACATTGCACAAAGCTACTGAAAGTTAATGGAACAAAGAAATCCATCAAACATAGCAAAACAGGCAATGCGAAATAAAAGGCAGAATCTGTCAAAACAGAACAGTCCGTAAAGACGAATTTTAAAGTGGCACCAGATTTGCTCAGATGAAAATGCCCAAATTGAATGAAAGTTGCGTACATATCTGAGGATCACGCACGTAAATTTGCAGATATTTATGAGTTACCTACAGAGAATTATGCCCAGATTCGTGACAGCAAGAAATCTGTTTCTGCGCAGTAATCCAAATCTAGTATTGACTTTACTATCAAAGACTTTACTTGGCACAACAATGCAATAAAATAAAGATAAGGAGAGGTTGCTACAGTAGTAACAACTTCCAAGACTCAAATATAAAGCAAAGTACTGTAGTAAAATCATGGGTTGTCTCCCATAAGCGCTTTTCTTTAACGCCTTTCAGCTAGGCGCAGAAAGTGTGTATCAAGTATTATCAAGAGACAAAGCATCAACATCATAATTTGTTCTAATAATAGAATCATAAGGTAACTTCATTCTCTTTCTAGGGAAGTGTTCCATACCTTTCTTGAGAGGAAATTGATATTTAATATTACCTTCCTTCATATCAATGGTAGCACCAACAGTTCGAAGAAAAGGTCTTCCCAATATAACGGGACAAGATGCATTGCATTCAATATCCAAGACAACAAAATCAACGGGGACAAGGTTATTGTTAACCATAATACGAACATTATCAATCCTCCCCAAAGGTTTCTTTTTAACATTATCAGCAAGATTAACATCCAAATAACAATTTTTTAATGGTGGCAAGTCAAGCATATCATAAATTTTCTAGGCATAACAGAAATACTTGCACCAAGATCACATAAAGCATTACAATCAAAATCATTGACCCTCATCTTAATGATGGGCTCCCAACCATCTTCTAACTTCCTCGGAATAGAAGTTTCAAGTTTTAGTTTATCTTCTCTAGCTTTTATGAGAGCATTTGTAATATGTTTTGTAAAGGCCAAATTTATAGCACTAGCATTGGGACTTTTAGCAAGTTTTTGTAAGAACTTTATAACTTCAGAGATGTGACAATCATCAAAATCTAAACCATTATGATCTACAGCAATGGGATCATTGTCCCCAATGTTGGAAAAAATTTCAGCAGTTTTATCACAAGCAGTTTCAGCAGTTTTAGCAATTTCAGGTAATTTTGCACGCTTTGCACTAGGAGTATAAACATTGCCAACACCAATTATTTTACCATTGATAGTAGAAGGTGTAGCAACATGTGAATCATTATCATTACTAGTGGTGGTAATAGTCCAAACTTTAGCTACATTATTCTCTTTAGCTAGTTTTTCATTTTCTTCTCTATCCCACCTAGCACGCAATTCAGCCATTAATCTTATATTCTCATTAATTCTAACTTGGATGACATTTGCTGTAGTAACAATCTTATTTTCATTATCCTTATTAGGCATAACTTTCAATTTTAAAAGATCAACATCAGAGGCAAGTCTATCAACCTTAGAAGCAAGAATATCAATTTTATCAAGCTTTTCCTCAACAGATTTGTTAAAAGCAGTTTGTGTACTAATAAATTCTTTAAGCATGGCTTCAAGACCATGGGGTACACTCCTATTATTGTTGTAAGAATTCCCATAAGAATTACCATAACCATTACCATTAGCAGCAGGATATGGCCTATAGTTGTTACCATAATTATTCCTATAAGCATTGTTGTTGAAATTATTATTTTTAATCAAGTTCACATCAACATGTTCTTCTTGGGCAACCAATGAAGCTAAAGGAACATTATTAGGATCCCCATTAGATCTACCATTGACAAGCATAGACATAATAGCATCAATCTTATCACTCAAGGAGGAGGTTTCTTCGACAGAATTTACCTTCTTACCTTGTGGAGCTCTTTCCGTGTGCCATTCAGAGTAATTGACCATCATATCAACAAGAAGCTTTGTTGCCGCCCCCAAAGTGATGGACATAAAGGTACCTCCAGCAGCTGAATCCAATAGGTTCCGTGAAGAAAAATTCAATCCTGCATAGAAGGTTTGGATGATCATCCAAGTAGTTAGTCCATGGGTTGGGCAATTCTTTACCAAAGACTTCATTCTCTCCCATGCTTGAGCAACATGTTCATTATCTAATTGCTTAAAATTCATTATGCTACTTCTCAAAGATATAATTTTAGCGGGAGGATAATATCTACCAATAAAAGCATATTTACATTTAGTCCAAGAATCAATACTATTTCTAGGCAAAGATAGCAACCAATCTTTAGCTCTTCCTCTTAAGGAGAAAGGAAACAATTTCAATTTTATAATATCACCATCTACATCCTTATACTTTTGCATTTCACATAGTTCAACAAAATTATTAAGATGGGCAGCAACATCATCAGAACTAACACCAGAAAATTGCTCTCTCATGACAAGATTCAGTAAAGCAGGTTTAATTTCAAAGAATTCTGCTGTAGTAGCAGGTGGAGCAATTGGTGTGCATAGGAAATCATTATTATTAGCGTTTGTGAAGTCACACAACTTAGTGTTTTCAGGAGTATTCATTTTAACAGTAGTAAATAAAGCAAACTAGATAAAGTAAATGCAAGTAACTAATTTTTTTGTGTTTTTGATATAGAGAACGCAAACAAGATAGTAAATAAAGTAAAACTAGCAACTAATTTTTTTGTGTTTTGTTTTAGTGCAGCAAACAAAGTAGTAAAATAAAGTAAAACAAAGCAAGACAAAAACAAAGTAAAGAGATTGGAAGTGGAGACTCCCCTTGCAGCGTGTCTTGATCTCCCCGACAACGGCGCCAGAAATTTGCTTGCTGTCCACAACTGGCGCGTGGTTGACGTGGGAGGTTTGATGGCGGTTGACGGGCTTGATGGAGTGTCTTGATTAGCCCCCGGCAACGGCGCCAGAAATTTGCTTGATGCGTGTAGTTGACACGTCCGTTGGGAACCCCAAGAGGAAGGTGTGATGCGCACAGTAGCAAGTTTCCCTCAGTAAGAAACCAAGGTTTAATCGAACCAGTAGGAGTCAAGAGGCACGGTGAAGGTTGATGGCGGATGAGTGTAGTGCGGCGCAACACCGGGGATTCCGGCGCCAACGTGGAACCTGCACAACACAATCACAGAACTTTGCCCCAACGTAACGGCGAGGTTGTCAATCTCACCGACTTGCTCGTAAACAAAGGATTAGATGTATAGTGTGGATGATGATGTTTGTTTGCGAAGAACGAGTAAAGAACAATTGCGGTAGATTGTATTTCAGATGTAAAGAATAGGACCGGGGTCCACAGTTCACTAGTGGTGTCTCTCCCATAAGATAACGAGATGTTGGGTGAACAAATTACGGTTGGGAAATTGACAAATAAAGAAGGCATCACAATGCACATACATATATCATGATGAGTACTATGAGATTTAATCGGGGCATTACGACAAAGTACATAGACCGCCATCCGAGCATGCATCTATGCCTAAAAAGTCCACCTTCAGGTTATCATCCGAACCCCTCCAGTATTAAGTTGTAAACAACAGACAATTGCATTAAGTATGGTGCGTAATGTAATCAACACAAATATCCTTAGACAAAGCATCGATGTTTTATCCCTAGTGGCAACAGCACATCCACAACCTTAGAACTTTCTGTCACTGACAAGGGATTAACTTGTCAATGCCTACAGATTGTAGACTAGGGTTTCGTTAGATGTAGAGGGCAAGTAGATCTCGAAGGTTTCAGCCGAAAAGTACTCGACGATGTAAAAGCTAGGGTTTGAGAGACAATGATTCGATACTTTCTGCGTCCCTCGACTCCCCCTTATATAGGAGGTGGAGCCGAGGGTTTCGTATTGTACAAGTTACAGAGTCCGGGTAGGTTTCTAACTCCTCCCGCAAGATTACAAATAATGCTTTCTATTACAACTCTAGTTTTCCTTAACAATGTCTCGGGCTTCCGAATCTTCTTATTCTTCGGGTAGTGGGCCTTCAGTAAACCCCGGGTACCATCGTCGGCAGGCCCATTGGGGATGCCTATGTCAGTAGCCCCCGAGATTTTGCTTGAATCGCAGAGTCAGGGAAAATCTCCACTGTTTATTTTTATTTGACAATTCAATATATTTCTATATTTCTTTACATAAATTTCTATATTGTACAGGGATAATGGTAATTGGGGCTAGTTCATCTGATGGATCAGGTACTAGTTAACTGCTCTAGTGGCAATCCGCAAAAACCTACTTCAAAATCACGTCCCTGGACATGATCTCGGGATACTGGTGTAAACTTCGACAGGTGCCGCTTAAGGTCTTACCATTCTGTCGAGTCCCAGTTATATTTATCGGGTACCTAACGCGTCCGTTAGGATTTTTCTTCGTATCTGTTGATACGGATAAAAGTAGCAAACCGACGTCAGAGACGGCGCCACGCCGCACAGAACGGATCTGGGGTCTTACCTTCGCAAATTCTTGCGGCATTCAGAAATTAATCGCAACTTTGGCGTTCTGAGAATATATTGTCGAGTGCTTATTCGGCTGTTGGAATGGCACATTTTATTGAGTCAAAGATGACTTATATTGCTCTCCCGATGGGAGTATATGCAGAGTTACTTGTAACTCGAAATATACTTTGTTGCTCTTTTGTCTTTTCTTCTTTATGATTTCATCGGGCACGCGAACAGCGTTCCCGATGGGAGTAGCCCCCGAGGCTACAGCCAAGGACTTGTGCTTGGTTGTAGGCTCCACGCTTTATGCCGCTATATTCTCGTTCTCTCCCGAAGTTTTATAATTTCTCGGGTGCGCGAACAGCGCTCCCGATGGGAGTAGCCCCCGAGGCTATGAACAAATATTTGTATTTGATCATAGGCTCATGTCATTACTATTTTGACTTTCTTGATCTTTTCATTTTTTCAAAGTAGCCCCCGAGCATTTGAGCAAAAACTTGTATTTGATCAAAGGTTCTCCGATACTTTTTCATGTCGCCTTTTTATGCCGCTGTTGAGTCGATTTTTTCTCTCTGACAAGGTGACGTTATTGCTGACGATAGCCACGATTGCTTCTCCGAAAATGGCGAGAAGTTTTCTCTCACTGCCTTGCGGGCCCAAATTACCCATTGTCTTGACACGTCGTGTAAGTGGGGGACACACGTCCTCCGCTTTTCCTGGCGTACGTGCCGTAACTTCTCCAGTGTAAAAATACTTCTTTACCCTTATGTCTTCGTGGCTATCATCTGTCGCACCTCTTTTCCATCCAACGGTCCGCCGCTTCGCCTCTCCTCTATATAAGATCTCCTTCTTCTTCCTCGAGCACTTCCGCTCACGCCGTTCTCCTACTCTCCTCTGCAAAACCTCCTCCTGCGCCCCACAGTTTCCTAAGCTCATCTCCTCCAAGCTGTACTCCTGCGCCATTGTTGATGCCACCGCGTTGATCAACCAGGCACAGTACTCCTGAATCATCAATGGCTGCCGTGGATCTGGGAACGGCGGAGTGGGAAAGGTCCAAGATTTCCACTCAGGATCTCAATCTTTTGAAGAAACTGGGGATTATCAAGAAGCCTAAGGCGCTGTTCTTCCCTAGTGAAGAAAGCTACCCAACCCCTCCAATGGGGTATCGGGTAAGTTTCGTCGACCATCTTATCCGCGGTCTTTCCGCCCCCATTCATCCTTTTCTCCGCGGATTGCTTTTTGTTTATGGTCTTCAACTTCACCACCTCACGCCGAATTCTATCCTCCATATTTCCATTTTCATCACCCTTTGTGAAGCCTTCCTTGGCGTCTCGCCTAACTGGGCGCTATGGAAGCGTATTTTCTTTTGTCGCCGCAATGGCTCTCCCAATGTCGCCTATAATATAGGCGGTGTTGTTATTTCTGTTCGCCCCACAGTTGATTACTTCGACGTCAAACTCCCTGACTCAGTTCAAGGGTGGCGCAAGAAGTGGTTGTACATTCAGGAGGAGAACCATGGATGCGCTGAAGACAACATCCCTCCGTTTGATGGTGCCGAGAAAATCCTTCATCGCCGTTCTTGCGATGCAGAGGCTACCGAAGAAGAAAGAGCTTCGACAGAGGCCTTGATGACTCGCATCCATGAGTTGCAAAATACTCGCGGCGAAGAATTGTCGGGTATCCAAATCACAGCGTATTTTCTTAGAATCGGAGTGCAGCCTCTTCGGGCTCGCAAAAATCCTCTCCGGAAGTATCGTCGGCAACGAGGACGCAGATCGATTGTCGGTGGATTTGGAGGTCAAGGACTTAGAAAAGCTTGTCCGAAAAATCTCCTCTCTTAGCAAAAAGGATTCTGTCCCTTCTTCTTGCCGTGTAAAACCGTACAGCGCCGACAATGCGCTTCCCAAGGTAAACTTTGTCGATTGATTTATTATTGTCTTGCCATTTTTTTCTTAACTCCTTTGTTGACATCTTCCTCTATTTTTGTATAGGAACATCCAAATCTTGTCTCACTTCCTCCCCTTCCTGAGGGTGGAGAAGTCGAGGAAAGGGTCGTTGTCACCGACGACAACCAAGATGCCCCTTCTTTTGCGAATGAACCCGCAGATTCTCGAAAATCTGCGGGATCTATTGAAAAGGAGGCTGCCACTGAAGGTACTGCATCGGCACAGTCTCCTCCTCCTGCTGTTTCTCCAAAGAACAAAAGGAAGCGGAATGATGTCGAAGATTCCGGTACCTCCAAACCCGAAGAAGCTGTTCCTTCACATCAGAAGGCAGCTTATGATCCATACCTTGAGAGCCTCATCAGTTCGTGAGTTCCCTCTCTTTCTTTTTATTTTTATACTCGAAGAATTTTGTCTGTCTTGCTTTTTATGTTGCCATCCTTTCACCGCAGTGATGATGAAGAAGAGACACCAATTTTGGATGTGGCTGCTCGAACGAGTACGTCACATACTCTAGTTGTTTCGGAGCCGCCAATTGAAGGAGAAGAATCCTCGCCTCCTCAACAAAACGTCGGCGCTTCTTCTCCTCCTTCAAGCCCCCTTGTCCCTTCACCAAAAAGGGCAAGGACTGAAACAATCCCGGAGCCTACTATCCAATTGAGTAGCTCCTCTAACCCTCTCTTGGATGATGTAAGTTCTTAATATTCTTGTCACTGTCTGTACTTCCTATGTTTTGCTTCTTTGTGCCATTATATTTTTCTCATATCGACATTTTCTTTTTTTGTCCCTTTTTTTTTTAACAGCCCATGATCAAAGAGCTTATTCGTATCGGTGCCCAATTCATTGGGTACCGTGAATATGCCAACAAAACTGAAGGTGATGCCTTGCTACTTCTTTTTTGCCGCTGCTCTCTTACTCCTTTGTTGTCGATATTTTTAACTAAATTTAACTTTCTTGGCAGAAAAACTGGCGGCGGCTAACGAGCATTCCAATACACTTGCTCAAAAATTGAAGCAAAGTGAAGAGGCTCGTAAGAAGGCCGAATCAGATGCTGTTCAAGCTAAAGCAGAGGCTGACAAGGCCAAGACTGATGCTGCTGGTGTCGAAGATCTTAGGAAGAGACTTCACGATGCCGAGACTACGATGAGCGAGCATATAGCTGCACAATCTGCTCGCGAGGAAGCGGTCCTTAAGCGTATAAGGACACAGAATCGTCGCTTTGTCAGTAAGTATCTGAACCACTTCATATCCTTTGTACTTTCTTTTCTTCATTCGTTTGTTGCTCAATAAGTGTTTACCTTGACAGATAGGACAGCTCAAGAATTTGAACTTGAAGACCCCGAGAATGATCCTCTTCTTGACGCCGTTTCGTTCCTTGAGTTTCATGGGACAGAAGCGCGCGAGGGCATTGATCAAGCTAAAGCAGGACTGTCGCGGCTCTTCCCCTATTTCTTTCCAAAGAAGGAGGAACCCGCAACTTTCCTTAACCTGGCCAAGTGCTTTAATCCACCAGAAGATCTTGGGCTGAAGATGCGCCAGGAGAATATGAAGATCGCTGTTGAAAACACTGTTGCCTTGGTTGCTGATAGCCAGCAAACTATCAACTGGGCGAAAGTAGGCGACACCACTAGTAGGAAAACCCTTATAGGCAAAGCTTAGTTCTGTGGCGCACCGTTTTGAATGCGCCACAGAAACTTATTTTGTGGCGCACCAGGAAGTGTGCGCCACAAAAATAGCTTATTTTTGTGGCGCATAGCTGAACCGTGCGCCACGGAGCAGATAGAACAGTCAAAGTGGCGATCGCTGATCAAGGCGGCGAAGCCCAATACGAAGAAGATCTTGTCCTATCTCGGAATCAAGCCATCTTCGACTCCTAGCTCATCCAAGCCGGAGGTCTAGTTGAATGCCCCTTTGCTTTTCCTCTTTTAGCTTATGCCCTTCTTTTGGCACTGTTGCCATAATGTTCTTGGCGATGACTGCTTCAGTAGGTCTCTAGAGGTCCTTCTTTTGTAACAGACATGTATATATTATGGGAATGAATGAAAATCTATCTTTGATTGATGTCGAAATTTCTCTTTTTTCCACTTAATTTTTGACAACTATACGTCAACTCCTGGTCCTTCCGAGGTTTTTCCTTCGCCTCCTTTGAAGAAGACCCCTGTCGCTGTTAATTTTGTCGAAGATTCTGTAAGTAAAACTTCGGCAGAGGATCTGAAAGAACTTCAACAACAGCTTCAGTTTGTGAAGAAACAATCACTTATGCTTATGGAACAGTCTCGGAAATCCTCCGAGAGGGAAAAGGTAGCACTCCAACAAGCTCAAGATGCTATAATCGAGAGAGATGCCGCCATTGCTGAAGCTGCTACAGCTACGTCTCGAGAAAATTTTATGCTTCAATTGCTAACAGATGCTAGCTTGGATATGGCAGGTGTGCTTCGGTATCTTTGCCCCACTTTACTTTTCTTTCTTCCTTGTTTTCTTGTTGCTCACTGATTGTTGTCGAAATAGGTGCCTTTTTGGATGCTGCTACGGAAGATGAGCGTGTTGAAGCTCGTTCCAATGTTCTTCTGAGGCTTGCACGTGATCATGGTTCAAATTTTTGGGGCACACCTGAACGGACTCGCCAAATCGTCAGATTTCAAGATCGTGCGCTTCAGGTCCGTGATTTTCTCGATTTTTGCACGAGGACCTTGTCTTTGGTTTACGGGACCATGTTTCCACATAATAAGATGCCAGAGACGCTTCCCGCTCTGATGGAAAAATTTCGAGATGCTCCTCGAATCCATGGATTTGTGCGAGCCCAATTAGCTGCTGGCGCGAGGTTTGCCATGATCATGATAAAAATCTGCTACCTGAAATTAGATATGAGTCAAATTGTTCCGAAGTGTTTGGCGAAAATGGCGAAGAGGAAAAGGAACTTCGGCAGATATGATGACGTTGTGACTCCTGTTGCCGAAGATATGATGGATGAACTTCTTCGACTAGATGCTGAATTCTTCGTGAAAGGCAGTTATGCGGAACATAGCACTCGTGTTATAAATAATGAACGGCTGACGATAGATAATATATTGGGTAGCTCTTGAAGTTTTGTTACTCCAAGGATTGTATCTTGTGTGCAGAGAACATAATCTATATTGTAAAGTTACTATATTTCTGTTTTTCAATGCCAGGCCCCTGGGCGTTGTGATGGCGATATTTTTCTCTTTTTGCAATGCGAGGTTGTCCCAAGGCAAGATAAATTATATTTGTACGCTATTTTGTGGGTGTGAACCCTGAACTTTTCCTGTTGGTTGCTTTTTTGCGACGTATGTTTATTTGGCGAGGTACTTTATACCAGAGCGAGATATATATATATTGTATCTTCTGGGTCAGAGCCCCCGAGCGTGTCGAAAAATATATAATTCCACTATCTTTATTATATTGCAGCACCGCGAGCCCGCCTCATTAAAAACCTTTTCCGGCCCCACTCGGTGCCCCGAAAAAGGAAAAGAGTGCGTCTGAAAACTCGCGGGCGTTTCACTACATTGTATGTTACAGAGGAGACTATATTTCGGTATCTAGGCGTAGAAACGCCTGAGCTGTGCCACGTTCCAAGGATTTGGCTCATCAATCCCCGTCTTCTTGTCCTTGAGTCTGTATGCTCCTCCTTCGATTACCTCTGTGACGATGTAAGGTCCAAGCCATGGTGACTCGGGTTTTTCATGACTTTTTTGATTTAGTCGCAAAACCAAATCGCCAACTTGGAAAGACCTTGGACGCAGTCGTCGACTATGGTAGTTTTTCAGGTCCTGTTGATATTTGGCGACTCGTGACAGGACTTCATCCCGAGCTTCATCAAGTGCGTCGACATCATCTTCTAAAGCTTTTCTCGAAGTTTCTTCATTGTATTCTGTAATTCTTGGAGCATCATGTTCTATTTCTATCGGCAATACTGCTTCAACTCCATGGACCAGGAAAAACGGTGTCTCCTGCGTCGCCGTGTTCGGTGTTGTGCGAATACTCCACAACACACTTGGCAACTCCTCTGGCCAAGTATGCCGAGCTTTTTCCAATGGTCCCAACAAGCGTTTCTTGATACCATTGCAGATAATGCCATTGGCTTTCTCGACTTGACCATTGGTCTGTGGATGTGCGACGGATGCAAAACTCAGTTTGATGCCCACTTCTGCACAATATGTTTTGAAATCCTTGGAGGTAAAGTTACTGCCGTTGTCTGTGACGATGCTGTGAGGTACTCCAAATCGAAAGATGATGCTTTTCACAAACTTGATTGCCGACGTGCCGTCCGGTGAATTTATCGGCTTTGCTTCTATCCATTTAGTAAATTTGTCGACAGCAACTAGCATATACTCATATCCACCTGGCGAAGCTTTGTGTAATTTTCCCACCATATCGAGACCCCACTGAGCAAAGGGCCAAGACAATGGGATTGGCATCAGTTCTGCTGCTGGAGAATGAGGTTTGGCGGCGAATCTTTGACACGCGTCGCAAGTTCGCACTATTTCCTTCGCGTCCTCAATTGCAGTTAGCCAATAAAATCCCGCTCTGAAGACTTTAGCCGCGATAGCGCGGCTGCTTGCGTGATGCCCGCATATTCCTTCGTGTACGTCTTTCAGGATGATCCGTCCTTCTTCGGGTGTGACACATCTCTGTAGCACACCCGAGATACTTCGCTTGTACAACTCCCCTTTTACCACAGTAAAAGCTTTAGATCGCCTAATTATTCGCCTTGCTTCAACTGGATCGTCGGGTATTGTTTTCCTTAGGATGTATGATATGTATGCCTGCATCCATGGAATTTGCACCATCATGACTAGCTCCTGTTCCTCTTCTTCTTCTTCCAGTGACTTTTTGGTGATATCCGAAGGTTTCTCTTCCTTCTCCTTCTTCTTTGTTTTCATTGGCTTTGTTGATCTCTCGCTTATTTCTTCCCAAAACACGCCTGGAGGGATCGCGAGACATTGTGACCCGATGTTTGCAAGGACATCGGCTTCATCATTGCTCAATCTGCTGATGTGGTTTACCTCGCATCCATCAAACAGTTTTTCCAGCTCATTATACATCTCCTTGTATGCTATCATGCTCTCATTGACTGCATCACATTGGTTCATAACTTGCTGTGCTACCAACTGTGAGTCGCCGAAAATTTTCAGTCGGGTTGCACCGCAAGCCTTTGCCATCTTCATCCCATGTATGAGAGCTTCATATTCTGCTTCATTGTTAGATGCGTTTGGGAACGTCATCCGCAAGACATACTTCAATTTGTCGCCTTCAGGTGATACCAATATCACGCCTGCTCCAGCGCCTTCTAGCCTTTTAGACCCGTCAAAGTTCATAGTCCAGGTTCTCGATAAGTCTGGAGGCCCTGTGTTTTGTAGCTCCATCCACTCTGCGATGAAATCTGGTAAGACCTGCGATTTTATTGCCTTTCTTTTTTCATATGTGATGTCCCGAGGGGAAAGTTCTATTCCCCAAAGGGAGACACGACCCGTAGCTTCTGGGTTATTCAATATATTTGACAGAGGAGCTTCATTGACCACTATTATCGGGTGTGCCGAAAAATAGTGTCGCAATTTTCTTGCTGTCGTAAATACTCCATACGCTAGTTTACAGTGCTCGAGGGTACCGCTGTTTTGAAGGCGACAGTACTTCACTGATGAAATATACTGGCCTCTGAACTCCATGGAGCTTTCCTTCTTCCTCTCTCTCGACTACCAAAACCGTGCTGACCACTTGGGGTGTGGCTGCAATGTATAGTAGGAGAGGTTCTTTCTCTTTAGGCGCTACCAAAATTGGTGGTGTCGAAATTGTGCGCTTGAGGTTTTCGAAGGCTCTATCTGCTTCCTCGTTCCATTGAAATTTCTCCCCTTGTTTGATCAATGCGTAGAACGGCAGCGCTTTTTCTCCTAGCCTGGCGACGAATCTGCTCAAAGCTGCGACTCGCCCCGTCAGCTGTTGTATTTCTTTCAACTTTGTTGGCTTCCTCATAGTTACGATGGCCTGTATTTTTTCGGGATTAGCTTCGATCCCTCTTGCTGATACTAAGAACCCAAGAAGTTCTCCCGCAGGAACGCCGAAGGAGCACTTTGTCGGGTTCAACTTGAGGCAAAACTTGTCAAGGTTGTCGAAGGTTTCCTTCAAATCTTCGATCAGTGTTGACCCCTTCTTTGATGTTATTACGACATCGTCGATGTAAACTTGTACATTTTTCCCAATCTGTGTTGCAAGGCACTTCTGCATCATCCGCTGATATGTTGCTCCCGCGTTTTTCAAACCAAAGGGCATTGTTTTGTAACAAAACACGCCGTAAGGTGTTATGAACGCTGTTTTGGCCTCATCATCTTCTTTTAGTCTGATCTGGTTATAGCCAGAGTATGCATCCAAGAAGGAAAGACGTTCACATCCTGCCGTGGAGTCGATGATTTGATCGATCCTTGGGAGGAGAAAGTGATCCTTAGGACAATGTTTATTGAGACACGTAAAGTCGACACACATGCGAAGGACTTTCGTGTGTTTCTTCGGCACCATCACTGGGTTAGCTACCCATGTGGCTTCTGTAGATATCTCTTTGATAAAACCAGCATCCTTAAGTCGATCTATTTCTGATAGCATAGCTTTGCGGTTTGGTTCCGAAAAATGCCGCAAGGGTTGTTTGATTGGTCTCGCGAGAGGATCCAAGTTGAGGTGGTGCTCGGCAAGTTCCCTGGGTACTCCT
This sequence comes from Lolium rigidum, assembly GCF_022539505.1. NCBI lineage: Eukaryota > Viridiplantae > Streptophyta > Magnoliopsida > Poales > Poaceae > Lolium > Lolium rigidum. Next base: position 42,906,753 of record NC_061512.1, read on the forward strand.
GGCATGTCAGCTGGACACCATGCGAAGATTTTCCAGTGCTTACGGAGGAACTCGATGAGCGCGCTTTCCTATGCGAGATCCATATTTGTTGCGATGGACGTTGTTTTCTTCGGGTCCGTCGGGTGGATTTGCACTTCTTTTGAATCCTTCGCTGTGTTAAAGGTTGGCTCCCTGAGCGGTCTCCCTGTGTCTGGCAAAACATCATAATCAGTTTGCCTTGGCGCCATATATTCTGCTTGCATCCCGAAGGTTTCTGACAGTTGATGAAAATCTCTGTCGCACTTGTCAGCTAACGCAAAGCTTCCTTTGACTGTGATTGGTCCTTTGGGTCCAGGCAACCTCCACAGTAAATACGTATAATGAGGTACCGCCATAAACCTAGCATACGCTGGTCGTCCCAACAAAGCATGATATTGCGACGGGAAATCCACGACTTCAAACTCCAATTTCTCTATCCTGTAATTTTCTCGGGTCCCAAACTGAACGTCGAGATTAATCTTGCCCAACGGATAACTTGGTTTCTCTGGCGTGATCCCGTGAAAACGTGTGTCAGTTGGTGCTAGATTTGCTAGGGATATGTTCATCTTCCTTAATGTATCTGCGTACATAAGGTTTAAGCTGCTGCCGCCATCTATGAAAACTCTCGACACGTCGAAACCAGCAATTACTGCGGGTAAAATAAGTGCGGATTGCCCAGGTCGAGGAACCTGCTGCGGGTGATCCGCAATTGTGAAGCCGATATCCTGTCCCGACCAATTTAGGTACTCGACTGTCGGTGGAGGCATCTTTTCTGCCATGAATACTTGTCGCGAAATTACTTTCTGCGCCCTGTTAGATGGCCTAGCTTTCTGAATCATCAAGACTGCACCATTAGAATTAGGATCAACATACGGAGGTGGTTGTGGTGCTGCCGCTATTCTGAGATGGTGCCGATTCTCGTCTGTAATTGCGGGAGGAGGTGGGAGATGTATCTCGCTCCTTGGCCCCTGAGGATTTCTATTCATCGCTTGGGCATTGGCCATTCCTGCGGCTCGCAGCATTGCTTGAAAATTTCGACAATCCTTTTGCAGATGTCCCGATTGCCTCTTCCCATTACTATCAAGGAAAAAATGCATCTGACATGGTCCGTTCATCATTTCTTCGGGAGACACAAATGGTCTCTGAAACCTTGGTCCATTATTTTGCCTATTACCGCGGTAGTCACTTCTGTTATCACCTTGTTGCTCGTTACCTCTTTGGTAATTATCTTGATTGCTTCCTCCAGGGTTTCCTCGGAACCCAGCTGATATATGGCCAGGAGCATCATTATTGTAGAGCTGGCGAGAAAATCGTCTTCTATTTTGAAAATTTCGATTGCGGTCCTCCTGCGGCGACTCGTGTCGCTTGTTATGTATAGCATCTTCTCCATCTGGCCACTTGTTTGCTATTTCCATTAATGCTGATATTGTTCTTGGGTTGGTTCTTCCTAGGTCCTCGACAAAATCCGCTCGTCGAATTCCTGCCACGAATGCATCTATTGCTCTTTCGTCAGATATATCTTCTGCCGAGTTTTTGATGATGTTCCACCTCTGTATATATTTTCTCATAGATTCATCATGTTTTTGTCTGCACGCCCTCAACTCTTCCAATGATGCTTGGTTTTTTGCAGGTAGATCGAAAATTTCTCACGAAGACGTCCTCGAAACTATCCCAGTTGTCGATGGAACCTGGTGGAAGTTTCTTTATCCAAGAACGTGCTGCTCCACTTAGATGTACTTGGATGCTCTGCATGGCTGTTGCCCTGGTTCCTCCTATTAACTTCACCATCTCGAGATAGTCCACAAGCCAATCTTCTGGATCTTGTAGACCGTCGAATTTCTTGAAATTTTCCGGTATCTTGAATCCTGATGGTACTCGAGTTTTTCGGACTCGTCTCGTAAAGCACGGAAGCCCGCACAGATCTTCATCGGCAACTTCTGGTGAATGCCGATGTTCTCTTCTTTCTTGTCGTGCTCTGTCTACCCTTGCTTGAGTCGCCGTATCTCTTGCCCCACTTGTTCTTGGTGGATCTTGAACTAGCTGCGGTAGGTCGTGGACTATTTTGCCTTGCGGTTCCTTCGGGAGGTGTAGCTGTGAATGCTTGTTCCCATGACTCCAACTCCCGCCATTGCCATGTTGAATAGCGCTTCTCTCGGATCTCCGGGGGTGGTCCGGACGCGAGGATGTAAGCCTGCGTAGCCATGTACCCAGCTTACGGTGTTTTAGGGATAATATTTCCCCGGTGTCGATCGACATGAAGGACATGTCGAGATTTTGAACCAGATTTTCCCTTTCTGCTTCGGGTATATTTTGCAGTCGAGATCTTGCTCTCCTTCGAGCTTCTCTATGACTATCTCCCGTTGTTCCTGATTGTCGGCTTAGTTCTGCTCTTCGCCTACTTGACGCAGAAGCTGCCTCCTTTCTTCTATTCAGGGAAGCTGTTTGTTTTTCCAACTCCCTACTCACCCGAGCAAGTCTATATTGATAGGCCTGTAATTCTTCGACAGTAGCGGTTGTAGTCATTGGTTCTGTACCGTTCATGGCTCTTGCGGCTCTATCCCACGCTGCTTGCGGGAGTTGAACTCTTTCGCGAGGTGAGGACCCAACGTATTTAGTGCCTAGACCTCTTGTGAGATCAGCGGGATCGACGTATGGATTTCCCAAGTCGTCGAAAGCCTCTGACGTCTCTGGTTCTGCTCGACTTGCCTCCTCGATTGCATAGACTTGATGATATTTTGGGTGTTGATGTTTATCAGGATTGGTGACACCATCATTGAGATTGGTGAAGACCTTTCCAAAGGCAACAGATTTGTCGATGAAGGCGTCGGCCGTCTGTCGGAGTCACTGTTTATAAAGGAGTCCGCAGTCGACCCGAAGGATGTGTCGCTGAAGATCTTGGCGAGCTTTCCGCTTGCCTTGGTGTCGATGAAACGTGGCGACGAAAACTCTTCATCACTCGACGAAAAGTCAGAATCGTCCGCTGAAAATTCCGACGAGATCGGAACTTCGAGACGGTAGGATCCTTCCTTATTGACTCCAAATCGGAATTCTCCAAACATCATGACGATGGGCTCCTCCGAGATAGGCACATGCATCCATACGGGAGGGCGGGTGAGGAATAAAATCGACTAGATCGGTTTTTCCTGTTTACCTCGATCCATCGCATTGCTTGCTACCGACGAAGTCGACGATTCCGGACGTGCCATCGAGATCAGCTCCTTGCAACCTCTAGATCCCACGAGACGGCGCCAATTGACAAGGGATTAACTTGTCAATGCCTACAGATTGTAGACTAGGGTTTCGTTAGATGTAGAGGGCAAGTAGATCTCGAAGGTTTCAGCCGAAAAGTACTCGACGATGTAAAAGCTAGGGTTTGAGAGACAATGATTCGATACTTTCTGCGTCCCTCGACTCCCCCTTATATAGGAGGTGGAGCCGAGGGTTTCGTATTGTACAAGTTACAGAGTCCGGGTAGGTTTCTAACTCCTCCCGCAAGATTACAAATAATGCTTTCTATTACAACTCTAGTTTTCCTTAACAATGTCTCGGGCTTTCGAATCTTCTTATTCTTCGGGTAGTGGGCCTTCAGTAAACCCCGGGTACCATCGTCGGCAGGCCCATTGGGGATGCCTATGTCAGTCACTGTCCCAGATTTAATGGAGGCATGAACCCACTATCGAGCATAAATACTCCCTCTTGGAGTCACAAGTATCAACTTGGCCAGAGCCTCTACTAGCAACGGAGAGCATGCAAGAACATAAATAACATATATGATAGATTGATAATCAACTTGACATAGTATTCAATATTCATCGGATCCCAACAAACACAACATGAAGGATTACAAATAAACGATCTTGATCATGATAGGCAGCTCACAAGATCGAACATGATAGCACAATGAGGAGAAGACGACCATCTAGCTACTGCTATGGACCCATAGTCCAGGGGTGAACTACTCACACATCGATCCGGAGGCGATCATGGCGATGAAGAGACCTCCGGGAGATGATTCCCGTCTCCGGCAGGGTGCCGGAGGCGATCTCCTGAATCCCCCGAGATGGGATTGGCGGCGGCTGCGTCTCTGGAAGGTTTTCCGTATCGTGGCTCTCGGTACTGGGGGTTTCGCGATGGAGACTATATGTAGGCGGAAGGGCAGGTCAGGGGGCGTCACGAGGGGCCCACACGCTAGGGCCACGTGGCCAGGGGCTGGGCCGCGCCGCCCTGTTGTGTGGCCACCTCGTGGCCCCACTTCTTATCTCCTCCGGTCTTCTGGAAGCTTCGTGGAAAAATAGGCCCCTGGGCGTTGATTTTGTCCAATTCCAAGAATATTTCCTTACTAGGATTTACGAAACCAAAAACAGCAGAAAACGGCAAGCTGGCTCTTCGGCATCTCGTCAATAGGTTAGTGCCGGAAAATACATAATAATGACATATAATGTGTATAAAACATGTGAGTATCATCATAAAAGTAGCATGGAACATAAGAAATTATAGATACGTTTGGGACGTATCATGGTGTAGTGATCAAAGTTTTCTTCTTCTTCCTCGTAGAAGACCTCCTCTTCCTCGAAGCCCTCGGTACTAGCGTCTATAAACGGATACGAGGTATACAATCACCAAACAAATCTTAAGCACTAGACTGAACACACAAATGGTTCACACAAGCTAACTTAGCATCACAACATTATTAACATGGTGGTTTGCTTTGTTTTCTTTTAAGACAAATAATTTCCTCTCATTGAAATTATTTATTAGGGTTTTCTATTTATTTCCTTTAAGAAGTAATTTCCTCTCATCGAACCTTATTAAGATTTAATCTCCTCAAATAATAAAGTATGAGTATATGTTGACCAAGGTCAACACTTCATATTTATCCATTTGAGAAATTGACTTAAATGAGATACTACATCTCATACAATTTAAATACTACTTGGAACAATTTAATATCACCAAGTAATTTAATATGAGGTTCTATATACTAAAGTTATGACCTCACATAGAATTACTTGAGACAATGATTTAAATGAGAGAATACTTCTCATAATATTTAATAAATAAATTTGGATAAGTTAAATGGACTAGAAATGGCCACATAGCCATTATTTTGCCCTAGCCCATGATCATTTGAAACAACCATGTCATATTTTGACATATTCAGATAGACTATATAAAATGTGATTTTTGAGAGTTGGAATCAACTCAAAATAATTCATGGTTGATTTTATAAAAATGTTTGAAATCTGAAAAGTTACTGCCTTGTTATTTTTCTTGCCAGTGATCTATAATGAACTAGGGTTTAAGACCAGTGGGGTTGGCTAGATATTTTCACAGGCTTTCTAGAAATATTAAATTCATCAAATTTGGCTCAGTGGATATTTTCCTATTTAATTTTGAAGTGGGCAGCAGTATTCAAATTTGGGAAATCGAATTAACTGAATTCAAACTTAATGGGCGCGCGGGAAAACTAACTGGGCCGGCCCAGCTACGCTCCAGTTCATAGCGGGCCGCCTGACAGCGGGACCCAGGCATCAGCGTCAATTAAACGCCGAAACGGTAAGTTTCAACGTGGGCCGCAGGATTAGATTAGGATCAGACGGCGCACAAGTATCGTCGTCTCCGGCGAGACACGACCCTTCTGGCGGCGAGGCTAGGGGGTCGGAGGGCTCACCGGTGGCCGGCGATCGTCGGCGAGGTGATGCAGCGACCTTGCGGACGACGGCGAAGCAGAGGGTAGTCGCTGCAGCTCCTCAGGTGGATCTGATGTCTACGCACGCTTCTTTTCCTGTAGACAGTGTTGGGACTCCAAGAGCAGAGGTTTGTAGAACAGCATCAAGTTTCCCTTAAGTGAATCACCCAAGTTTTATCGAACTCAGGGAGGTAGAGGTCAAAGATATCCCTCTCAAGCAACCCTGCAATTAAGATACAAGAAGTCTCTTGTGTCCCCAACACACCTAATACACTTGTCAAATGTATAGGTGCACTAGTCCGGCGAAGAGATAGTGAAATACAAGTAATATGGATGATTATAAGTAACAATTGCAATCTGAAATAAATATGGCAGCAAGCGAACATGTAGCAGAACTTGTTGGAAACGGTGTTTCAATGCTTAGAAACAAGGCCTAGGGATCCTACTTTCACTAGTGGATACTCTCAACATTGCAATCATAATTGAATATAAATATAAGCACTTCATCATACTACTCTCTTGTTGAATAAAGAACTCAAATTCATTGGGCAAGTGTGCAAAAGCACACCTCAAAGGCGTATTCCCAAGTACTAATAAACACCCCACACCGTCACCGTGAGCATTCATAGGAGGTACTAACACACCACAATTCATAAGGGAGTTACACACGGCGCGCACATTGTCACCATTACACCGAGGTCACAGTAACTCCAAAGTTCACATAATAAAACACTTGAATAGCATATGACATCTAGATTGCAAAGCCTATGATCACATAGATGAACAAATAAGTACTACTCTCAAACACTCTCTTGTTGGATAACAAACACCATACATTGTGTAGGGCTACAACAGCACACCTCAAGCCGGAGTAAACAAGCTCCACAACATCCGGAGTTCATATTAAAGTAACCTCTAGAGTGCATAATAGACAAGAGTAACATCTACATATTCATATAGATCACACCATGGGAGAGAGAGATGAACCACATAGCTACCAGTAGAGCCCTCAGCCTCGGGGGAGAACTACTCCCTCCTCATCATGGGAGACAGCAGCGGCGATGAAGATGGCGGTGGTGTCGATGGAGATGACTCCGGGGGCAATTCCCCGTCCCGGCGGCGTGCCGGAACAGAGACTTCTGTCCCCCGAAACTTGTCTTCGTGATGGCGGCGGCTCTGGAACTTTTCTCGTATCGTGGCTTGATACGTCCCAAACGTATCTATAATTTCTTATGTTCCATGCTACTTTTATGATGATACTCACATGTTTTATACACATTATATGTCATTGTTATCACCAGAATTTGACCGAGTCAGAGGTGGGCCGCGATCAAGATGGATTTGAAGAATATACATGGAAAAAATATGTGAATCGGCCTTTATATGCAAAGTGTGGGCTAGTTGGCCCGTGTATCTGTAAGATATTAGGATACGTGTCGATTAGATAGAGTTTGGCCCGTGCACGGTTTGGTGCATGCCTCAATTAGAAAGTCCCTTGGACTATAAATATGTATCTAGGGTTTATGGAATAAACAACAACCAACGTTCAACACAAATCAATCTCGGCGCATCGCCAACTCCTTCGTCTCGAGGGTTTCTCCTGGTAAGCACCATGCCGCCTAGATCGCATCTTGCGATCTAGGCGGCACTAGCTTATGTCGTTGTTCACGCGTTGCTCGTCGCTGAAGCCTTTTTGATGGCGAGCAACGTAGTTATCCTAGATGTGTTAGGGTTAGCATTGTTCTTAGTATCATATGCTTGTCGTAGTGCGACCCTTATGCATCTAGCCGCCCTTACACCTATCTTAGGTGTAGGGGCGGCACCCGCTTGATCATCGTTTAGTAGATCCGATCCGTTACGGTTGCTCCTTGTTCTTCAAGGATTAGTTTAATATCTGCAATAGTTAGGCCTTACAAAGGGTTGGAGGATCCAGCGGCGTGTAGGGTGTCATTTGCTAGCCCTAGACAGGATGTTCCGAGGATCAACCTCGTGTTGGTTTTTAGGCCCTGTCTAGGATCGGCTCATGGTCACCGTACGCGAGCGCGAGGCCCAATCGTGAGTAGGATGATCCGATTATGCGGTGAAAACCCTAAATCGTCGTAGATCTAATCAGCTTTATCTTGATCAAGCAGGACCACCATATATTCGGACACCTTGTACGAATCATGGGTGGATCGGCTCTTTGAGCCGATTCACGGGATAACACGAGAGCCGATCGAGGCTCGTATTTAATGTTTACGTGTATGCCATGCAGGAAACTAAGCGAGGCATTCTCCAACACCTTCCGACCAGGTATAGGTCAGGTGGCACGCCCTTGCATCAGCATGGGACGTGCGTGCCCAGAAGGCTTTGCGGGCCGTCGCTCTGAGGGACTGGGGCCAGCCGCAGCCCTAGTTGTTCCCGGCTCTACGGTGTTGCCCGTCGCTGCCCGCCGGTGGGTTTCTGACGTCAACACATTCTGGCACGCCCGGTGGGACCATCTTCAACATCCACCGCATCGCCATCTACATCTGAGATGGTGGAGGGCACTCCGGTCAAGTACGAGGATCTGTCTGACGAGCTCAAGAAGAAGTATGACGAGATCAAGGCGGTCCTCGAAGCCGACCTCATCGGCTCTTTTCACAGAACCCGCTCCCATGGCATCAGGTGGAAGGGGTTCTCACCTGAAGGCGCGCTCGATGGAGTGGACCTGTCCACCCCGTCAGAAGAACGCACCGAGTCGGCTGCGTCGAGAGATCAACTTCATGGTGGCTCATTCGCTGCACCGCCACTCTGAGAGCCTGGTGAACACTTTGGAGCATGTCGCTCTGCGCGTGATCCAGGAAATCATGAGCCACCAGTACTCTCCGTCAGGACCAGCTCTGGGGACTTACAAAGGAGAGATGCCACTCCAGATCCCGTCCACCGCTGCCGTTCGCGTTGGCAGCACCGGAAGTGCCGAACTCATCGGCATACGTCGTCTACAAGATTGGTGGTGACCCCGGTGACTACCAATTCCTACATGAGGCGCCCAAGGAGATCCCGCACGGATACACGTGCGCATACGTGCAGGACTGCGATGGCTCGGGCACTCTCGAACCGAGGCTGCAACGAGCGGGGACTTACGGAATAGCATGAGGAACGTCGGGAGCAGATATTGAGAAGCAGACGTGGCTAGCTAAGTATGCCACTCCGACAAACCTCCAGAGCTCAGCTCCTGCAGTTGGCTCAGAACTGGAAAAGCAAGCATGGTTGGCCAAGTATGCCACCCCGGCGAATCTTCAGGGTCCATCGCCTTCGGCCATCACCGCGGATGAGATTTGTACGATCCTAAAAGACCAGTTCGGCATGATGCCGAAAAGGAGGACAATCGGCTATACCAAGCCGTACCCCAACGAGTACGAATTGATTCCGCTACCTCCCAAATATCGGCTCCCTGACTTTACAAAGTTTAGTGGATCGGATGGTTCCAGCTCCATCGAGCATGTGAGCCGATATTTGGCACAGCTGGGCACTATCTCAGCATCAGACGAGCTGCGTGTGAGGTTCTTCGCACAGTCCCTCACGGGATCGGCTTTCGGGTGGTACACATCGCTGCCACCGAACTCAGTCCGGACTTGGAAGCAGTTGGAAGAGCAGTTCCACCTACAGTATCACTCAGAAGCTTCCGAGGCGGGCATTGCCGATCTTGCGCAAGTACGACAGAAGCGCGGGGAAACAGTGTCAGAATACATCCAGCGCATCAGGACCGTTAGGAACCGATGCTATTCGGTTCACGTGAGTGAAAAGGAAGCAGTCGAGTTGGCGGTGGTGGGTCTCTCATCATCGATCAAGGATGTGGCCTCCCAAGCAGACTATCCTTCGTTGGCGCACATGGTGCAGAAGCTGTCAGCATATGAACAGCGCCACCCAGATGTTTACCAGGACAAATTCAAGCGTGCAGTGGTCCTGGTTGAGGCAGACGAGGAGGAAGGTGCTGCGGGAGATCGAGAGGTAGCAGTGGCTGAGTGGACTCGAGCGGCGGGCCCCGTGTCCTGCAAATGGGTTAAGCCACAAGGCCCTCCAAAAGGGTTCGACTTCGACGTGACCAAAACTGAGCAGATTTTCGATCTCTTACTCACGGAGAAGCATATCAAGGTACCCGAAGGCCACAAGATCCCCACGGTGCAAGAGCTGAACGGAAAGCCATACTGCAAATGGCATAACACGTTCACCCACACCACCAACGACTGCAGGGTGTGGCGGCAGCAGATCCAAATGGCGATAGAAAATGGACGGTTAATTTTCAACCAGTACGCCATGAAGGTCGACACACACCCCTTCCCCGCCGTTAATCTGGTGGAGTATACTTACCATGGAAGGTGCCAGCCAGATTTCTCGTGCAATATCAACATGGTAGGACACGGGCACCACTGCGGTAAGGACGGAGATGAGGGCAGCTGCTCTCATAGCAAAGACACAGAGGAAGCCGCTCCACGCGATCGGCTCCGCCACGACGGCAAGCGCTACATCACAGAGGGAGAAGTGAAGAACATAGGATATCAGCGACCTCTCTCTGATCACCTCCTCAACAAGTATGTGAGTCAGTATGACCAACGCCGACGCTCCAGCGATGATGATGAAAGAGATCGTCTGGCCAGAGAAGCCAGAAGACATCGTCGGCACGATCGCGATGAGGAGGAGCACGAGCGCCGGGCCAAGGAAAAGTCAGGGGAGCGAGACGACGAGGACAGGCACTGGGACTGTCCCTTCTTCAGACACTGCTGGGATTCAGGAATGAGCCGATTGCCCACAATCGGCAATTGCCCAGAGTGCAACCAGAAGAAGAAGGAGACAGCCAACGTGTCCGTGTTCAAGCGCCTAGGGCCTCTCCCACCATGAAGCAAACGCGCTGAGTCCCCTCGGTTGGAAGATCTCGAGGATTCAGAGGACGAGGGAGAGGAAGAAGACAGGTACCACCGGCCAAGGTGGTGCCCTGATGGGCTTAGCCGTTCCCAAAAGCGAAGGGTTCAACGACTACGTGGGTTGGAAGAAGCTGAAAGGTTATACCTGCACACGTTGAGGAAGGCGCGGCCTGATCTGGCCGCTAAAATCCAGCGAACCCTGGACGAAGAAGGTCGGCCACAAAGGAAAGAGTGGCGCCCCAGAGAAAAGAAAGCCGATGATGAGACATCGGCTGGCACAAACATGGTCTTCATCCTTCCAACGGAGTTTAGCGCTCCGAGATTAGACGAAGCACACTGTGGCACAACTTGAGCTGCAGCCCACGGCCGGTCATCTTTGAGAAGCCACGAGAGAGAAGCTACGGGCATCCGAAGGCCACTGTACTTGCGAGGTTACATCAATGGGCAGCCTGTCAACAAGATGTTGGTGGACACCGGAGCGGCGAGTTAACATTATGCCATACTCCATGCTACGTCGGTTGGGACGCTCCGGCTCGGATCTGATCAAGACCAACGTGACATCGAGCGATTTCAACGGCCAAGCATCGACGCACAAGGTGTTCGAATGTGGATCTGACCGTAGGAAGGAAAAGCTGTCCCTACGACGTTCTTTATTGTCGACGGCAAGAGCACTTACGCTGTCTCGCTTGGGAGAGATTGGATCCACGCCAATCTGTTGCATTCCATCCACGATGCACCAATGCCTAATACGGTGGGATGGAGATGAAGTAGAAGTCGTCCACGCAGATGATTCAGCCGAGATTTCAACGGCTGGCATGGACGTTTGGGAGACATCAGGCCAGGAGCCACTCTCAGGCATCAATTTGGACGACTGCGAGCGCATTGACGTGACAAAGAATGGGGTTAGGCTGGTTTTATCCACCGGCCTGACCGTGTAACAAAAGCAACATCGATGAACAAATGTGGCGAGGCCGATCCAAGAGATCGGCCCCAAAGATTTCTGAAGGAAGCAAAAACCTTCATCGAGCAAGCGACGTGGAGGCCGATTCAGCAATCGGCCAAAATTATCTTCACCATACATTTTGCCTGGATTCAACGTCGATCTAATGGGCAATGGGTTTACGTCGGCCAATGAGCTAGAAGAAGTCCACACTGGTCCTAATCAAGCCGACGTTCACATAGAGTGCTTTGGCTAATCACAGAGCCGATTTCAGTAGTTACCTGGCAGAATCGGCTCGGGGGGCACCTAATCAGATGAACATGTGCGATACATGTGCAGTGAAACATTGGGGGGGGGGGCGATAGAAAAATCGGCCTGTAAAAATAATTTTTTCACGGTTTCTCGCAAAAATACAGCCGATGCAAGGACCTACTGGATACATGTTCAAAGCGCGGATCTGCACCAAGTCCAGTTCAGCTGCGGGGCCTTCTGCTTCCTCGAGGGAGTAACACAATGAGAGCTTCCTCAGCTACCTTAGACCGATTCTGATGTCTTAACCTTCTTGTCGAGGATTTTCAACCCCTGGTACTAGTTCAGCAGTGCCGACAGAAGATATATCGGCTTTCAAGGGAAGAAGATCGGATGTGGTGCATCCTTATCGACATCCTCGCCTGGAGTAAGGCTCGGGGGGCAGCAGGCCTGAAAGACGTTCTATTTAGGAGCCGATTGGGGTACCATCGGCTAATCCTTCGTCCCTTCTTCACAAGAATGATGAGTGCTCGTAGGAAAGGATCGCTGAAACTGGTGGGAGAGATTTAAGGGCTCTTTGGAGGACTCCACGTTATCCACCAGATCTCGAAGTCATCAGTTGGAAAATCGAAGGATGGATTTTAAAGGACCGATGCGTTGCTATCGGCTCGTTAAGCATTGGCTAAGGGGGCAAATCGGCAAGACCAGTATAAGAGGAAATCGGCAAAATCAAATTGGGAGAAGTTCTTCATTGATAAGCAGGATTTCTTACATAAAGAGCTGATTGCTCTCAAAAGGAAGTACTAGGGGATACATTGCCCCATCTACTACTACTGGTCCTATTACTAAAGGTCCTATCTATGGGCCGTCGCTGCCCTCGTCATCGCCGTCGTCGCCGCTGTCGGCGCTACTCCCGGCGGGCTCGTCGTCGCTGCTCCAATGGCCGCCGACTGGGCCCTCATTGTCCTCGTCCTCTTCGTCAACGTCGTCGTCGTCGCTGTCGAAGTCGCTGAGGTTCCCCGGCCAGGGGCAGAACCGCTTGGCCGGCGGCTCGTCGGAGGAGGTGTCGTCCTCCTCCTCCTCCTCCTCCTCCTCCTCTCCCTCTTCCTCCTCCTCGGGGGAGGTGAAGTCGCAGGAGAAGCGATCGTCATCGCTCTCCTCCTCCGTTTCCCCGTCGGCGAGGAAGCGGAGGTCGCTTTCCCCGTCGGTCAAGGACTTGTCGTCCTCAGACCAGACGGAGAAATTGTGGCTGGACTCCTCCCCGGCCGCAATGGCGCGGCAGGTGTTGGCCGCATGGGCCTCCGCCGGGTTCGGCTCCGGCGTCGGCTCACGGGAAGAAGAGGACTGGGTGGAAAGATCCGATGAAGCAGAGGAGGAAGAAGACATGGTGGCGCAGGAGGGCTTTTTGAGTGCTAATGCGAAGAAGATGCGGAAGTAAACTGTGCGGAGCGGTTAAATAAAAGGGGGATATAGTGGAAATTCAATGCCACAGCAGTTTCCGAGAAAGTGGTGCCTAAAAGAAAAAAAAACTGCCAGGTCACGCGGAGAAGTTGAGAAGGCAAGGCATCATGATGAAGGATACTGCAACGGTTACGCCACGACATGACCCAACGAAGGAATAGCAGAGTGATTTTGGAATTATCAATTCCAAAACCAGGGGGGCATGTGTTATCACCAGAATTTGACCGAGTCAGAGGTGGGCCGCGATCAAGATGGATTTGAATAATATACATGGAAAAAATATGTGAATCGGCCTTTATATGCAAAGTGTGGGCTAGTTGGCCCGTGTATCTGTAAGATATTAGGATACGTGTCGATTAGATAGAGTTTGGCCCGTGCACGGTTTGGTGCACGCCTCAATTAGAAAGTCCCTTGGACTATAAATATGTATCTAGGGTTTATGGAATAAACAACAACCAACGTTCAACACAAATCAATCTCGGCGCATCGCCAACTCCTTCGTCTCGAGGGTTTCTCCTGGTAAGCACCATGCCGCCTAGATCGCATCTTGCGATCTAGGCGGCACAAGCTTATGTCGTTGTTCACGCGTTGCTCGTGCTGAAGCCTTTTTGATGGCGAGCAACGTAGTTATCCTAGATGTGTTAGGGTTAGCATTGTTCTTAGTATCATATGCTGTCGTAGTGCGACCCTTATGCATCTAGCCGCCCTTACACCTATCTTAGGTGTAGGGGCGGCACCCCGCTTGATCATCGTTTAGTAGATCCGATCCGTTACGGTTGCTCCTTGTTCTTCAAGGATTAGTTTAATATCTGCAATAGTTAGGCCTTACAAAGGGTTGGAGGATCCAGCGGCGTGTAGGGTGTCATTTGCTAGCCCTAGACAGGATGTTCCGAGGATCAACCTCGTGTTGGTTTTTAGGCCCTGTCTAGAATCGGCTCATGGTCACCGTACGCGAGCGCGAGGCCCAATCGTGAGTAGGATGATCCGATTATGCGGTGAAAACCCTAAATCGTCGTAGATCTAATCAGCTTTATCTTGATCAAGCGGGACCACCATATATTCGGACACCTTGTACGAATCATGGGTGGATCGGCTCTTTGAGCCGATTCACGGGATAACTCGAGAGCCGATCGAGGCTCGTATTTAATGTTTACGTGTATGCCATGCAGGAAACTAAGCGAGGCATTCTCCAACACCTTCCGACCAGGTATAGGTCGGGTGGCACGCCCTTGCATCAGCATCGGACGTGCGTGCCCAGAAGGCTTTGCGGGCCGTCGCTCTGAGGGACTGGGGCCAGCCGCAACCCTAGTTGTTCCCGGCTCTACGGTGTTGCCCGTCGCTGCCCGCCGGTGGGTTTCTGACGTCAACAGTCATTATTATGCATTTTCCGGCACTAACCTATTGACGAGATGCCGAAGGGCCAGTTGTTGTTTTCTGCTGTTTTTGGTTTCAGAAATCCTAGTAAGGAAATATTCTCGGAATCGGACAAAATCAATGCCCAGCATCCTATTTTTCCACGAAGCTTCCAGAACACCCGAGAGCTAGTAGAGGGGGGCCACAGGGCCACCAGACGCCAGGCTGGCGCGGCCAGAGGGGGGGCCGCGCCCCCCTGTTGTGTCACCGCCTCGTCAGCCCTCCGACTCCGCCTCTTCGCCTATTTAAGCCTCCTCGACCTAAAACCTCGATACGGAAAAGCCACGGTACGAGAAACCTTCCAGAGCCGCCGCCATCGCGAAGCCAAGATGCGGGGGACAGGAGTCTCGTTCCGGCACGCTGCCGGGACGGGGAAGTGCCCCCGGAAGGCATCTCCATCGACACCACCGCCATCTTCATCACCGCTGCTGTTTCCCATGAGGAGGGAGTAGTTCTCCATCGAGGCTAAGGGCTGTACCAGTAGCTATGTGGTTAATCTCTCTCTCATGTACCCCAATACAATGATCTCATGAATTGCCTTGCATAATTGACATCCATATGATGAGTATTGTATCACTATTAGTCTATGTGCTACTCTTGTGATGTTATTAAAGTATTATATTCCTCCTTCACGGTGTAATGGTGATAGTGTGTGCATCGTGTAGTACTTGGCGTAGGTTATGATCATAATCTCTTGTAGGTTATGGAGTTAATTATTACTATGATAGTATTGATGTGATTTATTCCCCCTTCATAGTGTAAAGTTGACAGTGTGTATGCTTTGTTAGTACTCGGTTTAAGTTGCAAAGATCTATTATGCTCTAAAGGTTACTTAAATATGAACACCAAATGTTGTGGCGCTTGTTAACTCCGGCTTGAGGGAGCTCTTGTAGCCCTACACAACGAATGGTGTTCATTATCAAACAAGAGTATATGTAGCACAAAGGAAGAGAACTTATTTATTTATGTGATCAATGTTGAGAGTGTCCACTAGTGAAAGTATGATCCCTAGGCCTTGTTTCCAAATACTGCAATCATCGCTTGTTTACTTGTTTTCTCGCATCTTTACTTCCTGCAATATTACTACCATCAACTGCACGCCAGCAAGCACTTTTCTGGCGCCATTACTACTGCTAATATACATCCATACCACTTGTATTTCACTATCTCTTCGCCGAACTAGTGCACCTATACATCTGACAAGTGTATTAGGTGTGTTGGGGACACAAGAGACTTCTTGTATCGTGATTGCTGGGTTGCTTGAGTGGGATATCTTTGACCTCTTCCTCTGTGAGTTCGATAAACCTTGGATGATCCACTTAAGGGAAACTTGCTGCTGTTCTACAAACCTCTGCTCTTGGAGGCCCAACACTGTCTACAAGAATAGAAGCACCCGTAGACATCAAGCACTTTTCTGGCGCCGTTGCCGGGGAGGAAAGGTAAAAGGCACTCATACTTCGGTCCCAGGTAACTAAGTACTTTTCTGTTGCCGTTGTGTGTGTGCTCGAAGCTATTTCCTTTAGATCCTGCAATTGCATCTTTTTGTTTCTTGTTAAACACTAGTAAGGCATAATGAAAAACATCTGTGAGCTTTTTAAACTATTTCCTGAGTCAAGACATGAATGGTTTAATGCGAAAATTAAAAAACCTATGGAACCTTATTTGCATGCTAGTAGTAATATTAGTATGAACGCTTTGAACACCATTGTTGATAATGATATAGAAAATTCTAAGCTTGGGGAGGTCGGTTTTGATGAAAATGATCTCTTTAGCCCTGCGGGTATTGAGGAGAAAGTTTATGTTGATTATGATATGCCTCCCATATATGATGATTATAATGATAGTGGTCTTCTGGTGCCGCCTACTATGGAGGATAAAGTTTATTATGATGATACTATACCTCCTATATTTGATGATGAGAATAATAATGATAGCTACTTTGTTGAATTTGCTCCCACTACAACTAATAAAATTGATTATGCCTATGTGGAGAGTAATGATACTTTTATGCATGTGAATAAGAATGCTTTATGTGATAGTTATATTGTTGAGTTTGTTCATGATGCCACTGAAAGTTATTATGAGAGAGGAAAATATGGTTGTAGAAATTTTCATGTTACTAAAACACCTCTCTATATGCTGAAATTTTTGAAGTTACTCTTGTTTTATCTTTCTATGCTTGTTGCATTATGCTTCATGAATTTGTTTATGTACAAGATTCCTTTTCATAGGAAGTGGGTTAGACTTAAAATTGTTTCTTATTTGCTTCTTGATGCTCTCTTTTACTTCAACTCTTATTTCTTGCGAGTGCATCATTAAAATTGCCGAGCCCATCTTAATGGCTATAAAGAAAGCACTTCTTGGAAGATAACCCATGTTTTTATTTTGCTACTGTTTTGTTGTGTCTTGGAAGTTGTTACTACTGTAGAAACCTCTCCTTATCTTTATTTTATTGCATTGTTGTGCCAAGTAAAGTCTTTGATAGTAAAGTCAATACTAGATTTGGATTACTGCGCAGAAACAGATTTCTTGCTGTCACGAATCTGGGCAGAATTCTCTGTAGGTAACTCAGAAAAATATGCCAATTTACGTGCGTGATCCTCAGATATGTATGCAACTTTCATTCAATTTGGGCATTTTCATCTGAGCAAGTCCGGTGCCACTTTAAAATTCGTCTTTACGAACTGTTCTGTTTTGACAGATTCTGCCTTTTATTTCGCATTGCCTGTTTTGCTATGTTTGATGGATTTCTTTGTTCCATTAAATTTCAGTAGCTTTGTGCAATGTCCAGAAGTATTAAGAATGATTATGTCACCTCTGAATATATGAATTATGCACTGACCCTCTAATGAGTTTGTTTCGAGTTTGGTGTGGAGGAAGTTTTCAAGGGTCAAGAGAGGAGGATGATACAATATGATCAAGAAGAGTGAAAAGTCAAAGCTTGGGGATGCCCCCGTGGTTCATCCCTGCATATTTTAAGAAGACCCAAGCGTCTAAGCTTGGGGATGCCCAAGGCATCCCCTTCTTCATCGACAACTTATCAGGTTCCTCTAGTGAAACTATATTTTTATTCAGTCACATCTTATGTGCTTTGCTTGGAGCGTCTGTTTGCTTTAGTTTTTGTTTTTGTTTGAATAAATCGGATCCTAGCATTCTTTGTTTGGGAGAGAGACACGCTCCGCTGTTTCGTATGAACACATATGTTCTTAGCTTTATCTTTAATGTTCATTGCGAAATTTGAACTATTTCATTCATTGTTATATGGTTGGAAACGGAAAATGCCGCATGTGGTAAATGGTATAATGTCTTGAATAATGTGATACTTGGCAATTGTTGTGCTCATATAGATCTTGTTTAAGCTCTTGCATCATGTACCTTGTACCCATTAATGAATAACTACATAGAGCATGTTAAAATTTGGTTTGCATGATTGTTCTCTCTAAGTCTAGATATTTTTCGGTTAAGGTGTTTGAACAACAAGGAGACAATATAAAGTCTTATAATACCTACAATATGTTCATATGTGAGCTTTGCTGCACCTTTTATACTTGAGTTTGCTTCAAACAACCTTGCTAGCCTAGCCTTGTATTGAGAGGAATTCTTCTCGTGCATCCAAATCCTTGAGCCAAATACTATGCCATTTGTGTCCACCATACCTACCTACCACATGGTATTTCTCCGCCATTCCAAAGTACATTACTTGAGTGCTACCTTTAAAATTTCTATTCTTTACCTTTACAATATATAGCTCATGGGACAAAATAGCTTAAAAACTATCGTGGTGAAGAATATGTACTTATGTGTCTTATTTCTTAGTAAGTTGCTTGTTGAGCGGTAACCATGTTTTCTGGGGACGCCATCAACTCTTTTACCTTTGTTGGATATCATGTGAGTTGCTATGCATGTTCGTCTTGTCTGAAGTAAGGGCGGTTTTCACAATCAAATGGTTTGAGTATGCGTACTATTAGAGAAGAACATTGGGCCGCTAACTAAAGCCATGATTCATGGTGGAAGTTTCAGTGTGGACAGCTAATCCTCAATCTCTTATGAGAATATTATCTGTTGTTGAATGCTTAAGCATTAAAAGAGGAGTCCATTATCTATTGTCTATGTTGTCCCGGTATGGGTGTCTCAGTTGAGAATGATCAAAAGCGAGAAATCCAATGTGAACCTTCTCCTTAGACCCTTGTACAGGTGGCATAGAGGTACCCCTTTGTGACACTTGGTTGAAACATATGTTATGCAATGATAATCCGTGTTAACCCAAGCTAATTAGGACAAGGTGCGAGCACTATTAGTATACTATGCATGAGGCTTGCAACTTATAGGATATCTTATACATAACACATATGCTTTATTACTACCGTTGACAAAATTGTTTCTTGTTTTCAAAATGAAAAGCTCTAGCACAAATATAGTAATCAATGCTTCCCTCTGCGAAGGGCCTATCTTTTACTTTATTGTTGAGTCAGTTTACCTATTCTTTCTATCCTAGAAGCAAACACTTGTGTAAACTGTGTGCATTATTGATTCTTACATGTTTACCTATTGCACTTGTTATATTACTTTGTGTTGACAATTATCCATGAGATATACATATTGAAGTTGAAAGCAACCGCTGAAACTTATATCTTCCTTTGTGTTGCTTCAACTCCTTTACTAAGAATTTATTGCTTTATGAGTTAACTGTTATGCAAGTCTTATTGATGCTTGTCTTGAAAGTATTATTCATGAAAAGTCTTTGTTATATGATTCATTTGTTTACTCATTATCTTCATCATTGCTTCGAATCTCTGCATTCATCTCATGAGCTTTACAATAGTATTGATCAAGATTATGATAGCATGTCACTTCAGAAATTATCTTTGTTATCGTTTACCTACTCGAGGGTGAGTAGGAACTAAGCTTGGGGATGCTTGATACGTCCCAAACGTATCTATAATTTCTTATGTTCCATGCTACTTTTATGATGATACTCACATGTTTTATACACATTATATGTCATTATTATGCATTTTCCGGCACTAACCTATTGACGAGATGCCGAAGGGCCGATTCTTTGTTTTCTGCTGTTTTGGTTTTCAGAAATCCTAGTAAGGAAATATTCTCGGAATCGGACGAAATCAATGCCCAGCATCCTATTTTTCCATGAA
The DNA here is from genome assembly GCF_022539505.1 of Lolium rigidum. Classification (NCBI taxonomy): domain Eukaryota; kingdom Viridiplantae; phylum Streptophyta; class Magnoliopsida; order Poales; family Poaceae; genus Lolium; species Lolium rigidum. The sequence goes on from NC_061512.1 coordinate 42,926,559, forward strand.
GCTTCCAGAACACCCGAGAGCTAGTAGAGGGGGGCCACAGGGCCACCAGACGCCAGGCTGGCGCGGCCAGAGGGGGGGCCGCGCCCCCCTGTTGTGTCACCGCCTCGTCAGCCCTCCGACTCCGCCTCTTCGCCTATTTAAGCCTCCTCGACCTAAAACCTCGATACGGAAAAGCCACGGTACGAGAAACCTTCCAGAGCCGCCGCCATCGCGAAGCCAAGATCTGGGGGACAGGAGACTCTGTTCCGGCACGCTGCCGGGACGGGGAAGTGCCCCGGGAAGGCATCTCCACCGACACCACCGCCATCTTCATCACCGCTGCTGTCTCCCATGAGGAGGGAGTAGTTCTCCATCGAGGCTAAGGGCTGTACCGGTAGCTATGTGGTTAATCTCTCTCTCATGTACCCCAATACAATGATCTCATGAATTGCCTTGCATAATTGAGATCCATATGATGAGCATTGTATCACTATTAGTCTATGTGCTACTCTTGTGATGTTATTAAATTATTCTATTCCTCCTTCACGGTGTAATGGTGACGAGTGTGTGCATCGTGTAGTACTTGGCGTAGGTTATGATCATAATCTCTTGTAGGTTATGGAGTTAATTATTACTATGATAGTATTGATGTGATTTATTCCCCCTTCATAGTGTAAAGGTGACAGTGTGTATGCTATGTTAGTACTCGGTTTAAGTTGCAAAGATCTATTATGCTCTAAAGGTTACTTAAATATGAACACCAAATGTTGTGGCGCTTGTTAACTCCGGCTTGAGGGAGCTCTTGTAGCCCTACATAACGAATGGTGTTCATTATCAAACAAGAGTATATGTAGCACAAAGGAAGAGAACTTATTTATTTATGTGATCAATGTTGAGAGTGTCCACTAGTGAAAGTATGATCCCTAGGCCTTGTTTCCAAATACTGCAATCATCGCTTGTTTACTGTTTTACTGCATCTTTACTTCCTTCAATATTACTACCATCAACTGCACGCCAGCAAGCACTTTTCTGGCGCCATTACTACTACTCATATACATCCATACCACTTGTATTTCACTATCTCTTCGCCGAACTAGTGCACCTATACATCTGACAAGTGTATTAGGTGTGTTGGGGACACAAGAGACTTCTTGTATCGTGATTGCAGGGTTGCTTGAGAGGGATATCTTTGACCTCTTCCTCCCTAAGTTCGATAAACCTTGGGTGATCCACTTAAGGGAAACTTGCTGCTGTTCTACAAACCTCTGCTCTTGGAGGCCCAACACTGTCTACAAGAATAGAAGCACCCGTAGACATCATGGTTTATTCCTCTAGGGTTTTTGCCCCTGGAAGACTTTATAGGCGGAAGGGCGGCCTCGGAGGAGCCAGGGGGTGGCCCCCCATAGGCTGGCGTGCCCCCCCTCTTGGCTGCGCCGCCATGTGGGGTGGGGCCCCCAGGGCTCCCCTCTGGTCCCTCTCTGGCTCTCTGGAAGCTTCCGTGAAATATAAGATTGTGTGCGTTGATTTCGTCCAATTCCGAGAATATTTCCTTTGTAGGATTTCTGAAACCAAAAACAGCAGAAAACATGAACTCGCACTTCGGCATCTTGTTAATAGGTTAGTTCCGGAAAATGCATCAAAACGATATAAAGTATGAATAAAACATGTAGGTATTGTCATAAAACTAGCATGGAACATAAGAAATTATAGATACGTTGGAGACGTATCAAGCATCCCCAAGATTAGTTCCTACTCGCCCTCGAGTAGGTAAACGATAACAAGAATAATTTCTTAAGTGACATGCTACCAACATAATCTTGATTAACACTATTGTGAAGCATATGAGATGAATGAAGTGATTCAAAGCAATGGTAAAGATGATGATTAAACAACTGAATCATATAGCAAAGACTTTTTATGAATAGTACTTTCAAGACAAGCATCAATAAGTCTTGCATAAAAGTTAACTCATAAAGCAATAGATTCAAAGTAGAAGGCATTGAAGCAACACAAAGGATGATTAAGTTTTAGCAATTGCTTTCAACTTGTAACATGTATATCTCATGGATAGTTGTCAACATAAAGCAATATAACAAGTGCAATAGGTAAACATGTAAGAAGCAATGCACGTTGACACAAGTGTTTGCTTCTAAGATAGAAAGAAGTAGGTAAACTGACTCAACATAAAGTAAAAGAAAGGCCCTTCGCAGAGGGAAGCAGGGATTAAATCATGTGCTAGAGCTTTTTAAGTTTTGAAATCATATAGAGAGCATAAAAGTAAAGTTTTGAGAGGTGTTTGTTGTTGTCAACGAATGGTAGCGGGTACTCTAACTACCTTATCAACCAGACTTTCAAGAGCGGCTCCCATGAAGGACGTTATCTCTACCAGCAAGGTAGATCATCCCTCTTCTCTTTTGTTTACACATGTATTTTAGTTTCATTATTGATGACACTCCTCCCAACCTTTTGCTTACACAAGCCATGGCTAACCGAATCCTCGGGTGCCTTCCAACATTCACATACCATGGAGGAGTGTCTATTTGCAAAATTAAGTTGCTTACTGATAGATCAGGGCAAAACATGTGAAGAGAATTATTAATGCAAGTTAATTAATTGGGGCTGGGCACCCCATTGCCAGCTCTTTTTGCAAAATTATTGGATAAGCGGATGTATGTGCCACTAGTCCATTGGTGAAAGTCTATCAGAAGTAAATGACAAGGTTGAAAGATAAACACCACATACTTCCTCATGAGCTATAAAACATTGACACAAATAAGAGATAATAGCTTTTGAATTGTTTAAAGGTAGCACATGAAGTATTTACTTGGAATGGTAGGAAATACAACATAGTAGGTAGATATGGTGGACACAAATGGCATAGGTTTTGGCTCAAGGTTTTGGATGCACGAGAAGCATTCCCTCTGAGTACAAGGCTTTGGCTAGCAAGGTTATTTGAAGCAAACACAAGTATGAACCGGTACAGCAAAACTTACATAAGAACATATTGCAAGCATTATAAGACTCTACACTGTCTCCTTGTTGCTCAAATACTTTTACCAGAAAATATCTAGACCTTAGAGAGACCAATCACGCAAACCAAATTTCAACAAGCTCTACGGTAGTTCTCCAATAATAGGTTTAAACTACATGATGCAAAAGCTTAAACATGATCTATGAGAGCTCAAAACAATTGCCAAGTATCAAGTTATTCAAGACAATATACCAATTACCACATGAAGCATTTTCTGTTTCCAACCAAATAGCAATAAGTGAAGCGATCAACTTTCGCTATTGAACATTAAAAGTAAAAGCGAAGAACACTAGTGTTCATATGAAAAAGCGGAGCGTGTCTCTCTCCCACACATGGATTGCTTGGATCCAAATTTATTCAAACATAAACAAAAATAAAAGCAAACAAACGCTCCAAGTAAAGCACATAAGATGTGACAGAATAAAAATATAGTTTCACTAGAGATGACCTGATAAGTTGTTGATGAAGAAGGGGATGCCTTGGGCATCCTCAAGCTTAGATGCTTGAGTCTTCTTGAAATATGCAGGGATGAACCACGGGGGCATCCCCAAGCTTAGACTTTTCACTCTTCTTGATCACAGTATATCATCCTCCTCTCTTGACCCTTGAAAACTTCCTCCACACCAAACTCAAAGCAAACTCATTAGAGGGTTAGTGCATAATCAAAAATTCACATATTCAGAGGTGACATAATCATTCTTAACACTTCTGGACATTGCCCAAAGCTACTGAAAGTTAATGGAACAAAGAAATCCATCAAACATAGCAAAACAGGCAATGCGAAATAAAAGACAGAATCTGTCAAAACAGAACAGTCAGTAAAGATGAATTTTTCTGGGGCACTTAACAGGCTCAGATGAAAAAGCTCAAATTGAATGAAAGTTGCATACATATCTGAGGATTACGCATGTAAATTGGCAGAATTTTCTGGGTTACCTACAGACGGGGCTGCTCAATTTCGTGACAGTAAGAAATCTGTTTCTGCGCAGTAATCCAAATCTAGTATCAACCTTACTATCAAAGACTTTACTTGGCACAACAATGCAATAAAATAAAGATAAGGAGAGGTTGCTACAGTAGTAACAACTTCCAAGACACAACAAAACAGTAGCAAAATAAAACATGGGTTATCTCCCAAGAAGTGCTTTCTTTATAGCCATTAAGATGAGCTCAGCAATTTTAATGATGCTCGCGCAAGAAATAAGAGTTGAAGTAAAAGAGAGCATCAAGAAGCAAATTCAAAACACATTTAAGTCTAACCCACTTCCTATGAGAAGGAATCTTGTAAATAAACAAGTTATTGAAGCATGAAGCTACTATCATAGAAAGACAAAGAAAGTGCAACTTCAAGATTCTCAACATAAAGAGGGGAAACTTAATATTATTAAGATTCATATAACCATGTTTCCCTCTCTCATAATAACTTTCAGTAGCATCATGAACAAACTCAACAAAATAACTATCACATGAAACATTCTTATCATGAGCTACATGCATAAAATTATTACTCTCCACATAAGCATAATCATTACTATTAATTGTAGTGGGAGCAAATTCAATAAGATAGTCTTCATTATTATTCTCATCACCATAATCATCATATATAGGAGGCATATTGTAATCATAATTAATTTTCTCCTCAATAGTAGGTGGACTGAAAATATCATCATAAATTGCAGGCATGGTATAATCATAATAACCTTTATACTCCATAGTAGGTGGCACCAAAATACCACTATCATTATAATCATCATAAATAGGAGGTAAAGTATCATCAAAGAAAATTTTCTCCTCAAAACTTGGGGGACTAAAAATATCATGCTCATCAAAACCAGCTTCCCCAAGCTTAGAATTTTCCATAGCATTAGCAACAATAGTGTTCAAAGCATTCATACTAATAACATTACCATTATCATGCATATAAAGTTCCATGGGTTTTTTAATTTAGAAACTCAATTCGGCTCCCTGGTGCGTATGATCCCTCTACCATAAAAACATATTTTCAACTGTTAAAAAAAATTGACAAAAAAATTACATGTACATCTCCATAATATATGTGTATTCGTCAAGTATCACGAAGAAATGATATTTTTTGTAGTCTAAGCGAAAAATAGAAAATTTATCTTGTGACAAGTCTTTGTTTCAGCACCGAATTTTATCTTTTTTATACACGCCACATGACATGTTGATTTTTCATGAAACAACTTTGTGAGCGCGTAGCACGTGAAGATGAACGTGCGAAATTTTTGTTTTAATTTTTTGACATTTTAAAATGTGTCTAACATGCATTTCAAAATAAAGGGAGCATACGCTCCCATGTGCCAAAACATCACTCTCAATTCTCTCTTCAAACACATCATGTCCTAATTCAAGATAAAGTTCATAAAGATCTCTCATATTTTTGTTGTTTTCCATTAATCCTAACTAGTGAAAACAAGAAACAAAAAGATATAATTGCAGGATCTAAAGGAAATATCTTCGAGCACTCACACACCGGCAACAGTACTAGGAAATAGCTTAGTAGTCGGAGGATGTGAATACCTTTTACCTTACCTCCCCGGTAACGGCGCCAGAAAATAGCTTGTTGCCATGGGAGGCAATTCTCTGTGGTGTAACTTTTCTTCAGATCCCCGGCAACGGCGCCAGAAAATAGCTTGATGTCTACGCACGCTTCTTTTCCTGTAGACAGTGTTGGGCCTCCAAGAGCAGAGGTTTGTATAACAGCAGCAATTTTCCCTTAAGTGAATCACCCAAGGTTTATCGAACTCAGGGAGGTAGAGGTCAAAGATATCCCTCTCAAGCAACCCTGCAATTAAGATACAAGAAGTCTCTTGTGTCCCCAACACACCTAATACACTTGTCAGATGTATAGGTGCACTAGTTCGGCGAAGAGATAGTGAAATACAAGTAATATGGATGATTATAAGTAACAATTGCAATCTGAAATAAATATGGCAGCAAGCGAACATGTAGCAGAACTTGTTGGAAACGGTGTTTCAATGCTTAGAAACAAGGCCTAGGGATCCTACTTTCACTAGAGGATACTCTCAACATTGCAATCATAATATAATATAAATATAAGCACTTCATCATACTACTCTCTTGTTGAATAAAGAACTCAAATTCATTGGGCAAGTGTGCAAAAGCACACCTCAAAGGCGTATTCCCAAGTACTAATAAACACCCCACACCGTCACCGTGAGCATTCATAGGAGGTACTAACACACCACAATTCATAAGGGAGTTACACACGGCGCACACATTGTCACCATTACACCGAGGTCACAGTAACTCCAAAGTTCACATAATAAAACACTTGAATAGCATATGACATCTAGATTGCAAAGCCTATGATCACATAGATTAACAAATAAGTACTACTCTCAAACACTCTCTTGTTGGATAACAAACACCATACATTGTGTAGGGCTACAACAGCACACCTCAAGCCGGAGTAAACAAGCTCCACAACATCCGGAGTTCATATTAAAGTAACCTCTAGAGTGCATAATAGACAAGAGTAACATCTACATATTCATATAGATCACACCATGGGAGAGAGAGATGAACCACATAGCTACCGGTAGAGCCCTCAGCCTCGGGGGAGAACTACTCCCTCCTCATCATGGGAGACAGCAGCGGCGATGAAGATGGCGGTGGTGTTGATGGAGATGACTCCGGGGGCAATTCCCCGTCCCGGCGGCGTGCCGGAACAGAGACTTCTGTCTCCCGAAACTTGTCTTCGCGATGGCGGCGGCTCAGGAACTTTTCTCGTATCGTGGCTTATTCCTCTAGGGTTTTTGCCCCTGGAAGACTTTATAGGCGGAAGGGCGGCCTCGGAGGAGCCAGGGGGTGGCCCCCCATAGGCTGGCGCGCCCCCCTCTTGGCCGCGCCGCCATGTGGGGTGGGGCCCCCAGGGCTCCCCTCTGGTCCCTCTCTGGCTCTCTGGAAGCTTCCGTGAAATATAAGATCGTGGGCGTTGATTTCGTCCAATTCCGAGAATATTTCCTTTGTAGGATTTCTGAAACCAAAAACAGCAGAAAACAAGAACTGGCACTTCGGCATCTTGTTAATAGGTTAGTTCCGGAAAATGCATCAAAACGATATAAAGTATGAATAAAACATGTAGGTATTGTCATAAAACTAGCATGCAACATAAGAAATTATAGATATGTTGGAGACGTATCAGGATCCTAGCGTCGACTCCTTCTGCGGCGGCTCCGTGGACTCCGGCGAGCAATTGGCGAGCTACGGGTGACAATGTGGAGAGGAAAGTGGTCGAGGAGGCTCAGGGTGAAGAGGTGAGGCGAGTGGTGTGAGGTTTGGAGGCTGGGGCGTCCTCCTTTTATAGCGGGCGAGGTGCTGCGGCACGACATGGTAGGTCATTATCGTCGACGAAGCTACAGCGACGGAGAGGCGTGGGCGAGGGTGATACGTCTCCGACGTATCGATAATTTCTTATGTTCCATGCCATATTATTGATGATACCTACATGTTTTATGCACACTTTATGTCATATTCGTGCATTTTATGGAGCTAACCTATTAACAAGATGCCGAAGGGCCGGTTCTGTTTCTACGCTGTTTTTGGTTTCAGAAATCCTAGTAACGAAATATTCTCGGAATCGGACAAAATCAAGACCCGGGTTCCTATTTTCCCGGAACCATCCAGAACACCCGAGAGCCGCCGGAGGGAAGCCACGGGGGGCCACACCACACCCTGGCGCGGCCAGAGGGGGGGCCACGCCGCCCTATGGTGTGGTGGCCCCAGGCCCCCTCCGAGGCTGCCCTTCCGCCTATTTAAAGCCTCCGTCGCGAAAACCCTAGGACGAAGAAAGAAACCCACAGAAACCTTCCAGAGCCGCCGCCACCGCGAAGCCAAGATCTGGGGGACAGGAGTCTCTGTTCCGGCACGCCGCCGGGACGGGGAAGTGCCCCCGGAAGGCTTCTCCATCGACACCACCACCATCTCCATCAACGCTGCTGTCTCCCATGAGGAGGGAGTAGTTCTCCATCGAGGCTCGGGGCTGTACCGGTAGCTATGTGGTTCATCTCTCTCCTATGTACTTCAATACAATAATCTCATGAGCTGCCTTACATGATTGAGATTCATATGATGATGCTTGTAATCTAGATGTCGTTATGCTAGTCAAGTGAATTTTACTTATGTGATCTCCGGAGACTCCTTGTCCCACGTGTGTAAAGGTGACTAGTGTGTGCACCGTGTGGGTCTCTTAGGCTATATTTCACAGAATACTTATTCACTGTTATGAATGGCGTAGTGAGGTGCTTATTTATATCTCTTTATGATTGCAATGTGTTTTGTATCACAATTCATCTATGTGCTACTCTAGTGATGTTATTAAAGTAGTCTATTCCTCCTGCATGGTGTAAAGGTGACTAGTGTGTGCACCGTGTGGTTCTTGTCGTAGGCTATGATCATGATCTCTTGTAGATTGTGGAGTTAATTATCATTATGATGGTATTGATGTGATCTATTTGGTTATGTTGATCTTTCATGCACTCTGAGGTTATTTAAATATGAACATTGAATTGTGGAGCTTGTTAACTCCGGCATTGAGGGTTCGTGTAATCCTACGCAATGTGTTCATCATCCAACAAGAGTGTAGAGTATGCATTTATCTATTCCGTTATGTGATCAAAGTTGAGAGTGTCCACTAGTGAAAGTCTATTCCCTAGGCCTTGTTCCTAAATACTGCTATCACTTGCTTGTTTATTGTTTTATCGTGTTACTACTCGCTACCATATTACCACCATCAACCGCACGCCAGCAAGCTATTTTCCGGCACCGTTGCTACTTGCTCATACTTATTCATACCACCTGTATTTCACTATCTCTTCGCCGAACTAGTGCACCTATTAGGTGTGTTGGGGACACAAGAGACTTCTTGCTTTGTGGTTGCGGGGTTGCATGAGAGGGATATCTTTGACCTCTTCCTCCCTGAGTTCGATAAACCTTGGGTGATCCACTTAAGGGAAAACTTGCTGCTGTTCTACAAACCTCTGCTCTTGGAGGCCCAACACTGTCTACAGGAAAAGGAGGGGGCGTAGACATCAAGCATTTTTCTGGCGCCGTTGCCGGGGAGGAAAGGTAAAAGGTACTCACACTCCGGATCTCGGCTACCAAGCTATTTTCGCCGTTGTAAGTACTCGAAGCTATTTCCTTTAGATCCTGCAATTGCATCTTGTTGTTTCTTGTTTACACTAGTTTGGCATAATGGACAACAATGAGCTTCTTATTCTATTTCCTGATTTAAGACATGGATGGTTTGATGCGAAAATTAAAAAACATATGGAACATATTAGTATGAATGCTTTGAACACTATTGTTGCTAATGCTATGGAAAATTCTAAGCTTGGCGAAGCTGGCTTTGATGAGCATGATATTTTTAATCCCCCAAGCATTGAGGAGAAAATTTACTTTGATGATACTTTGCCTCCTATTTATGATGATTATAATGATAGCTACTTTGTTGAATTTGCTCCCACTACAACTAATAAAATTGATTATGCTTATGTGGAGAGTAATAATTTTATGCATGAGACTCATGATAAGAATGCTTTATGTGATAGTTATATTGTTGAGTTTGCTCATGATGCTACTGAAAGTTATTATGAGAGAGGAAAATATGGTTGTAGAAATTTTCATGTTACTAAAGTGCCTCTCTATGTGTTGAAATTTTTGAAGCTACACTTGTTTTATCTTCCTATGCTTGTTACTTTGCTCTTCATGAACTTGTTTATTTACAAGATTCCTATGCATAGGAAGCATGTTAGACTTAAATTTGTTTTGAATTTGCCTCTTGATGCTCTCTTTTGCTTCCAATACTATTTCTTGCAAGTGCATCATTAAAACTGCTGAGCCCATCTTAACGGCTATAAAGAAAGAACTTCTTGGGAGATAACCCATGTGTTATTTTGCTACAGTACTTTGTTTTATATTTGTGTCTTGGAAGTTGTTTACTACTGTAGCAACCTCTCCTTATCTTAGTTTTGTGTTTTGTTGTGCCAAGTAAAGTCTTTGATAGTAAAGTAAGTACTAGATTTGGATTACTGCGCAGTTCCAGATTTCTTTGCTGTCACGAATCTGGGTCTACCTCCCTGTAGGTAGCTCAGAAAATTAAGCCAATTTACGTGCATGATCCTCAGATATGTACGCAACTTTCATTCAATTTGGGCATTTTCATTTGAGCAAGTCTGGTGGCCTAATAAAATCCATCTTTACGGACTGTTCTGTTTTGACAGATTCTGCCTTTTATTTCGCATTGCCTCTTTTGCTATGTTGGATGAATTTCTTTGATCCATTAATGTCCGAGTAGCTTTATGCAATGTCCAGAAGTGTTAAGGATGATTGTGTCACCTCTGAACATGTGAATTTTTATTATGCACTAACCCTCTAATGAGTTGTTTCGACTTTGGTGTGGAGGAAGTTTTCAAGGGTCAAGAGAGGAGGATGATATACTATGATCAAGAAGAGTGAAGAGTCTAAGCTTGGGGATGCCCCGGTGGTTCATCCCTGCATATTTCAAGAGGACTCAAGCATCTAAGCTTGGGGATGCCCAAGGCATCCCCTTCTTCATCGACAACATTATCAGGTTCCTCCCCTGAAACTATATTTTTATTCCGTCACATCTTATGCACTTTGCTTGGAGCGTCTGTTTGCTTTTGTTTTTGTTTTTGTTTGAATAAATGCTTGTGTGGGAGAGAGACACGCTCCGCTGGTTCGTATGAACACATGTGTTCTTAGCTCATAATATTCATGGCGAAGTTTCCTCTTCGTTAAATTGTTATATGGTTGAAATTGGAAAATACTACATGTAGTAACTCTAAAATGTCTTGGATAATTTGATACTTGGCAATTGTTGTGCTCATGTTTAAGCTCTTGCATCATATACTTTGCACCCATTAATGAAGAAACACTTAGAGCTTGCTAATTTGGTTTGCATATTTGATTTCTCTAGAGTCTAGATAATTTCTAGTATTGAGTTTGAACAACAAGGAAGACGGTGTAGAGTCTTATAATGTTTACAATATGTCTTTTATGTAAGTTTTGCTGCACCGGTTCATCCTTGTGTTTGTTTCAAATAACTTTGCTAGCCTAAACCTTGTATCGAGAGGGAATACTTCTCATGCATCCAAAATCCTTGAGCCAACCACTATGCCATTTGTGTCCACCATACCTACCTACTACATGGTATTTCTCCGCCATTCCAAAGTAAATTGCTTGAAGTGCTACCTTTAAATTTCTATCCTCTACCTTTACAATATATAGCTCATGGGACAAATAGCTTAAAAACTATTGTGGTATTGAATATATACTTATGCATTTTATTTCTTATAAGTTGCTTGTTGTGCGATAACCATGTTCCTGGGGACGCCATCAACTACTCTTTGTTGAAAATCATGTGAGTTGCTATGCATGTTCGTCTTGTCTGAAGTAAAGGCGAGCTACCACTTTATGGTTAGAGCGTGCATATTGTTAGAGAAGAGCATTGGGCCGCTAACTAAAGCCATGATCCATGGTGGAAGTTTCAGTTTTGGACATATATCCTCAATCTCATATGAGAAAATTAATTGTTGCTACACGCTTATGCATAAAAGAGGAGTCCATTATCTGTTGTCTATGTTGTCCCGGTATGGATGTCTAAGTTGAAGAATGATCAAAAGCGAGAAATCCAATGCGAACTTTCTCCTTAGACCCTTGTACAGGCGGCATAGAGGTACCTGATGGCGTGTATTTCACACGTTCGTTGGGCAACCCCAAGAGGAAGGTATGATGCGCACAGCAGCAAGTTTTCCCTCAGAAAGAAACCAAGGTTTATCGAACCGGGAGGAGCCAAGAAGCACGTTGAAGGTTGATGGCGGCGGGATGTAGTGCGGCGCAACACCAGGGATTCCGGCGCCAACGTGGAACCCGCACAACACAACCAAACTACTTTGCCCCAACGAAACGAGTGAGGTTGTCAATCTCACCGGCTTGCTGTAACAAAGGATTAACCGTATTGTGTGGAAGATGATTGTTTGCAGAAAACGAGTAGAACAAGTATTGCAGTAGATTGTATTTCAGTAAAGAGAATTGGACCGGGGTCCACAGTTCACTAGAGGTGTCTCTCCCATAAGACGAACAAGCATGTTGGGTGAACAAATTACAGCTTGGGCAATTGACAAATAAAGAGAGCATGACCATGCACATACATATCATGATGAGTATAGTGAGATTTAATTGGGCATTACGACAAAGTACATAGACCGCCATCCAACCGCATCTATGCCTAAAAAGTCCACCTTCAGAGTTATCATCCGAACCCCTCCAGTATTAAGTTGCAAGCAACGAGACAATTGCATTAAGTATGGTGCGTAATGTAATCAACAACTACATCCTTAGACATAGCATCAATGTTTTATCCCTAGTGGCAACAACGACAACACAACCTTAGAACTTTCATCACTCTGTCCCGGTGTCAATGCGGGCATGAACCCACTATCGAGCATAAGTACTCCCTCTTGGAGTTACAAGCATCTACTTGGCCGGAGCATCTACTAGTAACGGAAAGCATGCAAGATCATAAACAACACATAAGCATAACTTTGATAATCAACATAACAAGTATTCTCTATTCATCGGATCCCAACAAACGCAACATATAGAATTACATATAGATGATCTTGATCATGATAGGCAGCTCACAAGATCCGACAATGATAGCACAATGGGGAGAAGACAACCATCTAGCTACTGCTATGGACCCATAGTCCAGGGGTAGACTACTCACACATCACACCGGAGGCGACCATGGCGGCGTAGAGTCCTCCGGGAGATGAATCCCCTCTCCGGCGAGGTGCCGGAGGCGATCTCCGGGATCCCCCGAGATGGGATCGGCGGCGACGGCGTCTCGGCAATGTTTTCCGTATCGTGGCTCTCGGTACTGGGGGTTTCGTCACGGAGGCTATTTGTAGGCGGAAGGGCAAGTCGAGAGGCGGCACGTGGGGCCCACACCACAGGGACGCGCGGCCAAGGGGGGCCGCGCCGCCCTAGGGTTTGGCTCCCCGTGGCCCCTCTTCGTCTCGTCTTCGGTCTTCCGGAAGCTTCGTGAGAAAATAGGCCTCCGGGCTTTTATTTCGTCCAATTCCGAGAATATTTCTTTACTAGGATTTCTGAAACCAAAAACAGCAGAAAACAGACAATCGGCACTTCGGCATCTTGTTAATAGGTTAGTTCCGGAAAATGCACGAATATGATATAAAGTGTGCATAAAACATGTAGATAACATCAATAATGTGGCATGGAACACAAGAAATTATCGATACGTTGGAGACGTATCAGCATCCCCAAGCTTAGTTCCGCACGTCCCGAGCGGGTAAAACGATAACAAAGATAATTTCTGAGTGACATGCCATCATAAACTTGATCATACTATTTGTAAAGCATATGTAGAGAATGCAGCGATCAAAACAATGGTGATGACATGAGTAAACAAGTGAATCATAAAGCAAAGACTTTTCATGAATAGCACTTCAAGACAAGCATCAATAAGTCTTGCATAAGAGTTAACTCATAAAGCAATAATTCAAAGTAAAGGTATTGAAGCAACACAAAAGAAGATTAAGTTTCAGCGGTTGCTTTCAACTTGTAACATGTATATCTCATGGATATTGTCAACATAGAGTAATATAATAAGTGCAATAAGCGAATATGTAGGAATCAATGCACAGTTCACACAAGTGTTTGCTTCTTGAGGTGGAGAGAAATAGGTGAACGGACTCAACATTGAAAGTAAAAGAATGGTCCTCATAGAGGAAAAGCATCGATTGCTATATTTGTGCTAGAGCTTTGATTTTGAAATCATGAAACAATTTTGTCAACGGTAGTAATAAAGCATATGCATCATGTAAATTATATCTTATAAGTTGCAAGCATCATGCATAGTGTACTAATAGTGCCCGCACCTTGTCCTAATTAGCTTGGACTACCTGGATTATCACCGCAATACATATGTTTTAACCAAGTATCACAAAGGGGTACCTCTATGCCGCTCGTACAAAGGTCTAAGGAGAAAGCTCGCATTTGGATTTCTCGCTTTTGATTATTCTCAACTTAGACATCCATACCGGGACAACATAGACAACGGATAATGGACTCCTCTTTTAATGCTTTAAGCATTCAACAACAATTAATTCTTTTCTCATTAGAGATTTGAGGATGTTTGTCCAAAACTGAAACTTCCACCATGGAACATGGCTTTAGTTAGCGGCCCAATGTTCTTCTCTCACAATATGCATGCTCAAACCATTCAACTCAGCGTAGATCGCCCTTACTTCAGACAAGACGAACATGCATAGCAACTCACATGAAATTCAACAATGAGTTGATGGCGTTCCCCAAGTAAACATGGTTATCGCACAACAAGCAACTTAATAAGAGATAAAGTGCATAATTACATATTCAATACTACAATAGTTTTTAAGCTATTTGTCCCATGAGCTATATATTGCAAAGGTGAATGATGGAATTTTAAAGGTAGCACTCAAGCAATTTACTTTGGAATGGCTGGAAAATACCATGTAGTATAGGTAGGTATGGTGGACACAAATGGCATAGTGGTTGGCTCAAGTATTTTGGATGCATGAGAAGTATTCCCTCTCGATACAAGGTTTAGGCTAGCAAGGCTTATTTGAAACAAACACAAGGATGAACGGTACAGCAAAACTCACATAAAAGACATATTGAAAACATTATAAGACTCTACACCGTCTTCCTTGTTGTTCAAACTCAATACTAGAAATTATCTAGACCTTAGAGAAACCAATTATGCAAACCAAATTTTAGCATGCTCTATGTATTTCTTCATTAATGGGTGCAAAGCATATGATGCAAGAGCTTAAACATGAGCACAACAATTGCCAAGTATCACATTACCCAAGACATTTATAGCAATTACTACATGTATCATTTTCCAATTCCAACCATATAACAATTTAACGAAGGAGAAACTTCGCCATGAATACTATGAGTAGAAACCAAGGACATACTTGTCCATATGCTACAGCGGAGCGTGTATCTCTCCCATAAAGTGAATGCTAGGATCCATTTTATTCAAACAAAACAAAAACAAAAACAAACCGACGCTCCAAGAAAAAGCACATAAGATGTGATGGAATAAAAATATAGTTTCAGGGGAGGAACCTGATAATGTTGTCGATGAAGAAGGGGATGCCTTGGGCATCCCCAAGCTTAGACGCTTGAGTCTTCTTGATATATGCAGGGGTGAACCACCGGGTGCATCCCCAAGCTTAGAGCTTTCACTCTCCTTGATCATGTTGCATCATACTCCTCTCTTGATCCTTGAAAACTTCCTCCACACCAAACTCGAAACAACTCATTAGAGGGTTAGTGCACAATATAAATTGACATATTCAGAGGTGACACAATCATTCTTAACACTTCTGGACATTGCATAATGCTACTGGACATTAGTGGATCAAAGAAATTCATCCAACATAGCGAAAGAGGCAATGCGAAATAAAAGGCAGAATCTGTCAAAACAGAACAGTTCGTATTGACGAATTTTAAAATGGCACCAGACTTGCTCAAATGAAAATGCTCAAATTGAATGAAAGTTGCGTACATATCTGAGGATCATGCACGTAAATTGGCATAATTTTCTGAGCTTCCTGCAGGGCAGTGGGCTCAGATTCGTGACAGCAAAGAAATCTGGAACTGCGCAGTAATCCAAATCTAGTACTTACTTTTCTATCAACGGCTTAACTTGGCACAACAAAACACAAAACTAGGATAAGGAGAGGTTGCTACAGTAGTAAACAACTTCCAAGACACAAAATAAAAACAAAGTACTGTAGGTAAAAACATGGGTTGTCTCCCATAAGCGCTTTTCTTTAACGCCTTTCAGCTAGGCGCAGAAAGTGTGTATCAAGTATTATCGAAGGGTGGTACTTCTACAGCGGGGTGTGGGCTTTTCTCAACCAGGCATATTATATTAGATACATAAGTTTCAGCATCTCCCTTTTCATTAGTCTTAGGCGTGCTACTCTCATCAAACAAATTTTCAGGAACAAGCCAAGCATAGTTATTTTCTAGTGCATCATTCATAGCTAGGAGCTTACATGGTATTGGTGCTTTGATCTCCCCTCCATCATCAATATTATTAGTGTATCTTATTCTATCCATATCCATCTTTTCAAGGAGACTAACAAAATTAGTAGGAGAACCAAGCATATTGAATTTAGCAAACACCTTTCTAGCTTCTCTTGCTAGACCACCAAATTCTCTAAGAAGGGTTTCTAATACAAAATCTTTCTTTTCCCCTTCTTCCATATCACCAAGTGTGAAAAACATGTGTTGGATTATAGGATTAAGATTAACAAATTTAGTTTCCAACAAGCGAACTAAATGCGCAGCAGCAATTTCATAAGTAGGCGCAAGATCTACCAAGTGTCTATCTTCAAAATTTTCAATGGTACTAACATGGTTGAAGAATTCTTCTATATTATTTCTCCCAACTATAGACCCACGTCCTACCGGTATGTTCTTTGTGGTAAAATTAAAAGGAAACATGATGAAATAAGTAAAGTAAATGCAAGTAAACTAATTTTTTTGTGTTTTCGATATAGCAAACAAGATAGCAAATAAAGTAAATCTAGCAACTAATTTTTTTGTATTATTTTGATTTAGTGCAGCAAACAAAGTAGTAAATAAAATAAAGCAAGACAAAAACAAAGTAAAGAGATTGAGAAGTGGAGACTCCCCTTGCAGCGTGTCTTGATCTCCCCGGCAACGGCGCCAGAAAAAGAGCTTGATGGCGTGTATTTCACACGTTCGTTGGGCAACCCCAAGAGGAAGGTATGATGCGCACAGCAGCAAGTTTTCCCTCGAGAAAGAAACCAAGGTTTATCGAACCAGGAGGAGCCAAGAAGCACGTTGAAGGTTGATGGCGGCGGGATGTAGTGCGGCGCAACACCAGGGATTCCGGCGCCAACGTGGAACCCGCACAACACAACCAAACTACTTTGCCCCAACGAAACGAGTGAGGTTGTCAATCTCACCGGCTTGCTGTAACAAAGGATTAACCGTATTGTGTGGAAGATGATTGTTTGCGAGAAAACAGTAGAACAAGTATTGCGAGTAGATTGTATTTCGAGTAAAGAGAATTGGACCGGGGTCCACAGTTCACTAGAGGTGTCTCTCCCATAAGACGAACAGCATGTTGGGTGAACAAATTACAGTTGGGCAATTGACAAATAAAGAGAGCATGACCATGCACATACATATCATGATGAGTATAGTGAGATTTAATTGGGCATTACGACAAAGTACATAGACCGCCATCCAACTGCATCTATGCCTAAAAAGTCCACCTTCGAGGTTATCATCCGAACCCCCTCCGAGTATTAAGTTGCAAGCAACGAGACAATTGCATTAAGTATGGTGCGTAATGTAATCAACAACTACATCCTTAGACATAGCATCAATGTTTTATCCCTAGTGGCAACGAGCACAACACAACCTTAGAACTTTCTCGTCACTCGTCCCGGTGTCAATGCGAGCATGAACCCACTATCGAGCATAAGTACTCCCTCTTGGAGTTACAAGCATCTACTTGGCCGGAGCATCTACTAGTAACGGAGAGCATGCAAGATCATAAACAACACATAAGCATAACTTTGATAATCAACATAACAAGTATTCTCTATTCATCGGATCCCAACAAACGCAACATATAGAATTACATATAGATGATCTTGATCATGATAGGCAGCTCACAAGATCCGACAATGATAGCACAATGGGGAGAAGACAACCATCTAGCTACTGCTATGGACCCATAGTCCAGGGGTAGACTACTCACACATCACACCGGAGGCGACCATGGCGGCGTAGAGTCCTCCGGGAGATGAATCCCCTCTCCGGCAGGGTGCCGGAGGCGATCTCCGGGATCCCCCGAGATGGGATCGGCGGCGACGGCGTCTCAGTAATGTTTTCCGTATCGTGGCTCTCGGTACTGGGGGTTTCGTCACGGAGGCTATTTGTAGGCGGAAGGGCAAGTCGAGAGGCGGCACAGGGGGCCCACACCACAGGGCCGCGCGGCCAAGGGGGGGCCGCGCCGCCCTAGGGTTTGGCTCCCCCGTGGCCCCTCTTCGTCTCGTCTTCGGTCTTCTGGAAGCTTCGTGAGAAAATAGGCCTCTGGGCTTTTATTTCGTCCAATTCCGACAATATTTCTTTACTAGGATTTCTGAAACCAAAAACAGCGAGAAAACAAGAATCGGCACTTCGGCATCTTGTTAATAGGTTAGTTCCGGAAAATGCACGAATATGATATAAAGTGTGCATAAAACATGTAGATAACATCAATAATGTGGCATGGAACACAAGAAATTATCGATACGTTGGAGACGTATCGGTACCCCTTTGTGACACTTGGTTGAAACATATGTTATGCAATGATGATCGGTGTTAACCCAAGCTAATTAGGACAAGGTGCGGGCACTATTAGTATACTATGCATGAGGCTTGCAACTTGTAAGATATAATTTACATGATACATATGCTTTATTACTACCGTTGACAAAATTGTTTCATGTTTTCAAAATAAAAGCTCTAGCACAAATATAGCAATCGATGCTTTCCTCTTTGAAGGACCATTCTTTTACTTTTATGTTGAGTCGGTTCACCTATTTCTTTCCACCTCAAGAAGCAAACACTTGTGTGAACTGTGCATTGATTCCTACATACTTGCATATTGCACTTGTTATATTACTCTATGTTGACAATTATCCATGAGATACACATGTTACAAGTTGAAAGCAACCGCTGAAACTTAATCTTCCATTGTGTTGCTTCAATGTCTTTACTTTAAATTATTGCTTTATGAGTTAACTCTTATGCAAGACTTATTGATGCTTATCTTGAAGTACTATTCATGAAAAGTCTTTGCTTTATGATTCAGTTGTTTACTCATGTCATTACCATTGTTTTGATCGCTGCATTCATTACATATGTTTACAAATAGTATGATCAAGGTTATGATGGCATGTCACTTCAGAAATTATCTTTGTTATCGTTTTACTCGCTCGGGACGAGCGGAACTAAGCTTGGGGATGGTGATACGTCTCCGACGTATCGATAATTTCTTATGTTCCATGCCATATTATTGATGATACCTACATGTTTTATGCACACTTTATGTCATATTCGTGCATTTTATGGAGCTAACCTATTAACAAGATGCCGAAGGGCCAGTTCCTGTTTTCTGCTGTTTTTGGTTTCAGAAATCCTAGTAACGAAATATTCTCGGAATCGGACAAAATCAAGACCCAGGTTCCTATTTTTCCCGGAACCATCCAGAACACCCGAGAGCCGCCGGAGGGAAGCCTCGGGGGGCCACACCACACCCGGCGCGGCCGGAGGGGGGCCGCGCCGCCCTATGGTGTGGTGGCCCCGAGCCCCCTCCGAGGCTGCCCTTCCGCCTATTTAAAGCCTCCGTCGCGAAAACCCTAGGACGAAGAAAGAAACCCACAGAAACCTTCCAGAGCCGCCGCCATCGCGAAGCCAAGATCTGGGGGACATGAGTCTCTGTTCCGGCACGCCGCCGGGACGGGGAAGTGCCCCCGGAAGGCTTCTCCATCGACACCACCACCATCTCCATCAACGCTGATGTCTCCCATGAGGAGGGAGTAGTTCTCCATCGAGGCTCGGGGCTGTACCGGTAGCTATGTGGTTCATCTCTCTCCTATGTACTTCAATACAATAATCTCATGAGCTGCCTTACATGATTGAGATTCATATGATGATGCTTGTAATCTAGATGTCGTTATGCTAGTCAAGTGAATTTTACTTATGTGATCTCCGGAGACTCCTTGTCCCACGTGTGTAAAGGTGACTAGTGTGTGCACCGTGTGGGTCTCTTAGGCTATATTTCACGAATACTTATTCACCGTTATGAATGGCGTAGTGAGGTGCTTATTTATATCTCTTTATGATTGCAATGTGTTTTGTATCACAATTCATCTATGTGCTACTCTAGTGATGTTATTAAAGTAGTCTATTCCTCCCGCATGGTGTAAAGGTGACTAGTGTGTGCACCGTGTGGTTCTTGTCGTAGGCTATGATCATGATCTCTTGTAGATTGTGGAGTTAATTATCATTATGATGGTATTGATGTGATCTATTTGGTTATGTTGATCTTTCATGCACTCTGAGGTTATTTAAATATGAACATTGAATTGTGGAGCTTGTTAACTCCGGCATTGAGGGTTCGTGTAATCCTACGCAATGTGTTCATCATCCAACAAGAGTGTAGAGTATGCATTTATCTATTCTGTTATGTGATCAAAGTTGAGAGTGTCCACTAGTGAAAGTCTATTCCCTAGGCCTTGTTCCTAAATACTGCTATCACTGCTTGTTTACTGTTTTACTGTGTTACTACTGCTACCATATTACCACCATCAACTGCACGCCAGCAAGCTATTTTCTGGCACCGTTGCTACTGCTCATACTTATTCATACCACCTGTATTTCACTATCTCTTCGCCGAACTAGTGCACCTATTAGGTGTGTTGGGGACACAAGAGACTTCTTGCTTTGTGGTTGCGGGGTTGCATGAGAGGGATATCTTTGACCTCTTCCTCCCTGAGTTCGATAAACCTTGGGTGATCCACTTAAGGGAAAACTTGCTGCTGTTCTACAAACCTCTGCTCTTGGAGGCCCAACACTGTCTACAGGAAAAGGAGGGGGCGTAGACATCAGAGGGCAGGGGATGATGCAGCGTGGCCTGATGGTCCTTGCGAGCGTCACTGCGTAGCAGGAGGGAGACGGGATGGCTCGGGCGACATCAAAGTCCGTGCAGTACTACGGCGGAGGACGGTGACGATGGCGACGGCGACAGGGCCTGGGGGCAAGAGGGAGCGTGTCTGGCGGCTAGCTGGTGTCGCGGCGAGTGCGCGTGCGAAAGGAGGGAGCGAGGGGAGGGCTGACGCGGCGTGGCTACGTCGTGCTCTGGCGCGTCCAGGGCGTAGTCCATGCGCGCTCTAGCACGACTGGGCATGTCTGGGCGCGTCATGTTCTCGAAGGTGCACGCGTCTCCGTGATCGATGGCGAGTACAGGCATGCTTAGTGGATTGAGGGCGAGCCAGTAGACATGGTGAGAGGAACCAGAGAGAGATGGAGATGATGATGGCATGGAGGAGGCATGATGCCACAACATGGTGATGCTCTGGTCAAAATCATCCAAGTACTGTGGTACCAAGGCTTGGCTTTGTCCAAGAGGTTCAAGGAGAAGTCAATGATGACAATTGTGGTGATGGTTTAGTCTAAAACATGATGGATATTAGAGTGTATGCATATTCCACAATTTTGCACACAAGGTGTTTGTGAAAATGGCCGAAAGATATTTGAATTTGAATTTGGCCAAACTTCTTCTTGGGTGTGAGTCAAATAAGGTTTGGCACACAGTGGTGGTGTTGGTTTGCAAAATGGAAGAGATTTGGTGAAATCCAAATGTGGTATGATCTAATATCTGATTTGATGTTGCAACTTTGCATGCTTATGTTAAGAAATTGAAAAAGAATTTGCATAGATGGTCAACACCAAAAGTGATCACTTTTATGAGGTCTTGGATGAGGAGAAAAGAGTTGGGAGAGTTTAGTTTAAAAATTTCTTAATATAGGGGCTCAAAGTAGGTAAGATGTTAAAATTGGCAGATTTGACCATTATCACATGTCACTTGGCTTTGCTATTTCTTTTGATTTGATTTGGGTTTCTTTGACTCAAAAGTGATTATTTTGAGTTTAGTTATGTTTCCAAACCATTGGCACAAGATAAAATGGCCTAGGTTAAAGATTTACAAAAATGGCCATAAGCTCATATGAGTTGATAATCTTATTTTCTTTTCTTTTTATTTGTTTCTCTTTGATTCACTTAGGCATGGTTTAGGGTTCATTTAGTACTAGTTTAAGTTTAGTAATGGTTTCAAACCATTTACCAAAGTAGAAATGGCTTAAGCCAAGTTTTGGAAAAATGGCTATTTGCTCTCATATGCCTTTTTCTTTTCTTTTGTTTTTCTTTTGCTTTGTTTCTTTTTGACATCAAAGAGCAAGGTTTAGGGTTTTAGGAACATGTTCATCACTTCAACAAACAATCATGGCAAATATCACATCCTACATGCTTGAATACTATGCCTATCAAGTGAGGCAATTAAAGTTTTTGTTGGCTCCAATTTTTGGAAAAAGGAAATTCATTTTCTTCTTTGTTTTAAAATTTGGGATGTTACACTCGGGCTAGGGGGAGATGGCACGGGCTCGGGGGAAAGTGGAGATGGGTGCAGCTCGGGCGCGCGTGGCCCGGCTCGACCGTGTCCGACCCCAAACCCTAACCCTATGCTAGGCCGAGGGCCACGGCTATGCCGACGGCAGCCCTCGACATAGCCCCCTTTTTTCCTTTTTTAATTTATTTTCTATTTAAATTTTATTAATGTCAATTATATTATGTAATATATTAATATAGGTCCATGAAAATTGGTTTTAATCTTCTACATTCCCAAACTATGCGCGTACCAATAATTACCATATCTTAACTCAATATTCCCTCCGGTAGACGAAACCCTAATCCGGGAGCCCCGCAGATCTACCCCTTTGACCGGCCTCCGATAACAGTTGACCCATGGACTTTTCTATTACTTTGTGTTGTGTTAGGTCATCGGAACATGTAGTACCAATAATTTCCCTATCTTACATCAATATTCCCTCCGGTAGACGAAACCCTAATCTGGGAGCCCCGCAGATCTACCCCTTTCACCGGCCTCCAATGACAGTTGACCCATGGAATTTTCTCTTCCTTTGTGTTGTGTTAGGTCATAGGAACATGTAGTACCAATAATTACCCTATCTTAGCTCAATATTTCCTCCGGTAGAAGAAACCCTAATCTGGGAGCCCCGCAGATCTACCCCTTTCACCGGCCTCCAATGATAGTTGATCCATGGACTTTTCTCTTCCTTTGTGTTGTGTTAGGTCATAGGAACATGTATTACCAATAACTACCCTATATTACCTCAATATTCCCTCCGGTAGACGAAACTGTGCAAAACGGGGCCGCCGGGACATGCGGTATGGCCGTACCGGACGCGCGGGTGCACCCGTCCGCCAACGCGCTAAATGGAAAATATTTAGCACATAAAATGACGCGTCGTAGACATAAAAACATTTTCCCCGGGATTTATTGAGCAAAGTAAAGTGTGGCCCTAGTTCGAATCCGGTCAGTTTCCAGCAGATTCGGCGGGACACCGCAGGAAGCGGGGGGGATTCCCAGATGGCTAGCGCGTGCATATGGCATGCGATAGGTGGTGCGTAGGAGGTATCCTACCACTGCGCGGAGGTCTCGCGCAATTCCCAAATGCACACCATGTAGCTGCTTCACAAAAAAGGTTGTTCCAGCACCCCGAAAATGGAAAGACCGTCGCCCGTAGGTCGGATTGGAAATCCGCGACCGGGACCTTGCTTCCCATCCTAAGGCCCATGCACGTGCCAAATATGGCCTCGTTCCGACAAACTATGTGGTGCCACAGGCCGTTTGCTACTCATTTCCCCTAAAAGCCATAGAACTCCGGACGTGATAGCCCTATTCGTGAAGGGTTTTTCAAGACAATTTCCGTATCCCAATTCCGTCTTTTGCAATGGTTACTAGGTCACATAAAATGACGCCACACGGCTCCAATGGACTTTTTGACTTCGTTTAATTTGCCAATTGTGCAAAACGGGGCCGCCGGGACATGCGGTATGGCCGTACCGGACGCGCGGGCGCACCCGTCCGCCAACGCGCTAAAAGGAAAACATTTAGCACATAAAATGATGCGTCGTAGACCTAAAAACATTTGTCCTGGGATTTATTGAGCGAAGGATAGTGTGTCCCTAGTTCAAATTCGGTCAGTTTCCAGCGGATTCGACGGGACACCGCAGGAAGCGGGGGATTCCCAGATGGTTAACGCGTGCATATGGCATGCGATAGGTGGTGCGTAGGAGGTATCCTACCACTGCGCGGAGGTCTCGCGCAATACTAAAATGCACACCATGTAGCTGCTTCACAAAAAAAAGACCGTTTCGGCACCCCAAAAATGGAAACACCGTCGCCCGTAGGTCGGATTGGAAATCCGCGACCGGGCCTTGCTTCCCATCCTAAGGCCCACGCACGTGCCAAATATGGCCTCGTTCCGACAAACTATGTGGTGTCGCGGGCCGTTTCCTACTGATTTCCCCTAAAAGCCATAGAACTCCGGACGTGATAACCCTATTCGTGAAGGGTTTTTCAAGATAATTGCCTATCCCAATTCCGTCTTTTGCAGTGGTTATTAGGTCACATAAAATGACGCCACGTGGCTCCACGCGACTTTTCGACTTCGTTTACTTTGCCAACTGTGCAAAAACGGGGCTGACGGGACATGCGGTATGGCCGTACCGGGCGCGCGGGTGCACCCATCCGCCAACGCGCTAAATGGAAAACATTTATCACATAAAATGATGCGTCGTAGACCTAAAAACATTTTTCCCGGGATTTATTGAGCGAAGGAAAGCATGGCACTAGTTCAAATCCGGTCAGTTTCCACCGGATTCGGCGGGACACCGCAGGAAGGGGGGATTCGTAGATGGCTAGAGCGTGCATATGGAATGTGATAGGTGGTGCGTAGGAGGTATCCTAACACTACGTGAAGGTCTCGCGCAATTCCCAAATGCACACCATGTAGCTGCTTCACAAAAAAAGTCCGTTCCGGCACCCCGAAAATGGAAACACCGTCGCCAGTGGGTCGGATTTGAAATCCGCGACCGGGGACTTGCTTCCCATCCTAAGGCCCACGCACGTACCAAATATGGCCTCGTTCCGACAAACTATGTGGTGCGATGGGCCGTTTCCTACTCATTTCCTCTAAAAGCCATAGAACTCCGGACGTGATAGCCCTATTCGTGAAGGGTTTTTCAAGGTAATTGCCGTATGCCAATTCCGTCTTTTGCAGTGGTTACTAGGTCAGATAAAATGACGCCACGCGGCTCCACGCGACTTTTTGACTTCGTTTACTTTGCCAACCGTGCAAAACGGGGCCGCCGGGACATGCGGTATGGCCGTACCGGGCGCGCGGGTGCACCCGTCCGCTGATACGTCCCAAACGTATCTATAATTTCTTATGTTCCATGCTACTTTTATGATGATACTCACATGTTTTATACACATTATATGTCATTATTATGCATTTTCCGGCACTAACCTATTGACGAGATGCCGAAGAGCCGCTTGTCTGTTTTCGCTGTTTTTGGTTTCGTAAATCCTAGTAAGGAAATATTCCCGGAATTGGACGAAACCAACGCCCAGGGGCCTATTTTTACACGAAGCTTCCAGAAGACCGGAGGACTTACGAAGTGGGGCCACGGGGCGCCGCCACACTAGGGCGGCGCGGCCTAGAGGGGGCCCGCGCGGCCCTAGCGTGTGGGGCCCCCGTGACTCTCCCGACTCCGCCCTTCCGCCTACTTAAAGCCTCCGTCGCAAAACCCCCAGTACCGAGAGCCACGATACGGAAAACCTTCCAGAGACGCCGCCGCCGCCAATCCCATCTCGGGGGATTCAGGAGATCGCCTCCGGCACCCTGCCGGAGAGGGGAATCATCTCCCGGAGGTCTCTTCATCGCCATGATCGCCTCCGGATCGATGTGTGAGTAGTTCACCCCTGGACTATGGGTCCATAGCAGTAGCTAGATGGTCGTCTTCTCCTCATTGTGCTATCATGTTAGATCTTGTGAGCTGTCTATCATGATCAAGATCATCTATTTGTAATCCTACATGTTGTGTTTGTTGGGATCCGATGAATATTGAATACTATGTCAAGTTGATTATCAATCTATCATATATGTTATTTATGTTCTTGCATGCTCTCCGTTGCTAGTAGAGGCTCTGGCCAAGTTGATACTTGTGACTCCAAGAGGGAGTATTTATGCTCGATAGTGGGTTCATGCCTCCATTAAATGCGGGACAATGACGGAAAGTTCTAAGGTTGTGGATGTGTCTGTTGCCACTAGGGATAAAACATCGATGCTTTGTCTAAGGATATTTGTGTTGATTACATTATGCACCATACTTAATGCAATTGTCCGTTGTTTACAACTTAATACTGGAGGGGGTTCGGATGATAACCCGAAGGTGGACTTTTTAGGCATAGATGCATGTCTGGATAGCGGTCTATGTACTTTGTCGTAATGCCCTGATTAAATCTCATAGTACTCATCATGATATATGTATGTGCATTGTTATGCCTTCTTTATTTGTCAATTGCCCAACTGTAATTTGTTCACCCAACATCTCGTTTATCTTATGGGAGAGACACCACTAGTGAACTGTGGACCCCGGTCCTATTCTTTACATCCGAAATACAATCTACCGCAATTGTTCTTTACTTGTTCTTCGCAAACAAACATCATCATCCACACTATACATCTAATCCTTTGTTTACAGCAAGCCGGTGAGATTGACAACCTCACCGTTACGTTGGGGCAAAGTTCCGTGATTGTGTTGTGCAGGTTCCACGTTGGCGCCGGAATCCCCGGTGTTGCGCCGCACTACACTCCTCCGCCATCAACCTTCAACGTGCTTCTTGACTCCTACTCGGTTCGATTAAACCTTGGTTTCTTACCGAGGGAAACTTGCTACCGTGCGCATCACACCTTCCTCTTGGGGTTCCCAACGGACGTGTCAACTACACGCATCAAGCAAATTTCTGGCGCCGTTGCCGGGGAGA
The DNA here is from genome assembly GCF_022539505.1 of Lolium rigidum. NCBI lineage: Eukaryota > Viridiplantae > Streptophyta > Magnoliopsida > Poales > Poaceae > Lolium > Lolium rigidum. Next base: position 42,953,372 of record NC_061512.1, read on the forward strand.
TCAAGACACGCTGCAAGGGGAGTCTCCACTTCCAATCTCTTTACTTTGTTTTTGTCTTGCTTTATTTTATTTACTACTTTGTTTGCTGCATTATATCAAAACACAAAAAAATTAGTTGCTAGTTTTACTTTATTTACTGTCTTGTTCTCTACATTAAAAACACAAAAAAATTAGTTACTTGCATTTACTTTATTTAGTTTGCTTTATTTACTACTGCTAAAATGGGTACTGTTGAGAATACTAAGTTGTGTGACTTCACTAGCACAAATAATAATGATTTCCTATGCACACCTATTGCTCCACCTGCTACTACAGCAGAATTCTTTGAAATTAAACCTCGCTTTACTCGAATCTTGTTATGAGAGAGCAATTTTCTCGGTGTTAGTTCCGATGATGCTGCTGCCCATCTTAATAATTTTGTTGAACTATGTGAAATGCAAAAGTATAAGGATGTAGATGGTGACATTATAAAATTGAAATTGTTTCCTTTCTCCTTAAGAGGAAGAGCTAAAGATTGGTTGCTATCTCTCGCCTAGAAATAGTATTGATTCTTGGACTAAATGTAAAGATGCTTTTATTGGTAGATATTATCCTCCCGCTAAAATTATATCTTTGAGAAGTAGCATAATGAATTTCAAGCAATTAGATAATGAACATGTTGCTCAAGCATGGGAGAGAATGAAATCTTTGGTAAAGAATTGCCCAACCCATGGACTGACTACTTGGATGATCATCCAAACCTTTTATGCAGGATTGAATTTTTCTTCGCGGAACCTATTGGATTCAGCTGCTGGAGATACCTTTATGTCCATCACTTTGGGGGCGGCAACAAAGCTTCTTGATGATATGATGACAAATTACTCTGAATGGCACACGGAAAGAGCTCCACAAGGTAAGAAGGTAAATTCTGTTGAAGAAACCTCTTCCTTGAGTGATAAGATTGATGCTATTATGTCTATGCTTGTGAATGGTAGATCTAATGTTGATCCTAATAATGTTCCTTTAGCTTCATTGGTTGCCCAAGAAGAACATGTTGATGTGAACTTCATTAAAAATAATAATTTCAACAACAATGCTTATAGGAATAATTCGGTAACAACTATAGGCCATATCCTGCTGTTAATGGTAATAGTTATGGTAATTCTTATGGGAATTCTTACAACAATAATAGGAGTGTACCCCCTGGTCTTGAAGCTATGCTTAAAGAATTTATTAGTACACAAACTGCTTTTAACAAATCTGTTGAGAAAAAGCTCGATAAAATTGATATTCTCGCTTCTAAGGTTGATAGACTTGCCTCTGATGTTGATCTTTTAAAATTGAAAGTTATGCCTAATAAGGATAATGAAAATAAGATTGTTACTACAGCAAATGCCATCCAAGTTAGAATTAATGAGAATATAAGATTGATGGGTGAATTGCATGCTAGGTGGGAAAGAGAAGAAAATGAAAAACTAGCTAAAGAGAATAATGTAGCTAAAGTTTGGACTATTACCACCACTAGTAATGTTAATGATTCACATGTTGCTACACCTCCTACTATCAATGGTAAAATAATTGGTGTTGGCAATGTTACTACTCCTAGTGCAAAGCGTGCAAAATTACCTGAAACTGCTAAAACTACTGAAATTGATAAAACTGCTGAAATTTTTCAAAATATTGGGGACAATGATTCCATTTCTGTAGATCATAATGGTTTAGACTTTGATGATTGCCACATCTCTGAAGTTATAAAGTTCTTACAAAAGCTTGCTTAAAGTCCCAATGCTAGTGCTATAAACTTGGCCTTTACAAAACACATTACAAATGCTCTCATAAAAGCTAGAGAAGAGAAACTAAAACTTGAAACCTCTATTCCTAGAAAGTTAGAAGATGGTTGGGAGCCTATCATTAAGATGAGGGTCAATGATTTTGATTGTAATGCTTTATGTGATCTTGGTGCAAGTATTTCGTTATGCCTAAGAAAATTTATGATATGCTTGACTTGCCACCATTGAAAAATTGTTATTTGGATGTTAATCTTGTTGATAATGCTATAAAGAAACCTTTGGGGAGGATTGATAATGTTCGTATTATGGTTAACAATAACCTTGTCCCCGTTGATTTTGTTGTCTTGGATATTGAATGCAATGCATCTTGTCCCATTATATTGGGAAGACCTTTTCTTCGAACTGTTGGTGCCACCATTGATATGAAGGAAAGTAATATTAAATATCAATTTCCTCTCAAGAAAGGTAGAACACTTCCCTAGAAAGAGAATGAAGTTACCTTATGATTCTATTATTAGAACAAGTTATGCTGTTGATGCTTCATCTCTTGATAATACTTGATGCACACTTTCTGCGCCTAGCTGAAAGGCGTTAAAGAAAAGCGCTTATGGGAGACAACCCATTATTTTACTTCTGCACTTTATTTTATATTTGAGTCTTGGAAGTTGTTTACTACTGTAGCAACCTCTCCTTATCTTTATTTTATTGCATTGTTGTGCCAAGTAAAGTCTTTGATAGTAAAGCCAATACTAGATTTGGATTACTGCGCAGAAACAGATTTCTTGCTATCACGAATCTGGGCAGAATTCTCTGTAGGTAACTCAGAAAAATCTGCCAATTTACGTGCGAGATCCTCAGATATGTACGCAACTTTCATTAAATATGGGCATTTTCATCTGAGCAAGTCTGGTGCCACTTTAAAATTCGTCTTTACGAACTGTTCTGTTTTGACAGATTCTGCCTTTTATTTCGCATTGCATGTTTTGCTATGTTAGATGGATTTCTTTGTTCCATTAACTTTCAGTAGCTTTGTGCAATGTCCAGTAGTGTTAAGAATGATTATGTCACCTCTGAATATATGAATTATGCACTGACCCTCTAATGAGTTTGTTTCGAGTTTGGTGTGGAGGAAGTTTTCAAGGGTCAAGAGAGGAGGATGATACAATATGATCAAGAAGAGTGAAAAGTCAAAGCTTGGGGATGCCCCCGTGGTTCATCCCTGCATATTTTAAGAAGACTCAAGCGTCTAAGCTTGGGGATGCCCAAGGCATCCCTTCTTCATCGACAACTTATCACGTTCCTCTAGTGAAACTATATTTTTATTCCGTCACATCTTATGTGCTTTACTTGGAGCGTCTGTTTGTTTTTGTTTTTATTTTCGTTTGTTTGAATAAGATCGGATCCTAGCATTCTTTGTTTGGGAGAGAGACACGCTCCGCTGTTTCGTATGAACACATATGTTCTTAGCTTTATCTTTAATGTTCATTGCGAAATTTGAACTATTTCATTCATTGTTATATGGTTGGAAACGGAAAATGCCGCATGTGGTAAATGGTTTAATGTCTTGAATAATGTGATACTTGGCAATTGTTGTGCTCATATAGATCATGTTTAAGCTCTTGCATCATGTACCTTGTACTCATTAATGAATAACTACATAGAGCTTGTTAAAATTTGGTTTGCATGATTGATCTCTAGAGTCTAGATATTTTCTCGGTTGAGGTGTTTGAACAACAAGGAGACAATGTAAAGTCTTATAATAGCTACAATATGTTCATATGTAAGCTTTGCTGCACCTTTTATACTTGAGTTTGCTTCAAACAACCTTGCTAGCCTAGCCTTGTATTGAGAGGGAATTCTTCTCATGCATCCAAATCCTTGAGCCAATAACCATGCCATTTGTGTCCACCATACCTACCTACTACATGGTATTTCTCCGCCATTCCAAAGTACATTACTTGAGTGCTACCTTTAAAATTTCTATTCTTTACCTTTACAATATATAGCTCATGGGACAAAATAGCTTAAAAACTATCGTGGTGAAGAATATGTACTTATGTGTCTTATTTCTTAGTAAGTTGCTTGTTGAGCGGTAACCATGTTTTCCGGGGACGCCATCAACTCTTTTACCTTTGTTGAATATCATGTGAGTTGCTATGCATGTTCGTCTTGTCCGAAGTAAGGGCGGTTCTCACAATCAAATGGTTTGAGTATGCATATTGTTAGAGAAGAACATTGGGCCGCTAACTAAAGCCATGATTCATGGTGGAAGTT
>NC_061512.1:42957514-42977713 GCF_022539505.1 Lolium rigidum
GTTAGTACTTACATTAGTATTAGTTTGCGAGTACTTTAAAGTACTCACGGCTTTGTCCCCGGCTATTCAAATGGCCGGACTATGAAGAGGAACAAAGATACGAAGAGGATGGACAGCGGGACGCTCTACGACAACTAGGACTACTCCTGACGTCAAGCGTTGGCCTGTGGACTATAGAGTCCCCTTCTATCTACGCTTCCGCTATGTATTTGTGATGTGTGTTGAAACAATAGTTCAACTATTATTGTAATATTGGATCATGTGATCTATTTGTAAGACGACTATGGTATGTAATGAATGATGACTTGTGATATTCAACTGTTATGTCTCGCAACAACAATATTCCTGGGATTGCGATGTATGGCATAACAGGCATCTGGACTTAAAAATCCGGGTGTTGACAGTAACATACAAGAATCTCAAAAGATTTTATTTTTTGAATTTTCGGTCATGTTCTTTTGTATTTTACAAAGCTAAAAAAGGCGAGCAAAAAACCTTTTACATCGGTTCGTGCCATGAACCAGTGCTAAAGGGTAGACCTTTTACACCGGTTCGTGCCACGAACCGGTGCTAAAGGTCACGCGGCTGACGCCAACCCTTTGGCACCGGTTCGTGGCACGAACCGGTGCTAAAGATCCCGCACGAACCGGTGCTAAAGGTCCCGCACGAACCCTTTGGCACCAACCCTTTGGCACCGGTTCGTGGCATGAACCGGTGCTAAAGTCCTCGCCGCTCGAACCGGTGCTAATGCACCTTTAGTCTGGGTTCGTAGCACAAACAGTGCTAAAGCTCTGAACAGCTCCAAACATAAGCCATATTTTCTACTAGTGAGGCCTGATCCTTCGACCCGTGTGGACCAATGCAAACGCGACATGACCGGTTATGTCGTGCCGCTACAGATGGCTGATACGTCTCCAACGTATCGATAATTTCTTGTGTTCCATGCCACATTATTGATGTTATCTACATGTTATATGCACACTTTATGTCATATTCGTGCATTTTCTGGAACTAACCTATTAACAAGATGCCGAAGTGCCGTTCCTGTTTTCCGCTGTTTTTGGTTTCGTAAATCCTAGTAACGAAATATTCTCGGAATCGGACGAAATCAACGCCTGTGTTCCTATTTTACCCGGAAGCATCCAGAACACACGAGAACCGCCAGAGAAGGGGGCAGGGCCACCACACCACACCCGGCACGGCCAAGGGGCGCGCCCCTAGGGTGTGGGCCCCCGTAAGCCCTCTCCCGCGCCGCCTCTCCGCCTATATAAAGCCCCCGACCTAAAAACCTCGGGCGTTCGACGAAAACCACGTAAACCTTCCGCAGCCGCCGCCATCGCGAAGCCAAGATCCGGGGGACAGGAGTCTCCGTTCCGGCACCCTGCCGGAGCGGGGAAGTGCCCCCGAAGGCTTCTCCATCGACACCGCTGCCATCTCCACCGCCATCTTCATCACCGCTGCTGCTCCCATGAGGAGGGAGTAGTTCTCCATCGAGGCTCGGGGCTGTACCGGTAGCTATGTGGTTCATCTCTCTCCTATGTGCTTCAATACAATAATCTCATGAGCTGCCTTACATGATTGAGATTCATATGATGATGCTTGTAATCTAGATGTCATTATGCTAGTCAAGTGAGTTTTACTTATGTGATCTCCGGAGACTCCTTGTCCCACGTGTGTAAAGGTGACAAGTGTGTGCACCGTGTGGGTCTCTTAGGCCATATTTCACGTAATACCTATTCACCGTTGAATGGCATAGTGAGGTGCTTATTTATATCTCTTTATGATTGCAATGTGTTTGTATCACAATTTATCTATGTGCTACTCTAGTGATGTGTTATTAAAGTAGTTTTATTCCTCCCGCACGTGTGCAAAGGTGACAGTGTGTGCACCGTGTTAGTACTTGGTTTATGCTATGATCATGATCTCTTGTAGATTGAGAAGTTAACTATTGCTATGATAATATTGATGTGATCTATTCCTCCTACATATGCATGAAGGTGACAGTGTGCATGCTATGCTAGTACTTGGTTTAGTCTTTTGATCTATCTTACACTAAAGGTTACTAAAATATGAGCATTATTGTGGAGCTTGTTAACTCCGGCATTGAGGGTTCGTGTAATCCTACGCAATGTGTTCATCATCCAACAAAAGTGTAGAGTATGCATTTATCTATTCTCGTTATGTGATCAATGTTGAGAGTGTCCACTAGTGAAAGTGTAATCCCTAGGCCTTGTTCCTAAATATCGCTATCGCCGCTTGTTTACTGCTTTCATCGCGTTACTACCGTCATAGCATTACTACGCTTGTTTATCGTCCTGGGCAAAGCACTCGTTCGGTGCCGTTGCTACTACTTATTCATACCACTCGTATTTCACTATCTCTTCGCCGAACTAGTGCACCTATTAGGTGTGTTGGGGACACAAGAGACTTCTTGCTTTGTGGTTGCAGGGTTGCATGAGAGGGATATCTTTGACCTCTTCCTCCCTGAGATCGATAAACCTTGGGTGATCCACTTAAGGGAAACTTGCCGCTGTTCTACAAACCTCTGCTCTTGGAGGCCCAACACTGTCTACAAGAATAGAAGCTCCCGTAGACATCAAGCACTTTTCTGGCGCCGTTGCCGGGGAGGAAAGGTAAAAGGCTCTCATACTACGGTCTCGAGTAAAGTATTTTTCTCGGCGCCGTTGTGTGTGTGCTCGAAGCTATTTCCTTTAGATCCTGCAATTGCATCTTTTTGTTTCTTGTTTACACTAGTTTGGCATAATGTACAAGAGTGAGCTTCTTATTCTATTTCCTGATTTAAAACATGGATTGTTTGATGCGAAAATTAAAAAACCTATGAAATCTTATTTGCATGCCGGTAGTAATATTAGTATGAACGCTTTGAACACCATTCTTGATAATGATATAGAAAGTTCTAAGCTTGGGGAAGCTGGTTTTCATGATATTTTTAGTCCCCCAAGCATTGAGGAGAAAATTTTCTGTGATTATACTATGCCTCCTACACTTGATGAGAATAATAATGATAGCTACTTTGTTGAATTTGCTCCCACTACAACTAATAAAATTGATTATGCTTATGTGGAGAGTAATAATTTTATGCATGAGACTCATGATAAGAATGCTTTATGTGATAGTTATATTGTTGAGTTTGCTCATGTTGCTACTGAAAGTTATTATGAGAGAGGAAAATATGGTTGTAGAAATTTTCATGTTACTAAAATGCCTCTCTATGTGCTGAAATTTTTGAAGCTACACTTGTTTTATCTTCCTATGCTTGTTACTTTGCTCTTCATGAACTTGTTTATTTACAAGATTCCTATGCATAGGAAGCATGTTACACTTAAATGTGTTTTGGATTTGCTTCTTGATGCTCTCTTTTTGCTCCAGATACTATTTCCTGCGAGCGCAACATTAAAACTGCTGAGCCCATCTTAATGGCTATAAAGAAAGAACTTCTTGGGAGATAACTCATGTGTTATTTTGCTACAGTACTTTGTTTTATATTTGTGTCTTGGAAGTTGTTTACTACTGTAGCAACCTCTCCTTATCTTAGTTTAATGTTTTGTTGTGCCAAGTAAAGTCTTTGATAGAAAAGTAAGTACTAGATTTGGATTACTCGCAAGTTCCAGCATTTCATTGCTGTCACGAATCTGGGTCTATCTCCCTGTAGGTAGCTCAGAAAATTACGCCAATTTACGAGCATGATCCTCAGATATGTACGCAACTTTCATTCAATTTGAGCATTTTCGTTTGAGCAAGTCTGGTGGCCTAATAAAATCCATCTTTACGGACTGTTCTGTTTTGACAGATTCTGCCTTTTATTTCGCATTGCCTCTTTTGCTATGTTGGATGAATTTTTTTGTTCCATTAATGTCCAGTAGCTTTATGCAATGTCCAAAAGTGTTAAGAATGATTGTGTCACCTCTGAACATGTTAATTTTTATTGTCCACTAACCCTCTAATGAGTTGTTTCGAGTTTGGTGTGGAGGAAGTTTTCAAGGGTCAAGAGAGGAGGATGATATACTATGATCAAGAAGAGTGAAAGCTCTAAGCTTGGGGATGCCCCGTGGTTCACCCCTGCATATTTTAAGAAGACTCAAGCGTCTAAGCTTGGGGATGCCCAAGGCATCCCCTTCTTCATCGACAACATTATCAGGTTCCTCCCCTGAAACTATATTTTTATTCGGCCACATCTTATGTACTTTACTTGGAGCGTCTGTGTGCTTTTGTTTTTGTTTTGTTATTTTCATTCTCTGAATAAATTCATGCTTGTGTGGGAGAGAGACACGCTCCGCTGGTTCATATGAACACATGTGTTCTTAGCTCATAATATTCATGGCGAAGTTTCCTCTTCGTTAAATTGTTATATGGTTGGAATTGGAAAATGATACATGTAGTAATTTGCTATAATGTCTTGGGTAATGTGATACTTGGCAATTGTTGTGCTCATGTTTAAGCTCTTGCATCATATGCTTTGTACCTATTAGTGAAGAATACATAGAGCATGCTAAAATTTGGTTTGCATAATTGGTCTCTCTAAAGTCTAGATAATTTCTAGTATTGAGTTTTGAACAACAAGGAAGACGGTGTAGAGTCTTATAATGTTTTCAATATGTCTTTTATGTGAGTTTTGCTGCACCAGTTCATCCTTGTGTTTGTTTCAAATAAGCCTTGCTAGCCTAAACCTTGTATCGAGAGGGAATACTTCTCATGCATCCAAAATACTTGAGCCAACCACTATGCCATTTGTGTCCACCATATCTACCTATACTACATGGTATTTTCCCGCCATTCCAAAGTAAATTGCTTGAGTGCTACCTTTAAAATTCCATGATTCACCTTTGCAATATATAGCTCATGGGACAAATAGCTTAAAAACTATTGTGGTATTGAATATGTAATTATGCACTTTATCTCTTATTAAGTTGCCTGTTGTGCGATAACCATGTTTACTGGGGAACGCCATCAACTCATTGTTGAATTTCATGTGAGTTGCTATGCATGTTCGTCTTGTCTGAAGTAAGGGCGATCTACACTGAGTTGAATGGTTTGAGCATGCATATTGTGAGAGAAGAACATTGGGCCGCTAACTAAAGCCATGATCCATGGTGGAAGTTTCAGTTTTGGACAAACATCCTCAAGTCTCTAATGAGAAAAGAATTAATTGTTGTCAAATGCTTAAAGCATTAAAAGAGGAGTCCATTATCTCGTTGTCTATGTTGTCCCGGTATGGATGTCTAAGTTGAGAATAATCAAAAGCGAGAAATCCAAATGCGAGCTTTCTCCTTAGACCTTTGTACGAGCGGCATAGAGGTACCCCTTTGTGAAACTTGGTTAAAGCATATGTATTGCGGTGATAATCCGTGTAGTCCAAGCTAATTAGGACAAGGTGCGGGCACTATTGGTACACTATGCATGAGGCTTGCAACTTATAAGATATAATTTACATGATGCATATGCTTTATTACTACCGTTGACAAAATTGTTTCATGTTTTCAAAATCAAAGCTCTAGCACAAATATAGCAATCGATGCTTTTCCTCTATGGAGGACCATTCTTTTACTTTCATTGTTGAGTCAGCTCACCTATTTCTCTCCATCTCAAGAAGCAAACACTTGTGTGAACTCGTGCATTGATTCTTACATATTTGCATATTGCATTTGTTATATTGCTTTGCATTGACAATTATCCATGAGATATACATGTTATAAGTTGAAAGCAACCGCTAAAACTTCATCTTCCTTTGTGTTGCTTCAATACCTTTACTTTGAATTATTACTTTATGAGTTAACTCTTATGCAAGACTTATTGATGCTTGTCTTGAAGTGCTATTCATGAAAAGTCTTTGCTTTATGATTCAGTTGTTTACCCATGTCATATACATTGTTTTGATCGCTGCATTCACTACATATGCTTTACAAATAGTATGATCAAGTTTATGATGGCATGTCACTCCGAAATTATCTTTGTTATCGTTTTACCTGCTCGGGACGAGCATAACTAAGCTTGGGGATGCTGATACGTCTCCAACGTATCGATAATTTCTTGTGTTCCATGCCACATTATTGATGTTATCTACATGTTATATGCACACTTTATGTCATATTCGTGCATTTTCTGGAACTAACCTATTAACAAGATGCCGAAGTGCCGCTCTCGTTTTCTCGCTGTTTTTGGTTTCGTAAATCCTAGTAACGAAATATTCTCGGAATCGGACGAAATCAACGCCTGTGTTCCTATTTTACCCGGAAGCATCCGAACACACGAGAACCGCCGGAGAAGGGGGCAGGGCCACCACACCACACCCCGGCGCGGCCAAGGGGGGGCGCCCCTAGGGTGTGGGCCCCCTGTAAGCCCTCCCGCGCCGCCTCTCCGCCTATATAAAGCCCCCGACCTAAAAACCTCGGGGCGTTCGACGAAAACCACGTAAACCTTCCAGCAGCCGCCGCCATCGCGAAGCCAAGATCTGGGGGACAGGAGTCTCTGTTCCGGCACCCTGCCGGAGCGGGGAAGTGCCCCTGGAAGGCTTCTCCATCGACACCGCTGCCATCTCCACCGCCATCTTCATCACCGCTGCTGCTCCCATGAGGAGGGAGTAGTTCTCCATCGAGGCTCGGGGCTGTACCGGTAGCTATGTGGTTCATCTCTCTCCTATGTGCTTCAATACAATAATCTCATGAGCTGCCTTACATGATTGAGATTCATATGATGATGCTTGTAATCTAGATGTCATTATGCTAGTCAAGTGAGTTTTACTTATGTGATCTCCGGAGACTCCTTGTCCCACGTGTGTAAAGGTGACAGTATGTGCACCGTGTGGGTCTCTTAGGCCATATTTCACGAATACTTATTCACCGTTGAATGGCATAGTGAGGTGCTTATTTATATCTCTTTATGATTGCAATGTGTTTGTATCACAATTTATCTATGTGCTACTCTAGTGATGTGTTATTAAAGTAGTTTTATTCCTCCCGCACGTGTGCAAAGGTGACAAAGTGTGTACCGTGTTAGTACTTGGTTTATGCTATGATCATGATCTCTTGTAGATTGAGAAGTTAACTATTGCTATGATAATATTGATGTGATCTATTCCTCCTACATATGCATGAAGGTGACAAGTGTGCATGCTATGCTAGTACTTGGTTTAGTCTTTTGATCTATCTTACACTAAAGGTTACTAAAATATGAGCATTATTGTGGAGCTTGTTAACTCCGGCATTGAGGGTTCGTGTAATCCTACGCAATGTGTTCATCATCCAACAAAAGTGTAGAGTATGCATTTATCTATTCTGTTATGTGATCAATGTTGAGAGTGTCCACTAGTGAAAGTGTAATCCCTAGGCCTTGTTCCTAAATATCGCTATCGCCGCTTGTTTACTCGTTTTATCGCGTTACTACCGCTGCGTTACTATCGCTTGTTTACCGTCCCGGGCAAAGCACTGTTCTGGTGCCGTTGCTACTGCTTCTTCATCCCGCCCGTATTTCACTATCCCTTCGCCGAACTAGTGCACCTATTAGGTGTGTTGGGGACACAAGCGACTTCTTGCTTTATGGTTGCAGTGGTTGCATGAGAGGGATATCTTTGACCTCTTCCTCCCTGAGATCGATAAACCTTGGGTGATCCACTTAAGGGAAACTTGCTGCTGTTCTACAAACCTCTGCTCTTGGAGGCCCAACACTGTCTACAAGAATAGAAGCTCCCGTAGACATCAATGGCTGAGCTGGGGAATGTTCCATTGGTGATGGCATAATGTGCAAACGCGTGATGCTAAGTTTGCGTCGTTCGGTACAACGTTATTTCTCCTTACCATGACGTCGTGATGATAAACATGCATGGCTGACCCGCTGACGTGTGTGCGGCCGTATAAGAGCGACTCTAGTGGCAAAATTACTTTCTGAAAAAAAAATGAATTAGTGCTAGGAGGAACTAGACACTAAATGATATAGTAGAAGCGGGACCTCAGCGTGAGAATTCCAGAAATTCGTTCCTGACAGGATTCGAACTCTGGTTGTTGGGGTGTGCCACTGCGACCCCAACCACTAGGCTATGCCCACGTCCTCCAAAATTCTTTTCTGGAAAGGAAGTCGGTAGGAGGGAGAAGCAGGGGAGGAGATCGTTGAGTAGCTGCTAACTCCGGCAGAGGCCTCCGCAGCTGATGATGCGGGGCGCCAAGGTGGAAAATACCATAGGCGACATGAAGGCCATTAGTTGGAACTCCTATGGTACGCGGCAAGGATCTTGTTACGATTGAAATATTGGTTCCTCTCTTAGTGGCCTACATTAGATTCTAGATTTCCCTATAAATCTCAAAGCCTACATTGTAGCAGCCCATGTGAGTTTGAGCCCAAGTGGGTGGTAGCTCACTAGGGAGTGGCAACAAGTGGAAAGTTTAGTTCCACATGGAAAGTTGGGAGGAAGTTAAACCATCTTATAAAGTGGGTTGTTCCACCACTAGTAAGTGAGTGAGAAGAGGAGTGGTTCACGCGCGCTCCTCCTCCTCGCTCGACGCAACGCGCGTCGCGCTCTTGGTGAGTGGATTGAGCCGAGACTTTTCTTACTTTTTGCAGCTCAGGAAAACGAACAGAGTCCTAGACGAACGTGTCGCAGTCTATCTGTAACCGACTCGAAACGTGCGTGCCTAGGGTTTCCTGAGCCTATATAATCTCTTGTCCGGCTACCGCAGAAACACATCTAATACACGAGTTAGGATTTATCCACATCTCTCTGCTTGCATGAGTTAGGGTTTATCCACCTCTCTCTGCTTGCGCCGTCATCGTAGCCTAATCCATCCAGCGCCGACGTGCATCGACGAACGGGAGAGCAGGTCTCCGGAACCGCCCGTCCTTGCGTTCCTGTACGGGAGAGGGAGAATTAGGTTTTTGGGAAGCGCTCTGCGCGACTTCTCAAGCTCTTCATCACGGGACGCCTGCCGTCCAAGTCGGGCAGTTCTTTCTACCGTCATCTTCAACGCCGTCTACTTCGACCCGTCGTCCCTGTCGTCAACAACGTTGTCATCGACAACAACATCATCTGCTACACCTCCACTGCCACCTCCACCAAATCGGTACGTGCGACATATCTCGATCTGTTTAGCGATGGATGCTTTACCGTTTGCGCTGCTGCTGCTACTCATGTTGATTAATGCATCTAGTATGTTCAAGTTTCACATGTCAGTAGTTGTTGTCATCATGTTTTATATTCTGGAATTAATCATGAAAAGTGTGTCTAATTCTCCAACAGCTACTGCCAAGACGGAATATCTTGCCAGGATGATCAACTCGACAAAAGCTCAGAGATAGTCTTCTTCTCTGGAATAAAATCCTTCACAGAGGCCTTTGGGCGGGCTTTCGTTAATATGGACCGAAGATCTTCAGGTTTCGGTTCATGCTGCTACTTTCCATGTCATCTTAGCTAGCGTTATCAATAGTACTAGTAATCTGAAGTTTGGGCTTATTTGCATGTATGGTGATCCCTATCATCGTCAGACTAGTCAGATATGGAGCCAAGTGGCCTCTTTTGTTTAACATAATTACACCATTTCAATGTTATGCATTGGAGATATCTACGAGCTTTCGTATGGTATGAAAAAAAAGCTATCCGACTGTTAATCGCTCTCGTATGAATGTTTTTCGCTATTTAAACAATGTGGGCTCTTTGATTTGAGGTTTAGTGGACCGACTTATACTTGGGAGTGGTGTTTTGGAACATGGGTGCGTATGCTCCCTATATTTTGAAATGCATCTTATGTACATTTTAAATTTCAAAAAAATTGAAACAAAAAATTTGTACGTACATCTTCACGTGCTACGCGCTTAGAAAGTTGTTTCATAAAAAATCGACTTATCATGTGACGTGTGTAAAAAAGATAAAATTCAGTGCTAAAAATAATGCTTTTCACAAGATAAAGTTTCTCCTTTTTACATAGACCACAAAAAATATTGGTTTTTCGTGAAACTTAGCGAATGCACATACATTATGGAGATGTACATGTAGAATTTTTTATCCAAATTTTTTAACATTTCGAAATATGTTTTTTTGGTAGAGGGAGCATACGCACCCGGGAGCCGAATTGAATTTCCGCTTATACTTAGATTAATAAGTGTTTCTCCTCACCACCACTTCGTTGATCTGGAAAATAATCTTTTCGCAACTAGCGGAGGTCGCGTTCAACTTAGGTGCTAGCATTTATTTGATAATACATTTTTCATTCATGAACTTCACTTGGAGGTTTGCATGCATGTGCACAGGCTTGATTAGTAGTCTTTATAGATGACATAATTTTAGGTACAAAACAACTACAACTTGCTATGAACAACGGATGCAGTACGAACTTCACATCAACTACTGCGACCTAGGGAAATCGAGCTCGGTCTTCTAGTGGGATGGACGAAGGTTGACCCGGATGGTCGCCGACATGCCTGGGTGGAAACAGCGCGGAGACTCGACGGACACCATGGAGAGAGGCCAAGCTAGACGTCCCGGCCAGCATACAAGCCGAGTGGCTAAACTAGGCCTACCGGCAAGCCAGCAGGTGGATGGTTAACTTGCTTGTGCATGCAGGCACTCGATGCGGGCGAGGGAGCGGCCGTGACAGGCCGTGACAGCTACATATTTGGCAAAAGATCGAACAGGTGGGGGGCATGGCCAATGTGAGGGTGAGGCACTCGGGAGGATAGTAACGGCGGCGGTAGAGGGATCTTGATCCACTCCCTCAAGCCGGCCTGGAACGCCGGTGAAACGATGGGCATGTGCAAGTTGTTCTCGTTCAGTTGGACATAGTAACGGCGGGGGATGAGCGCCCTGAACGGTGGCGGATGATTTTTGAGATTAATAAAGTGTCACACCACTTTAAAAAGGTCCTTTTTCTACTAGAATATTTATAGGGTTCGTCTATATCTCATTCAATTGAGATTTTCATCCGAGAAAAGTGCAATTATAGTTGAGAGAAAAGTGTGACTCGTTCCGCTTACATTTTTATATTAAATCACTTTTTAAAAATTATTGAGACTCCAAAAAATCTCATTTGACTGAGACATAGCAAATTCCATAATTTTATCCTACAAAGCTACTGCTAGGTTTTACAGAGTGTATACTGGTGAGCAGAAGCCAAGATCAGGAGTGCATCCTCATTGCCAAACTGAAGGAACAGGTCGAAAACACTCAGCAAGACAAGTAATGGCGGCCACGTCGGGAGCTTAATTTATTTTCCGTCTGGGGCTACATGTGTTGGTTTCCCAGCTTCGACTAATTAACCTTGTTGTCCATTTGGGAATATATTTATATATAGCCGGGCTAAAATCCTACTAGTACCTACAAAAATTAGACGTAAAACAATTAAGTTTGTAAAAGACTACAAGTACATGTATCCAATCCAAAGTTCCAAACTCGGTGCATCGTCTGCACTCCGACAGGCTATCTCGCTTCACTTGGCTGGGTGCATGCATTTGCACGCACGCACGCTGACGCCGTGACGGTTGAAGAATCGGTCGCTAGCTGGTGCATGGTCGACGGCGGCGAGGACCTGCATAGCGGGCAGCTGGGCCGGCGCCGCAGCCAGTCGTCGACGCACTGCCGGTGGAACGAGTGCCGGCACCCCGGCAGCAGCCGGAGCTCGTCGCCGTCCGCGTAGTCCGCCAGGCACACCGCGCACCGCGTGCTGTCGCCCGCCTCCTCCTTGCTCCGCTCACCGGTGCTGTCCCCCCGGCTCGACGAGGAGTACACCGTCGTCGGGTATGCGGCCAGGACGGCCTCGTCGAGCCCCGCGGCGGCGTCGTCACACGGACGGCGCCCTTGCTCCACGTCGTCGACGACGCTCCGCTGCGACGACGAGGTGTGCACCGCGCGGCGCCGGGTGGAGCAGAAGAAGGCGAGGAGGGAGAGCACGACGAGCACGGCCATGGAGGCTCCGATTAGCACGCTGTCGCCGGACATTGTCGCAGCAAGCACCTTCAGGACAACCTCAGCGTGCCACCTATATATACATTCTCCGAGTTGACATCGCGCTAGTCGGCCGCCTGACGGTTTGTCTGGCAATCTCACCGGCCGTGCCACCTATACATACATTCCTTGCTTGATCCTGCGTACTAGTAGAAGGATTCATGTCGAGATATTCATATTCCTGTGACCTTTTCTCTGACGACTTTTTAGCTTTGATTTGACAAGAAAACGAGCACGCACATCTTCGTCAGCAAAGAATGGCCGTTGTGGCATGTAATAAGGAAAGATTTAAGCGCGTCTCCTAATGAATCGAGTAAATAATTAGTAATGACGAAGGGACAAGATGCTTAAGTAGGCAAGGAATGCGAGATCTTCCTTGACTTGATCGGACAGAAATGCATATTGACCCTTTTGGTTGTTTTCAGATGAGGATTCTGGTCGGCAGCCAACGTGGACACTGGGTTATTAGTGGGACTATTGTTTTATTCACTAGCACAAATGCCCGTGCGTTGCCACGGGAAAACAAAACATAAAGAGAGGTGATTTCTTTTTTACTACAGGATATAAATACGAGTACGATGAATTATAGTATTCGACCCAACACTATACTTTGATATTTTTATCCTTCCTCCTAATCACTCTTAACCCCTCCAATGACCAACCATGTGTGTTCTTTATCTCTTTTTACACATCCGTCATTTCTATAGTGTGCAGTCTAGCAAATTTCAACCATGTTAGTCACTTTTGCTTAAAACAGTTAGCAACAATTTTATGTAAACACATTAAACTTTTATGTAAACACGTTAATAATAAGAATAATTTTGTTGATACTAAACTAACCCTGAAAAGTGCAACAATCTTAAACAATAACACAAAATGCAAGTCAATAAAAAATATAGAGTGCCTCTCTTTGCAATACACTTTGTTCTTTCCTATATAGAATAAGCATGTATGAGCATCCAATTTTACATTGCACTTCAAAGGAGAATAAGCTTGTATGAGCATCCAAGATTATCCTTTGGAGCTTCCATCTACTCAACTCAAAATAACATATCGCGTTGATCCAAAATCCCTGTTGAGTTCCTATCAGGCTCACCTTCAACAAAGGGGCAGACGGCCACAGAGCATGATAGCGCAAGGACGACAAAGCGACTGTTGGAAGAAGTTGATGTAGAAGGCAAATGTTGCACCCTTGTTGATTCCGTTAGCTGCATAATCTCATGGCTCCTCATTAGCTGGAAACATTACTACATCCAATGGAGATTATTTGCTAGAAAGTTAAGTATTGGACAACAATTTTTTCCCTGCGAACATGTTAGCATTTCATTTCATGGATGTTAGACAATAGCAACCGTTGACAACAAAGAGATATTACGAATGGCAAGAATTGTATGGTAGTGGAAAACATAGATTATCAGTGCACAAAGCTAACTCATTATTCCGAATAAGCATTTGTTAAATGGGTCTGAATAGATTAGATCATAGAAAGGTAAAAAATACCATGTGATTTAATTTGATCGGTTGCATGACATCGTGTAAGGAATAAATTAAATAAGAAACATGAGTTTTTCTTGAACAAAGAAAACAAACCTCTGTGCACATTGAGGTTATTATCGCTTCACGTGGTGAAAATGACAAGCCATGTTTGTCGCATATGACACTCACCAAAAAATTAGAGAATAAAAACACTAAGTACATATAATGTTTTATTTAATCACAAATGTTAATAATATAAAACAAAACAAATTTAGAAGACCTCATAGTGGCGGAGCTTGGGCCAAATGGATGGGGGGCAAATGGGTTAAAGAGGTGTCTTCGGCCACTATCAGGGGGGGGGAATGGGCCAATTCTAGGCTATTTCAGTCAAAAAAATTTGGGCTGTGGGGGGGGGGGGGGGGGGGCGGCCCCCTGACTTACACATAGCTCCGCCAGAACATATATAGCTATTGATTGGCCTTCAGTCGCATAATTGGTATTATAGGAAGGAAAAAATGAAGAAACAGAGTAGGACATTGGAAATCTGTACGGTTGCCAGCTTGTTATGGTGTTTTAGTCTGTACCTGCCCAATCTTGGGTCTCCTTGCAGCCGAGTGCCAGAACATCTCCACATCGGCAAAGTTATCGGCGAGCAAAGGGTCCACCTCCTCAAAGTCATGTTCATCAAACGCGCGGGTGAGCAGCGGCCTTGACTGCGTTAAAAATTTGGATACAATCATGATGTCACAATTACTGATACAAATAACAAAGTGCCACTACTGCTATATCATCTTACCCACTCCACCAGGATCTCATCATCGAGGGGACAGGATGAGTCCACAGGTTTCCGGCCGGTGATGAGCTCCAAGAGCACGGTGCCATAGGAGAACACGTCCGATTAATTTCTCCATGAGCTTCCCTATCGATGCGTGCTTCGGGGACAAGTACCTATATTCAGCACAAATTCAGAGTTGACACTCGTGTAAGTTCCCCATTTTCTTTCCCCTTGCTGAGATGAATGGCCGTGCAACAACCCTATTTCAGAAGACAAAATCATTGATTCTCATGTAGCAAGCCCACTTTACTGATTACACCAAAACATCAAATATTCCATTGAAAGGGTAAACACAATTCAGATCTCAGACTAAACAAAAATATAAATTGAAGTAGAACTTTTAGTCTTTTAGATATATCAACTTAAGTAGTTCTGGCTGGTACAAATTTTTCCTAGTACAATGTGGAAGTAATCTGCAGGTATGAAACAACAAACAAAACAACGTTGAGCGAATACACTCCATGTACGAATAAATAAACCACAATACTCATTTATTTTCCCAAATTGGTGTCTCTAACTCTATAAAACTGAGCAAGATCAAAATGTAAAATGCTATGTCACACAACAAAGGGCTCTTGCACTTCCACAGTTGACAAAATTGTGTGTGTCCAAAATCATAGTATAAATCAATTTTATCAGACTTAACTGCGCAAGGGTTGGCCCAGTTATACACTTATACTAATTTAAAACAATGGGACATCCTGGGAAAAGCAAACATTGGGAAGAGAAGGAGAAATAGAGGAATGATGTTACCGGGTGATACACGACCCCGTCAGCTTCCGTTGACCACTCGTGGTGAGCTGGGGCGCGTGTGGAGGAGAGGTACATGCTCTGAACCATGGAACCTGCATTGTATAAACAAAAAAATCAGAGAGCTACAGAAGCTTAACTTACCATATATTCACTGCATCAATGTGGCCGATATAGTAAGGTGCTTGTAGGTGTTGTGCTTGAATGCTAGCTCTATACATCTAGACAATATACCAAGATAGCTAGCTTGTATGTGCGTGAGTGCTACCGACATCAATCTAGCAGTCTAGCTTCTACGTGCAAGTTTCACAAGACAAAAGTATGTTTCTCCCTTTTTTGAAGAAAAATGTTGCAGATTTTCTCCATGGTCTTTCTTACTATTTCATGAATTATGAAAACTGTCCCACCACAATATGCAGTATTAGTGAAATGGCAGTAGGTTGGGACTGCCTACCTTGGCACCCGCCCGTATCTTGACATGCTCTCAGTTCCGCGAGGAGATAGAGCGTGAGGGATACAACGGTGCACACGGCCGCGGCATGGGAGATGCTGCAGGATACCGCACATGGATGAATCCTGGTCAAGACGCCCACGAGGATGTGCGGTACATCGCGACCTGGATTCAAACCGACGAGGTGTAGGCGGGTCTCTGGCTTGAGGAGGCCGGCGGAGGGAGCGGCAGTGAGGGGCTGGAGTCGCATCGCTGGTCCTAGGCCGCAGCGGAGGGAGCATCATCCGGCGAGCTCGAGCTCCGCTTGATGGGCCAAAGACGTGCAGGGGATGGCCGCGGGCTAGCCCTGCTCCATGGGATGACGGATGCGGGGTGAGACGGGGATCGACTTGGCGATGGCCGGCTGGCCAGGGGCGGCCGAAGGCCGGAGGCCGTAGCAGCCAGGTCCAGGTGCAGTGGCGGCGGAGGATGTGTGGGAGGAACCCTACTCTTATGTTTCTGTCGCGAGGGGAGGATGACGAGCTCAGGGGCGAGGGTTTCTGGTGCTGGGTTCAGGTTCCATCACGAGTTCACGGCCTGGTAGCTGAGCTTCGGCCCAGTTGAGCCCGTGCGGAACGATGAAGCGAACGATAAAAGAACGACAAAAATAGGGGGAGAAGGGGGAACACGTTCCTTCTTTTTAAGTAGTAGAGATAGAGATAAATAGCAGCACAACACCGACCAAGATTTTTCTCTAAAAAAGACACCGGCCAACAACGTGGTAGCCTCCATCTCCGACCGCAGGCAACCTGATAAACACTTGCGTGTCCGCAGCTTCATCGTCTTCATAATACTTTTTTGCCAAAAAAAAAACATTGGGCTGGGCCAGATGCATGTTGGCCTATTTATGTGGAACTCAGCCCGTCTAGGGTGCCCCCGGAATATGGGCCCTGTGAGCCTAAATGGGTTTCTTTCTGCTTTCCTCAAGTGGTCGAATCATCATCATCATCATTAGAAAAAAGAAGCTACCTAAGGTTGGGCCAACTTTGCCTTGACTGCTGCTTCTGGACCTCTGTTTTAGTGATTTTTTTACAAATATCCAACGGG
The DNA here is from genome assembly GCF_022539505.1 of Lolium rigidum. Classification (NCBI taxonomy): domain Eukaryota; kingdom Viridiplantae; phylum Streptophyta; class Magnoliopsida; order Poales; family Poaceae; genus Lolium; species Lolium rigidum. The sequence goes on from NC_061512.1 coordinate 42,974,054, forward strand.
GACATTTCTCCATTATAAAAACTAACCCATTCTAAACATAATTGCTAAAGATAGGTTGGCGCGAGGTGGAAAAGGCGACACATGTCTTTTCGCCAAGTGAACTGGCGGAAGATGACTTTGTGCCACCTGAGCCTAGGCATGGCACGTGGCCCTTTTGCCAAATGAATCGGCGGGCCTGCCAGCTAAGTTGGCAAAACGTATTTACCGCCATACCAATTGGCGGAAAGTGCCACCCGAGGCTAAGTGGGTTATTTTTGACAATTGATAAATGCAAAGGGGTATATTTATTAAAAGTTCTTTCAGGAGGCGTTGAACACTATCGCACACTCGGTCACTCCATCAAGCTCTGGAATGTTTGGGTGGTCGGGTAGGCTTATTTCAGGCTTTTGACACTTGACTTATAAGCTTAAAAACGACTAAATATGTGTGTTTTTATTTTGGTTTTTGACTTATAGCAACAATGTTCAGTTAAAATCCAAAGTCAGAAAGCTCCTCGCCTCTTATAAGACAAAATCCAAAATCAAAAATAAGCTCACCTAAACCGCCTAATACATGAGGCTCTTTTTTTTGCGAATTCAATAAAACATTAACCAACGGGGGAATGATCCCCTTATCTATACGTTGTTAGATAAGTGAGAGCTCTCCAGACGGCACAAGATAGCACCTCGTTGGTAAATAAACACTTTTGCGGCTCGAACCCGAATAGGCTGGCTTGACATCGAGAGCTCTAGCCACCAAGCTAGCACTTGTTCTCAAACATCTAGAACTCTAGCCACCAAGCTAGCACTTTTGAATTCAATACACAAAGCTCTTGTACATTCTGTTGCGACCGAGAAGCCCTGTCATTTCCAATAATCACCCATGAATCACTTGTAGTGGCCGGCTTCCGGTCAATGGGTCAGAGTGGACATGTTTTTAACTTTTGACTTGGTGCAGTTGGGAAATTATTAAGTATTTTTCACGATAATAAAAAAGGTAAAATCTTGCATAAATCGCATATGAAAACTTCGTAGTATGACTTGTGATTGGTAAGTAAGGTTGTTCGAGGTTTCGAGCTCATCTATCCAATACCATTGATATTTTGCTTGCCTGCGTATTCGACCGGTGGCTCATTCTTATCCCTTTCTTCTCTCTCTCCTCGCTATAGTACCTGAAGAGAGCCCCAAGTGAGCTGGGCCAAACCGAGGCCTCCCTCGCCGGTAATGATGGTCCAGGAGAGATGAGGTGCGGCGCCAACGCTTTTAGAGTACATATTATGTGTAGTAGTAGGCTTTATGATGGTAGATGTTGGCTTTATGCCGTGGTTTGGCGACATGCTAGGAGGTTGAAAGGACACGGATGTCGCCTAGAAGGGGGGTGAATAGGCGATTTAAAACTTTTACGAGATGGGCTTAACAAATGCGGAATAAAACTAGCGTTTACTTTGTCAAGCCCAAAGCCTATATACTATTGTTCACCTATGTGCACCAACAACTTATTCTAAGCAATGGTTCACCTATGTGCACCAACAACTTATGCTAAGCAATACAAGCAAGTATGTGATAGCAAGATATATATAACTTCAAGCACGATGGCTATCACAAGGTAAAGTGCATAAGTAAAGAGCTCGGGTATAGAGATAACCGAGGCACGCGGGAGACGATGATTTATCCCGGAGTTCACACTCTTGCGAGTGCTAATCTCCGGTGGAGAGGTGCGGTTGCTTAGTGCTCCCGAACGCCACAAGAGGCTCACCTTGAGGTGTGGTTGCTCGATGCACACCAACGCCACAAAGGCCTCACCCCAAGATGCGGTACTCACACCACACACCGAATGCCACGAAGGCGCCTCACCTAAATCTCCGGTGACCCTCGCCACAAAGGCCTAGGTCACGGTTCCACTAAGGGATTTCCTTCGAGGCGGAAACCGGGCCTTACACAAAGATTGGGGCACACATCCACAACTTAATTGGAGGCTCCCAACAAATCGCCACAAAGGCGTAGAATCCGTCTAGGGTTCCAAGAACCCAAGAGTAACAACCTTCTTGCTTTCACCACCACGAATCACCAGTGGAGAACTCAAACCGATGCACCAAATGCAATGGAAAGAACACCACAAAGATGCTCAAGTCCTTCTCTCTCAAATTCCAACAAAGCTACAAAAGCTATTGGGGGAATAAGAGAGGAAGAACAAAGGAATTCACAAAGAACACCAAGATCAAGATCTAGAGAGTTCCACTCACAAAGAGATGGATTTGATTGGTAGAAATGTAGATCTAGATCTCTCTCTCTTTTCCCTCAAATGGGGGCAAGAATCATGGAGGGATTGAGAGATAGTGCAAGCTTCTCTAGTTCAACAATGGAGGAGAGAGAGAGTGAGAGAAGCAACAGCCCAAGGAGGAAGAAGGGGGTATTTATACCCCCCAAGAAAATCGAGCCGTTGGGCAAAACCAGGGCCGGATAATCCGGCCTAAGTAAGGGCCGGATAATCCGCCCCCCGGATAATCCGGCCTCAGGGACAAAACCTGGTAAAAATCCGGCCAAAAGTCCGGCCCCTATCCAGAGCTGCTTTTCTTCTGGTCCTTAGCCGATTTCGAGGGGGCCGGATATTTCCGAAATATCCGGCCCGGATAATCCGGCCTGGAAAATCCGGCCTGGCAAATTGCAGAAACACCAAAACTAAAACGGGCATAACTTTAGCATCCGGACTCCGATTTTGATGATCTTGGGCTTGTTTTGAAGCTAGGAACAAGCTCTACAAGATCATGCAGGAAACCATCATAGTCCAACAAGGGAGGATAGAAACAAATGATGAAAGGTTTGACCTATCTAAAAAGACATACTGGTAAAACCTCCAATCTCGAAAATGCAACAAGTTGCCCGTGCAAAAACCATTCTTGATGAACTAGAGCTTGTCATGAGAATAAGCACAAGCTCTAAATCATCACATGGATAAGATCCAAATAACAACCAAGAAAGATGATGAACCAAACTCGAAAACGCAACAAGTGATCTATGCGAAATCCGTTTTCGATGAACTAGAGCTTGTCATGAGAATAAGCACAAGCTCTAAAACATCACATGGATAAGGTCCAAATAACAACCAAGAAAGATGATGCAAGGATGCAAAGGTTTGAGCTCTCTCCAGAACGATACGATCGAGTTACTCACTCGAGAGCCCTCTTGATAGTACGGCAACTAAACTATAAACCGGTCTCCAACTACACTATGAGACCGGTGAGAAAGAAACCCTATCAAGAGCAAACCTTATACTTGCGCATTCCACTTGAGCTCGATGACGACGATCTTGACCTCAACAAGATGGAATGCCTTTCTTGCTTGTGTTTGCTTGACGAAGTCTTGTGGATTGCTCCCCCATAAACCTCCATGGGAGAGCTTTTTCTTCGAGCGCATTGATACGTCCCAAACGTATCTATAATTTCTTATGTTCCATGCTACTTTTATGATGATACTCACATGTTTTATACACATTATATGTCATATTTATGCATTTTCCGAAGCACTAACCTATTGACGAGATGCCGAAGAGCCGAGTTCTTTGTTTTCTGCTGTTTTGGTTTCAGAAATCCTAGTAAGGAAATATTCTCGGAATTGGACGAAATCAACGCCCGGGGGCCTATTTTTCCACGAAGCTTCCGGAAGACCGGAGGACTTACGAAGT
>NC_061512.1:42977813-42992242 GCF_022539505.1 Lolium rigidum
TATAGCCTAAGAGACCCACACGGTGCACACACTCGTCACCTTTACACACGTGGGACAAGGAGTCTCCGAAGATCACATAAGTAAAACCCACTTGACTAGCACAATGACATCTAGATTACAAGCATCATCATATGAATCTCAATCATGTAAGGCAGCTCATGAGATTATTGTATTGAAGTACATAGGAGAGAGATGAACCACATAGCTACCGGTACAGCCCCGAGCCTCGATGGAGAACTACTCCCTCCTCATGGGAGACAGCAGCGTTGATGAAGATGGCGGTGGTGTCGATGGAGAAGCCTTCCGGGGGCACTTCCCCGTCCCGGCGGCGTGCCGGAACAGAGACTCCTGTCCCCCAGATCTTGGCTTCGCGATGGCGGCGGCTCTGGAAGGTTTTCTCTGGTTTCGTCGAACGTCGTAGGGTTTTCGCGACGGAGACCTTAAATAGGCGAAAGGGCAGCCTCGGAGGGGGTCTGGGGCCATCAGACACTAGGGCGGCGCGCCCCCCTCCTGGGCCGTGCCGCCACCATGTGTGCGCCCCCTGTGGCCCCTCTCTGCCTAGCGTCTGTTGGCCCTGTGGCCCCCCTCTACTGGCTCTCGGGTGTTCTGGAAGCTTCGTGGAAAAATAGGATGCTGGGCATTGATTTCGTCCGATTCCGAGAATATTTCCTTACTAGGATTTCTGAAATCAAAAACAGCAGAAAACAGCAACTGGCCCTTCGGCATCTTGTCAATAGGTTAGTTCCGGAAAACGCATAAATATGACATAAAGTATGCATAAAACATGTAGATATCATCAATAATGTGGCATGGAACATAAGAAATTATCGATACATCGGAGACGTATCAGGCATCATGAACAAACTCAACAATATAAGTATCACATAAAGCATTCTTATTCACATGCATAAAAGTATCATTACTCTCCACATAAGCATAATCAATTTTATTAGTTGTAGTGGGAGCAAATTCAACAAAGTAGCTATCATTATTATTCTCATCATCAAATATAGGAGGCATATTGTAATCATAATTAAACTTATCCTCCATAGTAGGCGGCACCAAAAGACCACTATCATTATAATCATCATAAATAGGAGGCATATCATAATCAACATAAACTTTCTCCTCAATACCCGGAGGACTAAAGAGATCATTTTCATCAAAACCGACCTCCCCAAGCTTAAATTCTTCCATAGCATTAGCAACAATGGTGTTCAAAGCATTCATACTAATAACATTCCCATTAGCATGCATAAGTTCCATGGGTTTTTTAATTTTCTCTTCAAACACATCATGTCCTAATTCAAGATAAAGTTCATAAAGATCTCTCATTTTGTTGTTGTCTTCCATTAAGCCTTACTAGTGTAAAACAAGAGACAAAAAGATGCAATTGCAGGATCTAAAGGAAATAGCTTCGAGCACACACACAACGGCAACGAGAAAAGTACTTAGTTACCTGGGACCGGAGTATGAGTGCCTTTTACCTTTCCTCCCCGGCAACGGCGCCAGAAAAGTGCTTGATGTCTACGGGTGCTTCTATTCTTGTAGACAGTCTTGGGCCTCCAAGAGCAGAGGTTTGTAGAACAACAGCAAGTTTCCCTTAAGTGGATCACCCAAGGTTTATCGAACTCAGGGAGGAAGAGGTCAAAGATATCCCTCTCAAGCAACCCTGCGATCACAATACAAGAAGTCTCTTGTGTCCCCAACACACCTAATACACTTGTCAGATGTATAGGTGCACTGGTTCGGCGAAGAGATAGTGAAATACAAGTGGTATGAATGAATATGAGCAGTAGTAACGGCGCCAGAAAAGTGCTTGCTGGCGTGCAGTTGATGGTAGTAATATCGCAGGAAGTAAACATGCGGTAGAACAGTAAACAAGCGGTGATTGCAGTATTTGGAAACAAGGCCTAGGGATTATACTTTCACTAGTGGACACTCTCAACATTGATCACATAACAGAATAAATAGATAAATGCTATACTCTACACTCTCTTGTTGGATGATGAACACCACTAGTTGTGTAGGATTACACGAACCCTCAATGCCGGAGTTAACAAGCTCCACAATATTCAATATTCATGTTTAAATAACCTTAGAGTGCACGATAGATCAACACAACTAAACCAAGTACTAACATAGCATGGACACTGTCACCATCACACTATGAAGCAGGCATAGATCACATCAATACTATCATAGCAATAGTTAACTTCATAATCTACAAGAGATCACAATCATAACCTACGCCAAGTACTACACGATGCACACACTGTCACCATTACACCGTGCAGGAGGAATAGACTACTTTAGTAACATCACTAGAGTAGCACATAGATGAATAGTGATACAAAACACATTGCAATCATAAAGGGATATAAATAAGCATATCACTATGCTATTCATAACAGTGAATAAGTATTCTGTGAAATATAGCCTAAGAGACCCACACGGTGCACACACTGTCACCTTTACACACGTGGGACAAGGAGTCTCCGGAGATCACATAAGTAAAATCCACTTGACTAGCATAATGACATCTAGATTACAAGCATCATCATATGAATCTCAATCATGTAAAGCAGCTCATGAGATTATTGTATTGAAGTACATAGGAGAGAGATTAACCACGTAGCTACCGGTACAGCCCTTAGCCTCGATGGAGAACTACTCCCTCCTCATGGGAGACAACAGCGGTGATGAAGATGGCGGTGGTGTCGATGGAGAAGCCTTCCGGGGGCACTTCCCCGTCCCGGCGGCGTGCCGGAACAGAGACTCCTGTCCCCCAGATCTTGGCTTCGCGATGGCGGCGGCTTTGGAAGGTTTCTCGTACCGTGGCTTTTCCGTCCCGAGGTTTTAGGTCGAGGAGGCTTAAATAGGCGAAGAGGCGGAGTCGGAGGGCTGACGAGGCCACCACACAATAGGGCGGCGCGGCCAGGGCCTGGGCCGCGCCGGCCTGGCGTGTGGCCCCCCCAGGGCTCCCCTCTGGCGGCTCTCGGGTGTTCTGGAAGCTTCGTGGAAAAATAGGATGCTGGGCATTGATTTCGTCCGATTCCGAGAATATTTCCTTACTAGGATTTCTGAAACCAAAAACAGCAGAAAACAGGAACTGGCACTTCGGCATCTCGTCAATAGGTTAGTTCCGGAAAACTCATCAAAACGATATAAAGTGTGAACAAAACATGTAGGTATTGTCATAAAACTAGCATGGAACATAAGAAATTATAGATACGTTTGAGACGTATCACATCACACCTTCCTCTTGGGGTTCCCAACGGACGTGTCAACTACACGCATCATCCGCCAACGCGCTAAACGGAAAACATTTATCACATAAAATGATGCGTCGTAGACCAAAAAACATTTTTCCCGGGATTTATTGAGCGAAGGAAAGCATGGCACTAGTTCAAATCCGGTCAGTTTCCACCGGATTCGGCGGGACACCGCAGGAAGGGGGGATTCTCAGATGGCTAGAGCGCGCATATGGAATGTGATAGGTGGTGCGTAGGAGGTATCCTAACACTACGCGAAGGTCTCGCGCAATTCCCAAATGCACACCATGTAGCTGCTTCACAAAAAAAGTCCGTTCCGGCACCCCGAAAATGGAAACACCGTCGCCCGTGGGTCGGATTTGAAATCCGCGACCGGGAACTTGCTTCCCATCCTAAGGCCCACGCACGTACCAAATATGGCCTCGTTCCGACAAACTATGTGGTGCCATGGGCCGTTTCCTACTCATTTCCTCTAAAATCCATAGAACTCCGGACGTGATAGCCCTATTCGTGAAGGGTTTTTCAAGGTAATTGCCGTATCCCAATTCCGTCTTTTGCAGTGGTTACTAGGTCACATAAAATGACGCCACGCGGCTCCACGCGACTTTTTGACTTCGTTTACTTTGCCAACCGTGCAAAACGGGGCCGTCGGGACATGCGGTATGGTCGTACCGGGCGCGCGGGTGCAACCGTCCACCAACGCGCTAAACGGAAAACATTTATCACATAAAATGACACATCGTAGACCTAAAAACATTTTTCCCGGGATTTATTGAGCGAAGGAAAGTGTGGTCCTAGTTCAAATCCCGTCAGTTTCCAGCGGATTCGGCGGGACACCGCAGGAAGTGGGGGAATTCCCAGATGGCTAGCGCGCGCATATGGCATGCGATAGGTGGTGCGTAGGAGGTATCCTACCACTGCGCGAAGGTCTCGCGCAATTCCCAAATGCACACCATGTAGCTGCTTCACAAAAAAAAGTCCGTTCCAGCACCCCGAAAATGGAAACACCGTCGCCCGTGGGTCGGATTGGAAATCCGCGACTGGGGCCTTGCTTCCCATCCTAAGGCCCACATACGTGCCAAATATGGCATCATTCCGACAAACTATGTGGTGCCACGGGCCGTTTCCTACTTATTTCCCCTAAAAGCCATAGAACTCATACGGTATGGCCCTACCGGACGCGCGGGTGCACCCATCCGCCAACGCGCTAAACGGAAAACATTTAGCACAAAAAATGACGCGTCATAGACCTAAAAACATTTTTCCCGGGATTTATTGAGCGAAGGAAAGTGTGGCCCTAGTTCAAATCTGACGCTCCGGTGATCTGTAGCTTGGGAAACCCTAGGCGGGGACCCCGCAGATCTACCCCTATAGCTTTCTCCGTGCGAGGGTTTACCAATGGACTTTTTATTTGCTTTGGTTTGTTTAGGACATATGTACATGGAAACCATAGGTTGGGCATACTTTACCATAAAATAGGCTCCGTTTGAGCCGTGGCGGGAGTTTCCACATACATATCCTGGATTTTACCAAGTGCTAGCCCATGTATGCGGAAATCGTCAACGCCGGGTACATGCAAGGTTAGCCAAACCTTACATCACACTTGTACACATATGTTAGGGACAGATGCAAGTTTTCCAGCGATTCCGACGCTCCGTTGGTTTCTATCTTGGGAAACCCTAGGGCAGGGACCCCGCAGATCTACCCCTATAGCTTTCTCCGTGCGAGGGTTTACCAATGGACTTTTTTATTTGCTTTGGTTTTTTTAGGACATATGTACATGGAAACCATAGTTTGGGCATACTTCACCATAAAATAGGCTCCGTTTGAGCCGTGGCAGGACTTTCCACATACAGATTCTGAATTTTACCAAGTGCTAGCCCATGTATGCGGAAATCATCAACGTCGGGTACATGCAAGGTTAGCCAAACCTTACATCACACTTGTACACATATGTTAGGGGCATATGCAAGTTATCCAGCAATTCCGACGCTCCGGTGATCTGTATCTTGAGAAACCCTAGGGCGGGGACCCCGCAGATCTACCCCTATAGCTTTCTCCGTGCGAGGGTTCACCAATGGACATTTTTATTTGCTTTAGTTTGTTTAGGACATGTGTACATGGAAACCATAGGTTTTACACACTTTACCATAAAATAGGCTCCGTTTGAGCCTTGACGGGAGTTTCCACATACAGATTCTAGATTTTACCAAGTGCTAGCCCATGTATGCGGAAATTGTCAATGCCGGGTACATGCAAGGTTAGCCAAACCTGACATCATAATTGTACACATATGTTAGGGGCATATACAAGTTTTCCAGCGATTTCGACGCTCCGGTGATCTGTATCTTGGGAAACTCTAGGGCGGGGACCCCGCAGATCTACCCCTATAGCTTTCTCCGTGCGAGGATTTACCAATGGACTTTTTTATTTGCTTTGGTTTGTTTAGGACATATGTACATGGAAACCGTAGGTTGGGCATACTTTACTATAAAATAGGCTCCGTTTGAGCCGTGGCAGGAGTTTCCACATACAGATCCTGGATTTTACCAAGTGCTAGCCCATGTATGCGGAAATCGTCAACGCAGGGTACATGCAAGGTTAGCCAAACCTTACATCACACTTGTACACATATGTTAGTTGTTGGAGATATGCCCAAGAGGCAATAATAAAATGGTTATTATAATATATCTTTGTGTTTATGATAAATGTTTGCATACCATGCTATAATTGTATTACCGAAACATTGATACATGTGTGTTATGTACACAACAAGGAGTCCCTAGTAAGCCTCTTGTATAACTAGCTTGTTCATTAATAGATGATCATGGTTTCGTGATCATGAACATTGGATGTTATTAATAACAAGGTTATGTCATTAGATGAATGATATAATGGACACACACCCAAATAAGCGTAGCATAAGATCATGTCATTAAGTTCAGTTTGCTATAAGCTTTCGATACATAGTTAACTAGTCCTTCGACCATGAGATCATGTAAATCACTTATACCGGAAGGGTACTTTGATTACATCAAATGCCACTGCGTAAATGGGTGGTTATAAAGGTGGGATTAAGTATTCGGAAAGTATGAGTTGAGGCATATGGATCAAGAGTGGGATATTGTCCATCCAGATGACGGATAGATATACTCTGTGCCCTCTCGGTGGAATGTCGTCTGATTAGCTTGCAAGCATATGAATGGTTCATAAGAGATGACATACCACGGTACGAGTAAAGAGTACTTGTCGGAGACGAGGTTGAACAAGGTATAGAGATACCGATGATCAAACCTCGGACAAGTAAAATATCGCGTGACAAAGGGAATCGGTATCGTATGTAAATGGTTCAATCGATCACTAAAGTCATCGCTGAATTTGTGGGAGCCATTATGGATCTCCAGATCCCGCTATTGGTTATTGGTCGGAGAGAAGTCTCAACCATGTCCGCATAGTTCACGAACCGTAGGGTGACACACTTAAGGTTTGATATCGTTTAAGTAGATATGGAATATGGAATGGAGTTCAAAGTTTTGTTCGGAGTCTCGGATGGGATCCAGGATATCACGAGAAGGTCCGGAATGGTCCGGAGAGTAAGATTCATATATAGGAAGTCACTTTCCAAGTTTGAAAATGATCCGGTGCATTTATGGAAGGTGCTAGAATGTTCTAGAACCTTCCGAAAGAAATCACCATGGAAGGTGGAGTCCCGGTTGGACTCCACCAACCCTAACCAGCCAACCAAGTGGGAGGGTGGAGTCCATGGAGGACTCCACCTCCTTGGCCGGCCAAGCAAGGGGGGAAGGGGAGAGTCCCTGTCCCTCTAGGTTTCGTCCATAAGGCAGTTTTTGAATTGGGGTCTTATTCGAAGATTTTGGGCAAACCCTTGGGGATCCACCTATATAATGAGGGACAAGGGGAGGGGGCCGGCCACGTCTTCACCACCTTGGCCGCACCCCTAGAGGCACCAAGGCCGGCGCCCCCTCTCCCCAAACCCTAGTCGCCCCTCCTCCACATACATCTCTAGTAGCGCTTAGGCGAAGCCCTGCCGGAGATCTCCACCACCACCGCCACCACGCCGTCGTGTTGTCGGGATTCCGAGGAGGATCTACTACTTCTGCTGCCCGCTGGAATGGGGAGAAGGACGTCGTCATCAACACCGAACGTGTGACCGAGTACGGAGGTGCTGCCCGATTGTGGCTCCGTCAAGATCTTCTATGCGCTTTTGCAAGCGGCAAGTGATCGACTACATCCACAACGAGATCTAATCTCGTAGGCTTTGGAAATCTTCAAGGGTTAGTCTCATGATCTTCTCGTTGCTACCATCTATTAGATTAGATCTTGGCTTGTTATTCGTTCTTGCGGTAGGAATTTTTTTATTTTCTATGCTACGAATCCCATCATTAGGGACATATGCAAGTTTTCCAGCGATTCCGACGCTTCTGTGGTCTGTATCTTGGGAAACCCTAGGGCGGGGACCCCGTAGATCTACCCCTATAGCTTTCTCCATGCGAGGATTTACCAATGGACTTTTTATTTTCTTTGGTTTGTTTAGGAAATATGTACATGGAAACCATAGGTTGGGCATACTTTACCATAAATAGGCTCCGTTTGAGCCGTGACCGGAGTTTCCACATACAGATCCTGGATTTTACCAAATGCTAGCCCATGTATGCGGAAATCGTCAACGTCGGGTACATGCAAGGTTAGCCAAACCTTACATCACACTTGTACACATATGTTTGGGACAGATGCAAGTTTTCCAGCGATTCCGATGCTCCGATGGTCTTTATCTTGGGAAACCCTAGGGCGGGGACCCCGCAGATCTACCCCTATAGGGAGGGACCTAATGCTCACAGCCCAGGTGTTCCGTGGAACCCAAATCCTGCTGTCACCATGTCCTGGAACTGGAAGAACCCACATTTGAAGTGGATGGGGGATGGGCGAGAGAACTATTATTGGGTCCCCATGAAGACCGGAGGGAAGAAGAAGAATGAATGTGCATCGTGCACGCCTAAAGGGGATGCCCTATCATAGTTTGTCTCTGCTGCTCTGATGGAACTATACGCCCTATCACTGTAGCAGCACCTGGTGGAGTCAAGAGTCTAGTACTCCTGTCCTGGGCTCGTAGACTCGTAGGCCCGTCATGGAGGAACGGGTGGTTTGCCAAAATGTTCGCAAAATAGAAAGTTGGCCCGCAGAAGCGGGAAACCCTAGGACGGGAATAGCCTCGGTTAGGGTTAGGGTTGGAGTTAGGGTTAGCAATGGACTTTTTCCTTTGTTTTAGGACATATGTACATCGATAGCAGATGTTGGGCCTACTGGCTCCGGTTGACCCGTCTGCGAATGGCGTCACTCGTGGGACCTACATATGTCATCTACCAATTCTTAAAAAATAGAACCATTTTTACATAATTCAGACTAGTAAATAAATAATAGAAACATAATATAAAGTAATATGAGAGAGAAAAAAATAAATAAAAAACAAAACAAAAACAAATGCCGAGGGTTGCCGTCGGCATAGGAGGGGCATGCCCTATGCCGAGGGTGGCCCTCGGCGTCTTACCTGACGCCGTGAGCACGCCGTCGCGTCGTGGCTGGAACAGGAGGCTATGCTGGTGCCTACGCTGAGGGCCTGGTAGACGCCGACGGTGGCCCTCGGCGTAGCAGCCTCTACGCCGACGGTATGTCTACACCGACCGTCGGCGTTCCAAGCTGCCCCGGCGAGGCCGTACGCCGACGGCCCGACATTTGGCCATCGGCGTACACTCTGGCCGTCGGCGTACACTCCCATTCTTGTAGTGGTCATAGCATTAGAAATCAGATAGCACGCCACCGTTCCGTGTTCCTCTACAGCTATTCTTTTTTTTTATGGACAAAAGGCAGGAGCTCTACAACTATTCTACTACGGAGTACATTAGTTTCTCTAAATACTTACCCGCAAAACAAAGTTTCTCTAAATACTAAGAGATGGTACAGGTTTATGTTCGAAAAATGTTGCTTTCTCACTTGCTTCCGGCGAAATATAACTAATTTTGTTCTACTCCTGGTCTTCTTTTTTTAGATAAAGGAAATATATTAATATCAAAAGATACCAATTACACCCAGTCTCTGCAACAACGGCCCACCCTAGTGGTAGTACGGATGCACACAGCCAAAAAAAGTAAGAAAAACTAAGAAATAAAAGTCCCGCTACACCTGGTCTCCTGGATCAGCTCCACTTAATTTACTGTTTTCAGAAGTGAATATGATCGATCGGACAGAAAATGGGACGCTGACGTATCAGCCGCCCTTATGGCCGTGCACCATTTCAATCAACCATGTTTTTTTAAGAGAACATGTGTGCTTTATTAATCAACGAGACATAGTGTTAACTAGCAAGATGGGGCGCGGCGGCACGCCGCGCTGGTGAGAGGACATTGACAGTTAAATGCATATGTGACATTGACTATGTATGGAAATTTTATCAATATATATATGGTGCACACAACTATGAGTCAGAACCTATAGTTCAGTGGTAGATAATAAAGCAGTTGATGTTACTTATGCAAGGAAAAACAACACATGCTCGTGCGGTCCCACATTTTTAAGGCTTATATGGTCTATGATTCAACCAGTATGTCTAAAGCAGGCTGCAAAGATCAGAACGCCAACCTTGTCAGCAGCAAGACTCAATACCTATTGAAGCAATCACCTCTTTACAGAAATCATTAGTGCATGCTATCCAGTGTATGCATCCTCTGGAGCCAACTATCAAACGAATGAATGACAGGTTACCCTAGGGCGGCTGTAATGCCATCACAATAACTGTGAGGACTAATGTTTCCTTCGTCAGATGCTCAACATTTGTAACCATCGGTGAAGCCGACACTCAGTTGCCGCGGTAAGCTTCTAAGTTCTCGCCCGATCAGTGGCATCAATGACCCGTGTGATGGCAATGGCTATATAACCCAAACAAATTAAGGATCGAATACATCTCACCATTAACAACATAAGCAGAAATAGGCTCATAGTTCTTCTAAGAGGAAAAACCCAGAGACCAACTTATATTACACAATGCAGATTGACTACCATTGGCTAACGACTTGATATAGATGTGGCTAATTATTTGTTTTATATAGATGTGGCTAATTATTTGTTTTCAATCGTCATATACTCGTTATATAGGATAGCATCCATATATTCTCTCCAAGCTTCGTGGCACTTTCTGGACCGTCTGCTCTAGATTAGATGCTATTTTATCCCCCATCATAATAATGTTGACTAAGAAGTAATAAGTTTTGTGCATTCTAAATGTATGAATGCAAAAAATAAAATTATCAAACTCTCCGCCATGATCTTCCATCGTGTGCCTGAAGCTATAGCTTCCATCCTTACTATCTTGCCATATATGAACAGTCTGTAAAGTTTACAAACAAAGCAGTGAAACCCATAGTTGCCGGACTGGAAATGACAACATGTTACCGAATCGAAGTTCAACACTCCTTCCATCTATGATTAAGCACCCTCATCATCAAGGGTTACGCACTCGCCTCATCTATGGTGCACTCTTGTTGGTAATATCTAATATACATGTGATCAACTTCGGCAAGATACTATGGCAAAATAAAGGAAAAGCTGACTTTCTAAATGTTCAGACTCTCTATCCGTGAGCACTTCAGGTGGAGCTCATCAATATCCCTTTTATGTATCATCACTCTAGTTTTTTATAGGTTCAACTTTGTAAAACCGAATGGTGAAACATCATTGCATCTTCAATTTAATTATCAGTATTGGTTTCCTATTTTACCATTAGAAGACATTTTGACTACGAAGGTCATGAAGGAAGTGAAACATACTACGGAAACACTCTTAAGAAAACTCACTTGAACGTTCTTCAAAAGTTCAGCAACCTTTTCAAGTCAACTGCATTTCTCAAGCTGAAGGAAGTGGATATATGAGATACTCTTACATATCAGATGAAGAAGAGAGATATGCATAAGAACCAGAAATAATTAAGTTCAACTATATATTTGATTCCATGTCCATCTCTTCACTAAGAAAATCACAACAACTATTGATTGTAGCATAAATTGAGAAGGACGATGATGAGCATAGACTTCTCCACTTTTGGAACTACCTTCATAGACACATATATAGCTATGCACTATCATGTGAAGAAAGGAGTTATTTCTTTTTATATATCTCTAATGCATGTATTTGTGCAAAAAATGATGCTAATATTCATGTAAGGATAACAGAAGAATATGTTATGCCATGAGAGCACACTTGCATGATGAATACTCCACTTAAAGTGTTTGTTCTTACATGTATTCTATGCTTTTGTTTGTATTTTATATTGGATTACATTTCAAGCTTGTAGAACCACCAGCCTACAACGTCCCTGTAAAATTAATTAACTGCCCCACACACGAAAATTGCTTATAAGAATATTTTATGCTAGCAAACAGTAAGTGAGCTTCTCTTTGACCTCTATCAGGAAACCAAAAGACAACATATATATTGCAGCATGCCATCTCTATAGCAACCAAGCAGGGAGATGCAGAATAAAAAAACTAAGGAGAGAACGGGTCAACAACACTCATATTAAACGGGAAGAAACATAAGTATGGCTCCCATAGAAGATTTATTTTTTACTCCTTGGTCCTAAAGTAGGTCAGTTAGTTTGCTTCTCTAAAATCACAAATGCGGATGAAACATAAATCCAAGTAAATGCTAAATTCTAATTCTTGTTTGGAATATGAAAATCATACTTTCCTATCAAAAATTATTCACAACATTGAATATATTTGAGTGATTACTATGTCATTTTAATGGATCTAAGGACTTAACTTCCCACACAATAAAGGTAAGAGAACTGATTGCCTTTGTGCACCTAGGAAGTTGTTTCCGAAAAGCAAATACGCGGGAAAAAAGAGCAGCGCTCGATCAGGGAAACAACCATCCAAAACCTGTAAATGTCTAAATTTGTTCACTGTTCCTTTTCCTTCAAAAAAATAATCACAAATCGGTGGGAAGTAGTATCTTCATTTAATGTACCAAAATATTTCTAACATTTTTTCATTTGCTCTGCTGCTTCTTGGCTATAATGAAGTATAATTTCAAGTGTGGGCAGTATAAACGAATGTTAAGTATTCCGTTTTTATATCTATTATTGAAATATTTATAATAACATATAAAGAACAAACAATTCTGCATTTCCAAGCTATTCATATATACTGCATAGGTAAAATAATCATACATGGATATGGTGGTACTCCATATTATAGCATGTCTCGAGAACAATTACTTTGGTCGTTTCAGCGACACATATACTTCTATTTGCTGTGGTTGAGGTAGCCTTACTTTGATGGAGATGGAATTAGGTGGTTGCTGCAAGAAAAATAGAAATTGAAATCAACATTTTTCTACAATGATATCTAGCTTATTAAAGTGACACTTTTCTCGGACATCCACCTTGTAAGGTGGAGCTTTTTACTTAGGAGGAAATAAGTAAGCATGATAAAATCTAATAGTAGGCCTTATGCTTAGGTGAAGCCTTGAACAGAGAATTATCCACTTAGTATGAAAGCTTCGAGAGTATAATAAGAACAATAATCCCAACATCAAAAAAAGGACATTACATCATGTCTTGGATAGGAAAACCTAATTTTGTTGTTTAGTTCCTTTAGCCGAGAGTTGGGACTTCTGCAATCGTCTTGCTTACACATAAATCATTAGGATTATTTTGCTGTAATCATTGTTCGAGAGAGTGGAAGATTTTGAGAGGATAGTCAGGTTCACAACAAAAACAAAAGAAAGTGTTGGGAAATAGGCAGGAATCAAACGTGGCATTCAGTAAATTGTACATTTGCACATTACTATTAGGACTTGTACTTACCGACGGCCAGACGCCAGGTTGGAGTTCAGGACAAATATTTTTTCAGGGTTGAAGGATCACACAGGATAGGGAAAAATAGTGTGTGAATCATTTTCCGACATAGGAACCTAAGCAGGGAGTACGTGTGGGCGGAGTGGATATCCTACAATCTACGGAACTACATTAAGTTTACTTTCACTTCCCCTTCTGAATATCTTATAATCCTGCGGATAAATGCAGTTCATAGTGAATTTTGTACGCTACAGTTTCCTCTGCTATTTTTACAGATCCCTCACTTATGTTATCCCACAAATTCAAGAGTCTTCTTCCATACCTTGATCTCCTACCAGTTATCATTCAATGATATAACCAATGAAACCTAGCAAAAAATGAAACAAGATCAAACCAATTACCTACATATATAGTCTAAAAAGGCAATTCTGGAACTTCCTTTGGCAAAGAAAAATAAGAGAATATTTTTGGTACTTCGTGTTTGAGTAGTTGATGGCAGCGCTTAACAAAAAAAAAGGATCAAGGTTGGTACTAAAATATATAAGTTTCTTCTAAACTGGAAGCATCAGAATACACAAGTGCGTAGAAATTCTGCAATTAAGCATATATATGGAAATTCTCTTAATATCCCCATTTGAAACATATAAAGCAAATTAGAAATTAGTAGTTCATCCATTAAACAAAAAGGTACGGAAAGCAAGGCACCAAGTTTTATTCCACAAACGGCTGTCATGTTACTTGATCAAGGCAAACATAATGCACTATATAAGCATTCTAATTTTTGATAAAGGAATGTAATAAGCGAATAATTCAATGGCAGAGGTAAAAGAAAAGAACACGAAGTTCATGTGAGCACACATCATAAGGGTCCAGAAATTTCTCGTGATAAAAATGCCAGTCTGCTTATAAACATGACTATTGGATACTGAAAAAAGAACAAACAATTTTGCAGATAAAAAAATATGCAATTTAACTTCCATGCCTGATCCAATAAAAAAGAACCAGCAATAATGTCTGGCAAATAGCCCTACACCACTACGTGCTACAGAATACAAAAATTGGTTTTCGGGCATCAACCAACCTAATTTGGTAACAATTAATCTATCTGATTCCACGTATCAGAAACATGCATCTCATCCTCCAAATTACCATGAATTGTATATGCAAAAAAAAATTGGCGCACGGGAGTCTCCTTTTGGAGTTTAAAAAAATGGCTAAGGTTGAGTAGTCAATCTAGGGATACAAAGCAAGAACACACATTACCCTGCCAATTTAAGTGGATA
>NC_061512.1:42992342-43114537 GCF_022539505.1 Lolium rigidum
AAAAAAATGTCATAGATATGAAAGCGATAAAAAGACATGATGAGTTGCCTACATATTTTCTTGTTATGCAATCCCATCTTTTCAAACAGTGTTCATAGGTAATATTTGTTTCACCAATCCAATTCTTGTTTACCCAAGCAATATGCATTATGACCTTCACCCTATTTACTGATGACACATAGAGTATTTCAGAAAAAGAAAGTGCATACCGATTAATTCAAAATAGCAGAAGATTTCTTCGATAGTAACCCAATATCCAAAGCAAGAACTACAAACTTAAGGCACTGTTGCATCGAAAAACTGTATTGGTTCTTTACTTCTTTTTCTGTGCTGAATCTCGTCGTCACAGTAGGTCTTGTATGCCACTTGATAATTGACCATTCAACTCAGAACATTGAGGGCGTAGTGGGAGATCAAGTTGATAAGCAGTACAGTATCAATAGCATAGAGTCCCTTCCAAGAACATACATATATATATGTGTACCCCATATTCAAATCTGAACCACCAGTGCATCAAGAAAGGGAATATGACAGCACCCACTGTCTGATGTAGGACCTGAACCTGAAGAAGAGCAGCCTGAAAAAGAACAATAAACAGAGCCAGCCTGCAGATCCGAAGATTAATCAGTAGAATTACTAAGACCGATCACCTTTAAGAAAGACTAAAGAAATCCAATAAGCCAAGATGAATTGCAAGCCTCCAAGCGTCCATGTCAACAGAAAAATCACAGGCTAAACCGGCATGCTCTTGTCAAGAGAAAATGGCTCGATAACGGGCAGAAGTAGCAGCTGGACAAACGGTTTGAGCCAACAGAAGTAGCAGGGGACAATTTGCTCACATAGTCAGAAATGTACATAACCTGCAGATACCTAACACCCATTTTCATGAATGGATTTGGAGAAAATACCTGAGATAGCGGGTGACCTGCGCATGTGTATCCATCCATTACTAATCTACTGCCAGTAGGTGGTACTGCCCAAGTAAGAGCACCAACCTATGTATAAAAAAAACAATTGCCAATTAGTTACTTGTGTTGTTTCGCACTCAGCTTTTTGAGGATCAGTTACTTCCGTGGTTTTACCAGAAACTGTATATGAGTAAGACTGTAAGAGTTTCAGTTAACAAAAAAAAATCAGTTTCAGGAAAATTATATATCCTTGCTGCAAACCGAATAGTCTGTGTTAAAGTTCGGATTCATCGATAAATAGTCCACACCATAGCTAGAGAAACAAACTTGATAAATCAACAGCTTGGAACATACAATATTTTTTATGCAGTAGCACATCTCAACAGCTGCGTACATTCCTAGAATTTTGTTTAACAGGGCAATATTCTAGCTGGTCCATCAAAGCGATTGCAGTCACAGCCAAACATGGCAAAAAAAAAAATTAGACCAATGCCAAAAGAAAAACAACTCCGTCCTCATTTGAAATCCAAGTGCTAATCAAGCCAAAATAAATTAAATATTTCAGAAAACCCACGTTAGTATGGATCCTTAGATTAAACACATCAGATCAAGAACATCTCCAACGATCTTAAACAGCAGGAGCAGCCTGCAAACATAAAGAAATGACTGAAAATTAATTCATGAACACATGAGAATGGCAAAATAAATACAATCTAGTCTACAGGTCAAACCAAGGCAACACGTTAGAGCATGTCTAACAGGCCCCGTATATTTTTGCCCCCTTAAAACGCGAGTAGAGGGCCCTGTATTCACTTTTCGCCGGCCGAAAACTCGGACGAGCTAGCAGAACCTGTAAACTCACCCTGTAAAATGGAATATTCCCAGAATATGCCAAATCGAAAAAAAAACTCCCCTTTCATCTTCCTCCTCTAGCCAACTGCCCCGCCCCGGCCATGGCTGCGCCGCCCCCGGCCGCCCTCGCCTCGCCCCGGCCCCGGCCGCCCTCGCCTCGACCCGCCCCGGCCCCGGCCGCGCCGCCCGGCCACCCTCGCCCCGCCCGCTCGCGCCGCCCGCCGCCGCCCTCGCGTCGCCCCGCCCGGCCCCGGCCGCCCTCGACTCGCCCCGCCCGGCCCCGGCCGCGCCGCCCCCGGCCGCCCTCGCCCGCCCGCTCGCTCCGCCCCGCCAAGCTCCCGACAGCGCTGCGGCCGTGCTCGCTCCGGCTAGCCCCGCCCCGCTCCGGCCATGCTCGCGCTGGCCCCGGCGGCGCTCGCCCAGCCCCGCCCCGGCCCCAGCGGCGCTCGCCCAGCCCCGCCCCGGCTGCAGCTCGCCGGAATTTAGCCGGATTCCGGCGAGGCGAATCGCGAAAGCAGTTATTTTCTGAAATTTCAGCCCGCCACGAGTGGGGGGTTGGCCCTGTATTTGGCCTCCCACCCCGCACAAGTAAGGGGCGAAGACCCGCCCCGTAATCGAAACCAGTAAAAATCGAAGCGGGGGGCGTTTTTACAGAGAATTGATGGAAGAAGAAGGGGTCGGGTCATCACCATCAAGGGAACAGCAAATGGAGAAGCCGGCGGTGGGGAAAGCAAGGACCAGTGGTGGGGAGAAGCCCTTGACAGAGAATCTAAGAGCATGTATAACAGGCCCCGTATTTTTTCGCCCCTTAAAACACGAGTAAAGGGCCCTGTATTCACTTTTCGCCGGCCAAAAATATTCTGTTTTACGGGGTGGCGATACGGGTTCTGCTAGCTCGTCCGAGTTTTTGGCCCCTCAAAACAGGGTTTTTTGACAAATTGGATATTAGAACCAACACAACATTCACATAAAATAAATGTTTTACATCACACAATAATCGTCATAATTATTACAATAATGTTTTTCGGAAATGTCAACAAATGTTCTAATGGAAGAATTAAACAAATAACAAATGTTTCACACATACAAGAATAGGAAATGAATGTTTCACACATACAACAATGGGAAATGAATGTAATAACTCATTGGCCATGCAACTGCCAATGGTGATCAATCAGATCTTGGGTGAGCTGGTGATGAGTCTCGGCATTTTCAATGCCTCGATGAGCTGCAAGAAAAGCTTCAATCCGATCAGGGTTCCTCTCGGGCCGAGTGCGCGGTTCCGCGGAATGCACATACGCCCCATCACGGATCCTTTCCGCTGATCCAGCAGCTTGGCGCGGTCCTCCATGTGCTTCATGCCGAACAGGAGCAGCATCATCTCCGTCTCGTCGTCGTTGAGCAGCTCGTCGATGTCCGAATCGTCGGAATCCGACGAGGACCAATCGGTCGACGTCGCGTCCAAATCCGCCATGTGCACATCCTCCGACGCCATCTACCACGGCGTAGCATACATCAGCCCCAAACACGACCATTCTACCGGTGAGAACGAAGAAGAACGCGGCGGAATACTCACCGGCGAAAACGGCGGAGAAGACCACGGCGGGCGGGGCGGCGGCACGCGCGGAGGGACGCGGATCTTCGGCGGGGGTGCGGCGGAGGTGCGGCGGGCGTCGACGCAGCTCGGCGCGGCTCGGCGGGCGGCGGAGGGGCGCGGATCTGACGGATTCCGGCGGCGGCGCGCGGGGGAAAACGGGTGGGGGGAAAACGGGTGGGGGGAACTGAAATGTCCGCGCGCGGTTTCGGAATTGGGATATGGTTTCGCCCTCTATCCCCGCTCCCACCCCGCACAAGTAGGGGGCGAAGACCCGCCCCGTAATCGAAAACAGGAAAAATCGCAGCGGGGGCCGTTTTTACGGGGTCTGCTAGACGGCCGGGTAGAGCCAAAACCCGTATTCTGGCGGTTATTATACGGGTTTGGCCCTTTTAAGGGGTCTGTTAGACATGCTCTAATACGCACAACTGCAGCATGCTCCTCCTGACGGCCTCACCCACGACCTGATCCACCGGTTGACAATGTTCAGAAGGATGTATGCGCCCCTTGCCGCGGCCTCCAGGTACCAGGTCCCGGATCGCCGTCTGCGCCTAGAAGAGGCCTAGCCACGCCGGCAACACCATCCGGAACGCCGCCAAGACCTGCAACCTGATGCACGCACCGATGATGGCCACGGCGGCGGGTAAGAATAGTAGAGGCCTAGAGGGTGATTGCTGGTACTGGTTTCCGCAGAATCTAGAGATGGTGGTCGTGTCCTGACCTAGGGCTGCCGCGGATGAGGTCAATCTGGGCGTCGTGGAGGCTGCTATCCTCTGGTGCTACTGCTCCGACGACGCGAGGCATAGAGGAGGCAAATTTCCTCCCGATGTGGGCGTCACGAGCGTTGGCCTCCACCAGAGATAGGAGCAGGAGGAGGGCGGCTGGAAAAGCCCCCATCGAGCTCGTCCACCCTAGTGGTGTGTCGGCCAAGGCAGCTCAGGGACGGCCGCCGGGTATGGCGATGATGACGAATCGGCCGCAGCGAGGAGCAAGGATAGGGAGAGGGGAGGGAGAAGACCGGGGCAGGGGAGAGCGCATTTGTGAAAGTAGCAGCTCAGGTGAGGTGACGGCGGAGACCGGTGGAGGTGTGAGATATTGGGAAGGAGAAGCTTAGGCCGGCGGGGAAGACAATGGATAGAGAGAGAGAGGAAACACATGGTCAAAGCGGTGGCGGCAGAACTGCAAACCATTAAGTGCCTACCTCACCATGGCCCACCACCATCCCAACATCAACACTGCTATAGACACACGGCAATACCCCATGCATCCCATCACCTAGGCCCAGAACATTATCAAATGAATTCCAACCTCTCCTAAAATTCTTAGAGACCACCAAAACGATACACGGAAATAAACAGTTGGTAATCAACCCCCAAGAAACACACGTGTTAGCTCAATATTAATCGAAAAGAAAATCCAAAATTATGAGAAAAAAGATGTTTGTTCCAATTAGTATAGTAGTTATATAAATTATTTCCTGCAACGAGACATAGTGTTAATATAAATTATTTCCTGGATACACTCCGGAGGCACCGATCTACTAGTCAAATTAAGAGATCAAAGCTAAACGTTGCGCTGCAACATTTTGCAAGCGACTAACATGACTGACACAACAAAACGAGAAAGAGGCCATCAGGGTGTTGATAACATGGATCACCGGTCCATAGACAGATCGATCCCTCTCACCATCATTGATTCTCTGAACCACGGATATACAATCTGAAGAAAAGATCAGCTTGTCCAAACCTTCATCTGCAGCAAATATAATTGTCGATCTGATTGCTAAGGATTCAAAAAGTTCAGGGCTAGTAACATCACAGATACATTCACCATACGCCCCAACAAACTGCCCAACGAAATTATGAATCACCACACCAGCTCCCATGCAACTAGATGATTCGAAGATAGCTGCATCTACATTGATCATCAGCCCTTCCGGCGGCGAAGACCAAGACACTACTTGAGAGGTCCCACACCTGTGGTCAGTATCAGATGAAACCAACCGTGAGATGATAAGATCAACGTAAACTTTAATCTTTGTGGCTATACTGGTAGGATGAATTGACCCTCCTTCTTCCATGAATTTATTCCGTGCATCCCACAAGTGCCAAAATGTCGCAGCAAGAACTGTTGCTTCATGCCTAGAACACCGCCCAACAAATCAAATAACCACACCTTATGCGATCTGAAATTGTTACGATTCAAATGAATGCCATAAGACTCCTTCACTTTGTCACATACCTGCCGAGCAAATGGAAAGAAAAGTAGCGCACGATCCACTTGCTCCTCTACCGAGCAGTGAATACACTCAGTCATTGCAGGTATATGGCATCGTTGTAGCTGAACACTAGTAGGAAGGCAGTCATGAACGAAACACCACAACGTAAAAAAATATTCCCGGTGCTTGTATCACCACAAAGCCTTCCATTTGCTCAACCGACCATAGTTGTGAGTAGTGAGTGACTAACGACCAATTCACTCAATAGAGTCAGTCCAGACAAACATAAACATCGTTACTATCTATAATGTGATAATTGATAGAAGTGTTATTTTTTTCAAAAAATTCGTCATAAAATGAACTTTATTTTAAAATATTCCTGATATTAGCCTTTTTCCTATGACGTCTGGATAACGTCATGCTAGATAGCATGAATCCTTGGCCTAGGGCGTCATGGCGGATATCATGACACCCTCTGTCAAGGTATTTACCACGCCATACAGTTTTTTTTAGCATGGCGTCCTAGCCGAAGTCGTAGTTGATAAGGGGTTGTCCGATCTTCTCAGTAAGCGACGGTGGTGGTGATGAATACACGATGAACACAGCGGAGATACAGGATGATGAAGTGGATGATAACTTGTATGACGTTGTCGAGTCTCTCGATCAATTTCTGTCGCCAATGCAACAGCTCTCAACCCTGCAAGATATTCGCAACTCCACACACTTGCACACCTATCCGCCGACCACGAAACGGTAAGTTGCCACCGTCTAATTCCCAATGGAACATCAGATCACACAAGACTTTCAGTAGCAAACACCAAATCGATGCGGATCGGTGTATAGATTCAATAGAGTTGCAAAGCAATCAACTATGAACTAGGGTTTATCATAAACGTGGTATAAACCTAATTTGGGGGCGTCCTGGGCGGAAATGGTGAATGGAACCTGGGTGCACGCGCACCCATTTACGAAAAGTTCAAAAAAATGCTATTTAAAAATTTCAAAAAAATGTGAAGTAAATTTTTGCATGTATATATTATGTTGATACTTACTCGTGTGTGTTTTCACGGAAAAATACCATTGTGTGTGACCTACACAAAAATGACAAAATGCAAATTCCTATTCCTGTGAATAGTACAAATTCCTGTTCACTATTCTCATTCGGACATTTTGTCATTTTTATGCAGGCTACACACAATGGTATTTTTTCGTGAAAACTCACACGAGCAAGTATCAACATAATATGTACATGCAAAATTTTACTTCACATTTTTTGAAACTTTTAAATAGCATTTGTTTTGAACTTTTCATAAATGGGTGCGCGCGCACCCAGGTTCCATTCGTCCGGGTCGGCGTCCTGGGCACTTATATAGGGGTTCGAGATGACCAGGGGTCGAGAAAATACATTAAAAACCGACCCAGATCGGGATCTGGTCGAGACTGACCCGGACTCGGCCGGTCAGGGGGCCGGTCGGTCGGGCCAGGGACTGGGTGGTCCGGTTTGAACCAGGCCAGGGACCGGGTGGTGATCGGGCGTTGGATGGGTGGCTCAGTACACCCGCCCGGATGGCACCAGCGATGGATCCGGCGGGCGTCGGGCGCTCCCGGCGTGGGGTCCGGTTGGACCGGGCCTGGGACCGGGCAGGCCGGCGTGGCAGCCGGTCTGACCGGGCTGTGCACCGGCCTGGACTTGATCTTCCTCCCTCGCGCATGCCTCCCTCTCCTTCCTCACGCGTCCATGGGATGTCTTTATGTCCAGCTTCATGTCCAGCTCCATGTCCAGCTTCACGTCCAGCTGCTCCTCTTCTCCTTGTGCGATGCCAGCTCCCTCTTCGTACCTGATCATACATAAGTAAAAGGACTTAGGAAGTATAAAGTTCTCATCAATTAAAGTATCATTTAGGAACAAATTCACCTGTTGTTTAAGTAGCTTCACACGAGCTCTTGTCATAGGTCCAATTCTAACTTCATTGGACTTGAGCTTCACAGCAGCATCGTCTTCATGTTGTAATGACGGAGGTAGTGATTCGGTAGGGATTTCCTCATCAGTAGTCGTCATGCATTTAAGCTATGTTTTAAAAAAGTCAAACCTGGTATACTTTATGGTGAAGCTCCACAAAAAACCTATTTGTGTCCATTTCTACATATATAATCTAGAATGGTATCCACGAGGGCATAAGAGTTTTTCTAAGCTCCAGCACATGCACCGTTGCCGTGGCGTGCATGAACAATTAGGTAAGGGCATGTCTAGCGGCCCGACACAAATGGACCGTGTGGACATAAAATGGATCTGACTCCAGCCTAGCAGCCCGACACATAATTACCAGGTTGTACACACCGAGAAGCATTTGCGGCCCAAGGGCCGCGAATGCGTCTTGGCGGACGCAACGCCGACGCGTGACCGCTCCCTTCTGCCTCAGACCCGCCTAGCAGCGACCTCGTTCGCTTCGTCTTCTGCATGAAGCAAATGTAATGGCGGGGCGGCCCGGTTTCTGCCAAGGAAATTAATGGTGGAATGCATGTTCCCCAGGCCTACCCATGCGTGCCAGCCTTAATGCGCGCCAGCGCCCTCTCGGCTAGCTCCGGCATATATAATGGGGCATTGGTGCATCCACCCTCACACAACCCTAGCTACCTTCCCAATTCCCAACCCTAGCTACCTCTCCAATCCCCAACCCTAGCTACCTCCCAAAATTTCACGATGAGAAATCTAGCTAGCGAGCGAAGAAAGGGCAGGAGACAACTAGCTTGGCTGAGATCCCGTGCTTCAATCCAGGTATAGGAGGGGCCTAACCGAATATGTTTTTTAAGACATAGATTAGAAGAGTTCAAAAGAAAGGGGATTAAAATGGATTGGGTGACAACTCTGGATCAACCAATTCCTCATCTAGATCATATCCAAGGTGGGATTCAATCCACTGAAAACGAACGAAGCCTAATGCATGTTGATGTCACTTGGAGTATAATAAATATGATTACCACTTCAAAATCAGCCCTAATTAAGCATATCTTTAAGACAAAACCAGGAACAACATCCACATATGGATGCAAAAACATTACACCTTAGCACAACTCACGGGCATTCATTAGTCAAAGGTAGTCAGGTACCAAGAATATAGCTTTCAGATGAGCACTAAGAGCATCTTTAGCAGATCCCGCAAAATAGACAAAATCGTAATGTCTATTCTAGATCCCGCAAACTAGGCCGACCAGCTTTTTTTACGACAAGCCATAAGAACTGGCCCTCATGCTACATACTTGGACTACAAGTGTGCGTTTTTGCGGTGAAAGAAAATTATTTTAGAATGCAGGAAATTCCACGCCCAACTAACGCCGAACCACATGATATGTCATGCAAGTTGTGCTGAGGTGCATGAAGATTGGGGGGGAACCTGAACCCAAGACATCCTAAACCCTAGCTAAGGGGCCGCGGTACACATAACAAATCGATTTCGACGTGCCTGAGCGCCAATACCACCAAATATTTAAAGATAGCTTTAAAGATTGCTTTAGATAATTAGTTATTGATGTTTTCGATCTGCAGAGTTGGCTTTACAGAAGATTCATTGTTTTCTAAAAGAATCTCTGGTGTGATACGTTCCTGACCATTGCTTCTGTGTTTTCGAGAACCATATCAGAGAACCAATGAGCAGGGATTTGGTTACCGCCCGGGAAATCTGGTTCCCGGCCGGGAACCGGATATCCCGACCACCCCCGGGAATTGGTCTAACCGGGTAAAAAATCCCGATTTTTTTGTTTTTTGCGAAAAAATTAAATTTTAGCGAATATTCTATATAATTTTAGTGAATATTCTCTTTGAATTTAAATTTTCGATTTTGAATTCGTCCGGTAACCGGGCGGGATTTCCCGGTTACCGCGGTAACGGGGAATCCCAAGCACCCCCGGGATTTTTTTCCTGTCGGGAGCCAAATCCTTGCCAATGAGGTCTCGTTCGGTAGTCCGGGTTTGAGAGGTTTTCTTGTGTAATTTTTCAGATTTGCTCTGTGTAATATAGTGAAACACCCCACGAATTGTTCGGTAGGCAGGTTTTGGAAGGGTTGACCCCATCAATACTCCCACTGTGCGATGAAATGATTGTGCAGTCCACAGATCAGAAACACCCCACATACCTCGCGTTTTGTTTGGTTGCTAATTTTCTGGCTGCTCGGCAGATCTGCAGGAGATTCAGGTGTATTTTGTCTGTAGCTCTCGATTAAATCATGCTCTGTTACACGCACCTACCCCACCTACTCCCATGGATCAGCAAATGGTTCAGCTGAAAATGCCTCAAACACAAAAATACCGGTCAATCCACGCCTCGTCACCCAAGACACTTGAGGCATCATTTGGTGCCAGTGTTTTTTGTGTTTTGATGAGTGTTTTGAGGGGTGTTTTGGGTGAAAATACCAACTACCCAAAACCTTGCCTTGATATAATGGCACGGCTGTTTGAAAAGGAGAATGTTTCCTCCTGCATGGATGCATCAGAAAAGCCAAGTGACCAAGAATTAACTGCAGCGACACTGCACCCTCTTATTCCTTTCCAAAGCTCACGACTAGGCTGGAGGTTGATGAGAATATGGTGTCTAAGATCAATGATTTATCTTATTTGAGTCAGGTCTTTCAGCTATAATCTGGGATATGGAGTGGTCATGCGGCTCGAAACCGCGGAGGCATGTCACAAATCCAAAATCTGGACTGGATTTTTGCTGTCTACTAACTCTAGAATTGCGGCATCAATGAATTGACAGCAGCAATCATAATTGATAAAAAGACAATCTTTTTTAACAGTTTAAACTAGACTTATATCACAAATAAAAATCTGACCATTCTATTAGTAACAAGTCATGTACAAGCAATTAACCAAGTATGGAATTGGGAAAACCCTCCGTTGCACCTTCATTCTATTAGTATCATGCTTTTGAAAAGACAGTTATGTTACATAGATTTGATATAGGCTGAAAAAAGATATGACAGACATGGTAGAGCAAGTGAAGGAACATGCATCCATATTCAGACTGTATCAGTTGCAAGGCACCCATATGCTTTGTATATTCTGAGCACTTTGTGCAATCACATGGTGCAGAGGCATCGGTTAGGACATGGTCTTAGAGAACTCAGAAAGGTTGTAGTGAAGTGGGACAGGCGACACTTTGTAAGGCGATCAAACAACACACAGCCTAAGATGGGAAATCCCCAACAGGTACGCTCCTAGAAACTCAGAAAGGTTGTGTATGTTCCATGTGGAACAAACGATAAACTTAGTAAGGCGATCAAGGAATGCACAGTATGAACTCTGGGTAGTAACTCAAAAGCAATCAGTATGAACTCTCTTGTATCAAATGGACATGAGTAAGTACATCACATATTATGGGCTTATTGTTTATATCAAACATGAACATGTTTTATGCAGAGATAAGGACAAAATGTTAGCCTGGGGTAAAGTGAGTGTCTAAAGTCACTTTCACAGACCATATGGAATCAACTTTCCTAAGAAATACTATATATGGTAAAAGATACACACAAGACACAACAGGCATGAGAGTTTATAAGTCATATATCAATATATGCACTCAGCACATGTACAGGATAGAGTTCAGTTGATCATACGTTCTGCACAAAAATCATCGAATTAAGAACAACAGAAGTTTAGAAAATGAACAGAGTATTGGTCTGAGTAGATCCTGCCCACTGACTCCTTGTGGATATAAACCACCAGTTGATCCTCCACCAAGAACTCCAGCAACTTCCCTTTCTTATCCTGCGTAATCCAAAGAAACCCCACACCTGACACAATTGCAGAGAACGCACCTGCGGAGTTGGTGTCCAATAACTCTACAAGAGAACGCAAGGGGTCACTTCATCCATCAGTTTGAATCAAGAAAACATCCTAAATCCATCCGTTTGAATCAAGAACCCTATAGGCCTAACAGGCTAACACTCACATTTGAAACCTAGGACTAGATCAAGATAGGCAGACGTACATGAGAGAAGTCCGGGCTTCCACGGAGATGGGGACCCGCGGGAGGATCTGTGAATCATATGTGGTGAGCTTCGATGGAATCGGGAAGGGAGGGAGGCGCCAGGGGCGGAGGAAAGCCTCGACGCCGGGGACAGAGGAAGGAGTCGACTTCAAGGGAAGGGAAGGCGTCGTCGTTGGCGGTGAAGAGGCGTTAGCGGCGACAGCATGGACCAGCTTTGGTGGCGGCGATGGGGACGACCGGAACTGCGAGCTAAACACTGCTACCGAACGAGGCCTGAGAGAGAAAAAACAGTTGGGTGAGAGTGGGTTGCCCCGAGCACAAATGACCTACGGTTACAGGCCGACGGGGGAGGCCTGGCAAGACACTCTCAGTCGCGACTCCCAACTGTGCCCCCCAGAGCTGGGGTGATGAGCCCACGCTACTGGGCTCGGCGACAACTCCTCAAACGCCTCCTCCTTTAAACCGGCGATCACGGACTTACGCTTCCGAGGTGGGACTAAACTGTGCGGGCAAATCACAGATCAGGGTCTCCGTCTGCTCCACCGCGACGCGACTTTTCCTCCCGCCCTCCCTCTCCTCTTCTCATCCTCTTCCCACCTCCAGCCCCAACCCACCGCCCCTCGGGCGCGCGCCCACGGGTGGTCGCCGTCCCTGTCCTCGTCGCTTCCCTCCGCCCGCGAACTTTTGTGTTCACGAGGTACGTACGAGCGTTTTAGTCCTCGATCCAGCGATTGGTTTGGTTGCTCTTAAACCCGAACTGATCAGCATCCGTTGATTGGGGGAACCTGAACGCACGACATCCTAAACCCTAGCTAAGAGGACAAATCGATCTCCATACTCATCACCACCTCCGCCCGAGCCTCCAGCCTAGCTAGGCTATCGTATGCACCAAGCTCGCGCGCGCGCGGCCGCGGCCGCCTTCGCATGTCGCCGCGCCTCTCCCATGATCGTCGTCGGTGGCAAGCGCTCCATCTCGCCGCCGTGTCCTTTTCCACCGGGCCGTGTCTATCTGACTGGCCGGCGCATGTGCGACGCAGCAGGTAATCCATGCATGGCCTCTTCCGGAATTCGTTCGGGTTCGTTTTCATATAATCCATCCGCAGATAACAGCGACAAGAAGTCAACAGACACGAATATATGCTGGATCATGGCATAGTGAGAATATAGATATCACGATGATGAGCTACGTCCGTCCAAAATAAAATACTCCATCCGCAGATAATTGCAATAACAAATCCCTTTGTCAAATTAAGGAGTAAGCAGGTACCAAGCAGGTAGGTAGCTTTTGGTTGAGCTCTAATAAAGGAGGCTGCTTTTGCTTTAGCATTTGCACGACTGCACCTGGAGATCCATCCATATCATACCATCCTGCTTTGCATAAAAGCAAGCACCACATGGCAGCATTTTCATCACGCAAAATCCTCAGGATGGAACACATTGTGCTTATTAGTTATATACACAAGTTCTTGAGAAGAATCACTTTCCACGAAGGAAGACGGAAATTAAGAGAGGAGTGGACAACATGGATATGCAAGGATATGCCACATTCAGTTGCACCTACCAACCACCATTGGTGCTGAATAACATGCAATGATAGAGTACTAATTAGTGGGTTTCTTGTACCGGAGAATGTAACACAACTATACTCCATATATTAGGGATTATAAGAGCATCTCCAGCCGCTTCTCCTAAAGCACCCCCAAAGGAATTTGGGGCGCTCTGGATAAAAATCGTTCCCAGCCGCGCGCCCCAAAGTCTCGTTCCGTCCGGTGCGGCCCAATACGGTGTCCGGAGCTCCGAGCCTGTCCTCGCTACACAGGGGACGCTACGGACGAGCCGGACACAACAAAATGCGAGGCGGGGAGTGGCGGGCCCGACATGTCAGCGGTACAGGAAAAATCTGTCCCCATCTCCCGCAAAATCGCGCCTCTCCTGTCGCGCATTTCTGCCCTCCTAACACATTTCACAGCCTATCCTGCCAATTCATTTCTCCCTCCCGTCATCGCTACTATGTCCTTCCCGCCGCCGCTACCCTCTCCCCATCCATGACGCCGCTGACAGACCCCAAAAAATGGCCAAGAAAGCGTCCACCAAGCCGCCGGGCAATGAGACGAAAGGGGCAAAGGCGCCCTTCGCGAAGCCACGGAAGGCGCCGGCTCCGAAGAAAAAGCCGGAAGGCTAGACCGACGATCAATGGAAGCAAGACTGCCTGCGCCGCAAGCTGTCGACGGCGGAGCGGAGGGGACGGAGGGCACCACAGCTGGAGAAGAAGACGGTGGCGGCGCGGGCACAGCAGCACGCGTTAGCCGCGTGTATCGCGGCCAACAACGCGAGCCCATAGAGTACGTCGGCGCCGGTGTACAATCCGGAAGTGTTGTCTCCGTCGACATCCGGGTTCTACAAGGACAACCCCTCCGCCACTCCCGGGTGCGTGACGCCACACTTTTCGCCGCGGTACGAGGATACGCTGCCGCATGGCGGCTTCAACCCGAACGTCGTGTTCTACTCCCCGGCGTACGACCAAGCGCCCCTGCGCGAGCCAGGCCATGGAATTGTACCGGAAGTACTCGGAAGGGCATAAGTCTTTCGCGTTGATGCATTGCTATAGCAAGCTCAAAATGAACGAGAAATGGCGGTTGACGCGCCAGTCATTGTCGAAGGGGAAAGACGCCATTGATCTGGATGCGCCGCTGGCAAGATCGGCAGGGCGCTCTATCGGCAACAAGGCTGCGAAGGCCTCCTTGGCCAACGCAACGGCGATCGAGAAGATGCAGGTGCCGATCACATCGTGCCTCGCCAAGGTCTCCTCGACCTTGCTCTCCCGCGACAAAAAGACCGACGAAAGGTGGGCGGCGCTGCTCAAGAGTCAAGAGAAGAAGATGGAACTCAAGAAATGCAAGGAGGACATGTCCCTGCTGACAGCGGCGACAGAAGGAATGCCTCCCCAGACGCGGGCGGTGCACAACTTCTTCAAAGGCCAGATCCTCGACGACATCGAAACCAAAATGGCGGCGGCCGAGGCAGCGGCAGCAACCCCAACTCCGGAGCAAGAGCCGGCACCAGCAGACGCGTCTTCGACAACATCGGCTAGTACACCTGCGTCGGCCTCTGCCTCGGCGTCGTCGGCCTCTGCCTCGGCGTCGACGACGGAGCATGCACACCGGGCAGATCACGACGAGGTCGTTGTGATCGACGGGCCTACGTCGACTTAGGATGCGCCATCGGCGTCCCTGTCACCCAACCTCTTCTTCTAATTTACGTCGGTCTGTAATATGATCGCGCGCCCAGTACTTTGATCGCGGCTACTCTGATCGCGATGACTTCGGCGGGAATGATCTCTTTTGAATGCAAACTATTTGAATTTTTGTTTGGGGGCGGCGTTTGGGGGACGCAGCTGGGAAGCGACGTCCCCCAAACGCGGCACGAACAAAACACGTCCCCCAAATGCTCGATCTGGCGCCGTTTGGGGGACGCTTTGGGGGACGCGGATGGAGATGCTCTAAGGCCCGAGCACCAATTCGTTAAGGCCAAGAACTCCATAACTCACCTCATTAACTCTCACATGCATCAGAGAAGAGAGATAGATAGAGAGAGAGAGAGAGAGAGAGAGAGAGAGAGAGAGAGAGAGAAAAGAAGAATATGGATTGGGGGAGAGAGGGCAATAACACGAGATGTCTTATAGGACCCCGCTGCACCCCATGTCTCTGAAACTCGGTGACGCCGAAGCGGTAGAAGCCATGCCGCCGAAACTCGTTGACGTCGATGCGGTAGAAGCTAAGCCACTACACCTTCTGTCCTCTATGGCTTGTAGCAGCTCCAACCCCCCCTCCCCCAGCGGAGGGAGAACGAATCATAGCATCTCCATAGAGCGATGTAAGAGAACCAAATCTAGGCTTTTCCCCGAAACAATCCGAGCAAGGTGGCAAGAAATGCATTGCCTATGCCTTCAACAAGGGAACGACACATGAGACACCGTCATTGTCCAGTATGACCGGAGTCGGCTCGATTTTCATCGGCAGCCTCGTATCCCACATCCTGGTCCCCGATGTAGCCGCCGAGATATCCTGGCGTACTTGCATGTCGGGTGCTACGTCCTAGATTAGGCCCTAGCAAGCCCCGCCGACACGTAGACCACGATAGCCGCAAGACAGCCTCGAAGCTTGCGCCTCCCACCGCCATTGCCACCCTGAGATCGGAGCCCCGTCCTCGAAGGTGCACACCTCCAGAGCACCGTCCACTGAGCGGCCGTAGAGGCCACGCCTTGGCGCCCGGCAGCCGCACCATGCCCTGGCCCAAGGTCGCGCTCCCATGCCAACGACCTTCCCATGAGGTGAGGGAGGGAGTCCCACCGGCGTCGGCGCTGGCCATGTTTCGCCCGGCCCCGCCCTCTAGCGATGGCAGAGAGGGGGAGGAGAGGGTGAGAAGCACTAGCGGCTGACTAGGGTTCCTCTCCACCACCACATGGGAGCAACACGAGAGGAAACAGTTCCTATTGTCATGTCTTGTGACTCCGATGGTTAGGTTATGTCTGTCTGGTAGATCTCTTATGTCTTACGCCAAGAAAAAATGCAACCACAATTCAAAAACATGTGACTTTTTTTTTTGAGAGAAAGCCATCATGGCGGATTTTATTACTTAAGCATCACAGATACATCATCCGTTATTACATCCACAATAAAATCAGGAGGGTCCTCAGTCCAGACAATCGATATTCATGAGAACATGTGACTAAGATAAGACACAACAGAGTAAACCTTCTTATCTTTTGTGGTAAGAGATAAGAAGACATATAGGAGTACCTATTTTCCTCGTTTCTCTCTCTTTCAACTCATCTATTATCCTACAAAATTGAATTGTTAAGACAAGCCCATTATACAATACCCTTGGTTGGCGCTGCAGAAAAAAAAAGAAATAGATGATCACCTATCGAAAATTCCCAAAGGATTGTCACAGCCCAATCTGTGATCGGTGTACACGAGATAAGTCGATTTGGACGTGTCCCAAGGTCCGATACCATCGACGCGCCCCAACCTCCGACCTAGGCTAGGGCTATGGCTTCCATGGTGTCCAAGCTTCTCGCGCGGGCAGCGGCAGTCGCATCCCGCGCCTCTCCCGCTGCCGTCATCGGAGGTGGCAGCCGCCCCATCTCCCCCCGGCTCTATCTGACTGGTCGGCGCATGTGTAGCGCCACCGGCGTCTCCCCCGCAGGTAATCAACCGCCCGATCTGATCTCCTCATGTAAGCAGAACACATCGACGGGATACACCCCCACGCCGCCGTGGTTCTCAGAACAAGAAGAAGAACCCGCCGCCGCGACGCTGGATCCCAGCACCGACCTCCACATCAACGCCAGGTCCCTCGAGTCGGACGAGGCCCTGTGGGCCCTGTACGAGCACAGGTGCAAGTATCACGGCATATCGCGCAGCCGCGCCGAGATGAAACGCCGGTTCGGGACGTTCAAGAGAACAGCAAAGCGCGTGCACAAGGGGAACGCCGGCTCGGAACGTCCAATAATGGCGCTGGGCCCGAGAGCAGATCTGATGCTGCGGAAGACCATAAGAATCTGGGGATGAATTCGTCGCAGTGCTCGTGGAATCTAGGGTTAAACATGCATGAATGCATGCTGCGTCATCTTGTACTGCATGTTGCCAACAGCTAGTGCTCCTGCATGCACGAGCGAACAAATCATGTTAACTGTTAAGTAAGGTTATGTGCTCTGTTCAGAAGAGAATCTCAGACCAAGCGCAGTTGTAGAGTTCTAAACCCTCTGATCCATATAATACTACCTAGCTCTATTCATAAAAAGATGTCACAAGTTTATCTAAAATTTAAATATATCTAGATATTGTTTAATGTATTGATATTTCGAATTTAGATAAATCTCCAACATTCTTTTATGGTGCTATAATTTAAGTTTAAATTTAATGTAAGACCACGATACTTATTATACTACTCCGTTCATGGACTCGCGTATCTCTGTCAATTTGGCCAACATATAGATTTGTAGACATAAAAATAATATCATTAAGTAGATCACTAACCTTCTAATGATATATTTTAATATATATGTTGCATTATCATCGTAAATTTCGACACGCGTAGCCTGAACTAGAAGTAGATGGAGTAGCTCTTCCACTCTTTCATTAGTTTAGCCAGTCGATGGTGAACACCTATGCTAGAAAACATAATATTTTGTTTTGCAAAGAAAAGTCGAATTCTTAGTTGTCCTTCCAGATATATAACAGTACCTAAACAAGAATCAATCTCCTTTGTTCACATCATGCATGGTAGCTTTCAGCATCAGAGCGTTACTACTACAAATTAGCGGAAGCATTTTAGTATCTTTTTTTTTTGAGAGAAACACAGTACAAACGCAGGCGCTCACATACACGCGCATACACTCACCCCTATAAGCGCACACACGCACACCCTACCCCTATGAGCACCTCCAGAAGACCGAGCCGGCGGATTGGATTTTAAAATTGACGAAGTCACCACAGGCGCCTCGCTATCGACGGGAACGTCGCCTCCCACTGAAAGAATATTCCGCCTTTATGAGACACACAGATGTCAAACCTGGGATTTGAACTCTGGTGAGCTAGGGGTACAACCACCCTCCTAACCACCCAACCTCAGGTTGGTTCTCGCATTTTAGTATCTTGTTCCTCTCATAAAGCCAACTCACATGGAAGAGTTTATATATACCTCCTCCGATCTATAACAGTGTCGTGCCTTTAGTTCAAAATTGTTGAAGTCGCTGGACCAACATGGTGGCTGAACAACGACAAGAAATCAATAGCCACAAAATGCTGGATCGTGCATGGTTAGTATACCATGACAAACTGAAGATGAACACGTGTGGCCAAAATAGTTTTCAGCTCGGTCCACAAATATTAATTCTGTACACAGACCTTTCAGCTACCACGACTAGGCAGCTTTGATCATTTGGATTCCTAGCTAATTCCTGAGCATATGCTTTCAGACATAAAACCAGGAGCGACATGCAATGCAACAACACATCAGCTTAGCAGGGACATCCATTAGTCAAAGGTAAGCAGGTTCCGAGCAGGTGGCTTTCAGTTGCGCCCTAATAAAGAGACTTGTTACAAAGCATTGCATGATTGCACCTACAGATCCATCATATCATACCATCCTGCTTTGCATAAAAGCAAACACTATATGCACCACTTTCATCATAAAAATGCTCAGAAGGAACACATTATGCCAATGCAAATATCTTGAGAAGAATCTTGGTGAACTTTCCACCAAGTACTGAGCAACAGGGATATGCAAGGTCAAGGACATATACCACATAGTGCCAACCACCATTGGTGCTGGAGAACTTGACATGACGGAATATTAAAGCATGGTTTTCTTATGTGGAAGAATAAACACAACATGCACATAACGTGTGCTTGCTTCAATGCTTCTTCAGTTCCATTGGGGTGGAAGAAAACATTACAGACTGGTACATGACAGAAGCAAGAGAAAACGTCGGGACACAACTAGCAATGGCCCGCAAACCAGAAGCATGGAACATGGCAGCGACCTAGATGCAGCGGTTTATTCCTTGGTCTACTATACACAGATGACAGATGCAATGACACACATGACAAAGGATATTGCCATACTGAGTACCTGAAAGAAATGTGAGTGAGTTGATTATCAGGCCTGTGCCTGGACTCTCTTCGAGGTTGCGCTAGCAGGGCTCCGCCGCTGTTTCGGGTCAGATTTGGACGCTCCTTCTGCAGTGTTCTTGGAACCGATGGACCGAGTTTTCTCACTGCTGCTGGCCGGGCCTTTTCCGACTCCCCTGCTCGCAGTCGCTGCACAGAAGTAATGGATATCAGGTGCCATTGTGGCGAAACTGTTCATACTAAGCTCAAGTGAATGTCAAGTTGTCAACTGCAGCTGAAACCCTGAGCTAGATACAAAACTTATGACAGATACCGTTCGGAATAGCTGAGTTTTCTTAATAAAAGCAATCAGGAATCGGGTGTTTAACTGGCAACCGAATGCAGATGATTTACCTTTGTTAGGAAGAGATAATCGCTTCTTAGCTGGTGTGTTGACTTGTGCTGCTGACCTTTCTTTCGGATTGCTTGTGGACCGGGGAGCCTGTAGATTTGAAGGCTGAGAGCTGACTTCCTCAGAGGTTTCGACCGGTGTCTTCGGCTTCAGCTTTGATGATCCCAAAGAAGTAGCGGGCACCACAGCTGCAGATTGCTCTGACGAGGAACCACTTGCATCAGAGGACGACTTTTTGTGCTTTGCGCCTTTTTTCTGGCTTGAACCATTTGAGTGAATACTGGAAATTGGCACTTTTCCTACTGGCTTCTTAACATCCTGGGCCTCATTGTCCTCCGCCTGCTTATCGTCACCAGTTGGGACGTTCTCTTTGGCACTACTGTCAAGTAACCTGTTCTCCCATGGACGCACCGCCATCCATCTCTCGACCCAGTTCCGTCCCCACTGGTTCTCATCCACCTCAAGGCCTTCGACAGTTGCCGCTTTCAGTTTCCTGGAACCTGCTGCTTGCCGCTGCCAAAGGAAAGTGAAAATTAGCACAGCTTACATTGCCAACTTAGTATCAAGTCATTTATTCTTCTGCTTCAGTGGAGAAAAAAACATATGAGATTCCTTAAACCCAGCCAGCCCCTGCTGGAGCACTTGAGAACCAAGACTACTCAAACATTTATGGTAGAATGTCATCGCTTAAATTAAGTTACCTGGTGTGTTAAAGCATATGCCATAGCTCTTTCCCGCTTAGCGGCAGCCTCTTGCCTTTTCAATGCTTTAGCTTGCATTTCTTCAACCGAGCCAATACTGCCGCACCAGCGTTCCTGCATGCCATAGTTTGGTAACATTTCTGAACAGTGAATATTTGATTAATGTGCACATTAGGTATTTAGGCAAGCCGGCAGACACTTTGTAATTTCTGTGATTAATGAGTTCATTCTTGGACTAACTACACAGAAATATGAACAGCTTTTCCCACAGGCAAAAAAGTTCAATCGTGCATTCGTCATTTAGACATTCTAAATCTACATCTTGATATAGCAACAATGCAGCCAAGAAACTGTTTTGCTGTGCTTTTTAGTCACAGCTAAAGCTTCTCAATTTTCTAAACTACAACAGATAATATACTCCTTTTATGGAAGAATGTAAAGAGCAAAGAGACGAGATTATTTGAAATTCCAACAACACACAAATCTTGGCAACAACTCCGCAAGTATATAAACAGAAAACCAGCAAACAAAGCTAGTATATAATGCTGCATGAAGATGTAATTTCATTTATTTTAGCATACATAGTTCTTAACGGACATGAGTTACTCTTGGTGCAAGAGAAGAATGGAAAAGAACTTAGTGAGCTCACAGGTTACACCATTCACTTTCTAATTTCCTATGTTTTAAGTGAACTCATTCTCGACGAAAAATATGTTTGAAATGTGTTTGCATATATGGTCTTAGAAAGGATATCGTGCATTAAATAGCCTACTATATCACG
The DNA here is from genome assembly GCF_022539505.1 of Lolium rigidum. Classification (NCBI taxonomy): domain Eukaryota; kingdom Viridiplantae; phylum Streptophyta; class Magnoliopsida; order Poales; family Poaceae; genus Lolium; species Lolium rigidum. Next base: position 43,013,408 of record NC_061512.1, read on the forward strand.
CACTAACTTCTGGTCAGTTCTGTACCTCAATTTCATGAGCTTGGTCATCATGAACATTTTCAGAAGCCTTCTTCTGGGTCACTTGACCTTCCAAAGCAATGCGAACTTGCCTTGCTCTGACACGAGCTTGAGCCTTTACCAGTGATTGCATACACTGAAGTGTTTCTGCTGCTTGTTTCCGTACAGCATGACCCCTAACGAGAGCCTGGAGTCTAACCAATCCTTTTAACGCCCGTAAAGCCCGCCTAGCCTGGTAGACCATGCCAGAAAAAATATATCAATGTGCTTCCAACCAAATATCATCAAAGAATGCCTGTGAAGTGAGAAGCAAAATTTGTATCTTCAGGTTATTGCTTAATTTACATATAAGTATATCTGATCGGATCAACGCTTATAACATATAACATGAGTTACTCAACATTTACCCTTTATTAAATTTTAAGCTATTCTCATCAGAAAAAATTCCTTTTCCACATACAAGTATAGGGAATATTTTTTGAACCAGTGTTATTGCATCAATCGATTCTCTGTCCTCTCTATCCATAGAAAAATTCTGATGATTACATCTTTAGCCCGCGCCATACCTATTCCAATAGTTGCTCCAACTATATATGCCCATAGGCTATACCTCTTGAGAAAACATCAATCATTACATCTAGCAAATAAGAGTACATCTGGATAGTTTCAATTCAGAACAATAGTACAATTGAAGCCTTTTTTAAGTGTATCAAGTGAGCTGTGACATTACATGATAGGCCTAGCATCCCAGTATAGTTTTGGGCATCTTCACAAGACAAATATACCAGAACTTTGTCATGCCTAACAAAACGGAGGAAGTTCACATAAATCCCACATTCCCTCTATTTTCATCAATTATGAAACTAACACTCAACATTTTGTGGCATTTCACTTGTTGTATATGTTTTTTTGAGGAACTCACTTGTTGTATATGTTGCTGGCATAAAACTGAATCCTGAGTTGGAACAATGGGGAAACTACAATCCGCAACTAGTTGCGGGTGCACCCCATTTTTTTGGGGATACTACCAAGTTTCCATGCTAATTCACATCACAAAATGCAATGTTCTCCATGCTTTTGTTTCACAATCTCAGTAACAGCATGGTAATCAAAGATAGAATATAATACCAAGAATGCTCGAAAGCCTGACTGAATAACTGTTGCAGCCTGATCCTCCTTTGTATGAAGATATGTTGTCGGTGAGGACGTAGAATCTGATATTGTCTGTCCATTGGTGTCACTAGCCAATGGCTCAGTTTGCACTGTGAGTTCTGCAACTGAAAGGATGCCTTCAGTCTCCATGGAGTGTTTCCGTTTGTCCAGCAGATGAGCAGAAGAGCTCCCCTACAAGAGGCAGAAACCTTAGTCTTGAAGCAATATTGCCATAATTTAAAGACAATTAACCAAAGTTTTAGGAAGAATACGTCAAAGTATAATGGTACAATCCTGTTAATAATTATCTCATGCTTTGATGTGGCATTACACATCTACATCCAGTTCCATTACAGCACAAATTATCAACCTCAGGGTATACTATTGTACACACGACAAGAGTGTATTTCATCTTCTGCTGTTTTTGTACAGTTCTTGGGATGAATGCTAGAGATGTATTTGTAGTGATCTGGCAAACTATTACAGCCAAAGTAAACTGAAAGATTTCCATCCAGGTTTACTAGAAAGAAAGAAAAACATCAGTGGCGCTAACCATATTCATGAACTAAAAAAGGAGGAAACAAATTCGAACATTTAAAATTAAAATTATAGTATGGAACTGATTAGTTGGTTGGCCCACAGCTTGATGTAGCATGTGTTTAGCATTGTCATTGTCCACCATATGGTGGACGTGAGAACAATGGAAGCAATACTGCTTTCAACAGTCGCAGTCAGATGATAGAGACATGTCAACAATAACAGCACTGTCTCGCTGCAAGTGAGTTCTGGTACACCATCTGTTTTTCACCATTATTGAAGATTTCTCATGTTTGGACAGGACAAGACAAAATTCAAATGAACTATATTTGTTTACATTCATAGGAAGACAAGCAGGAAACTGCACAAAGTATTACATGAGTAAATAGACCCAACCCATTCGCTATCACAATATCCAACCATAACGGATACCATTTTTTATGTGATGCTGGCTAACAAGGCTGTCACATTGCTTTTAGCCCTTTAGAATACATTTTTGGCAGGAGTTGGTTATTTCTCTAACTGTGCTTGTTAATTTATAAGATGTTGGGATAAACTGCTAGTATGTTCGTCAAACTCACATATCTTCTTTTCACTTCACAGGATTCCAACTGATGCATCGAGATCGAATAATGGGTAGGGGAAATCCTGGCTTGTAAAGGAAACTGTAAATAACCTTTGACTTACTTCTTTGCTGCTTTCACCATTTTGAGCTTTACCATGCTTTTTTATCCCAACAAGTGATTTGATCCACTTGGATGAAATTCCCATGCTGGCTCCTCTCCCCTTCAAGTTTATGAGCTAAAACCTGTATACACCATAATATCATTATCAAACATAAATGGCATACCTAATTCAGCAATACAGTGGCAGTTGTGGAGAAAATGCATCACAGATATGGGTATTTCGATCAATTTAAGGCAACGCTGGTGTCCAAAATGTCACTAAGAAAAGAAAACTAAACCATCACAACAAACCCATGGGCTACCACAGTATCATACAAGCAAACTGGTCTGTCGTCCAGCAAACAGGGACAGCAAGCAAGTATTGTAAACACACACTGACACTATTTCAGTGCTCCAATCCCTAAACATGACAAAAGACGAAACGAAGATTACACAACAAGAACAGTTTTGGTACCACTTTCCACAATTTTTTGCAGAACAAAGTAACTTTTCTGAACATCCGCATCGATTAGCTCCAAAATTTCCACATTTGCATAAACAGTGGCTAACAAGTGGAACAGAAACCGCATAACCTCATAGCAGTATGCAAGCAAGACAGCAGAAAATACACACGAAGTAGCATCAAATTGCTCCATTTTATAACAGAGAAAATAACAGAAGATGAATTCTTGAAGAGAACCACGCACCAGCTCCATAATGATAACATTAAAAGCAGCCGGTACGGTGGCTAAAGAAGAAGAAGTAATCAGAAATTCATGGGTGTGATACTAATAGGGCTCGCACACCGACATCTCAAACAGAAAAAAAGAACATTTTCGTTTACACCAATCTTTTACCGGCAGTCAGCACAAACAGTTTTGGGGGACAGGAGACACAACAAACAGGAAATGAAAGACACATTTGCAGGCGCCGACACCTAAAGTTCTAAACCTTTCGAAGTGAACACGAAAACCAAACCTTCAGAATTCCTTGAGGACAAAATCCTAGGGAAGGAATCCAGGTAGGGCGGAACCCTACAGCAGCCAACCCCAATTTCGGAGCGCGAAATGCGAGCCAGGCATATGGACTGGGTCACGGAACGATGCAATCTCGAGACGAAGCGTGCCAATCGGTGCTCACACTCAGGGACCGGAGCAACCGCGCTCCCAAGAACTGCAACCGCTGCCTCAGGAAATCGAACTGGCACCCGAAAGCTCCTAAATTTTACAAAGAAAAGAAACAGACCCTAGCAAGAGCATGGATTCCTGGGAATGGGGAGGGAGGGGTGAAGAAGAAGAAGAACTCCACCTGGGCAGCGCGTAGAGAAGAGTCGGAATCGCCACCGACGAGCAGTCCCCCTCCCCTCTCGCCGTCTGGTCTGGGCTTGGATTTCTCAGTTCTAACTTCCCCCTTTCTCTACTTTTTTTTTCTATTCTGCTCGCTTGCTTTCGCTTTTGGATTATTCTGAGGAAAGAATTTTTGTTGGGGTACAAAACAAACAGAGTGTGTTGCGGTTGCCACTTGGCAGTGACAGAGCGCCTTTTTTCTATGCGGGTCCTTGGACTTCTCCAGATTTCAGGGGAGGTATCTCTGAGCTGCAAATCGAATCACACAAAGGGAAAAAAATAATCTTTTTTTTTTTTGACATAGAAGCTTTCATCGAGGGGTGGGAGAACAATTACGGAGAGGGCAAAAGGGAAAAAAGAAATTACAAACAACCCTAGACATTTTGCACTAAGGACCCTAAAAGTTGCTGAAGAAATGCCATCGGGTCCAACTCTAGATCCACCGCTTCGCCGCACCACGACGCAGTCAAGAACCTCGCCGCCGGGGACATAACCACTTGGGGCGAAGCTCCGGGAGCCAACTGCGATGGAACAAGAAGGACTCCAACATGGCATGAAAGCCTGGAGGTTGTTGTACGCCTTCAATCGTCGGCCGGAAGAAACCGAAGCCGACGAGGAGCGTGGGAGCGGTCGCCTAGCGACCAAATTTAGCGGCTGCCCACGACGAGCAGCCGTGGATGAACTCCCGTGAGCAGCTTCCGAGCTCCCCTACGGCATGCCTGCCTGCCCACCAGAAGATGAAGGAAATCCATCTTCTTCCTTGTCACCATGACGAGCGGAGAAGAAGGAAATTCCACTCCCACTTTCAGCAGCAACAACCTCAGAAGAAAAAAGCCCTTTATTTATGAAGGAGCTAGCCTTCCACCGCTTGGACACCTCCGTCTCCAACGGCAGGAGCACCACGTCAGGGAAGAAGAGAACCAGCTGAATCCAGATCCTGTCTAGGAGATCTGGAGTCCACCTCTGAAAGTGCATGGAGCCCCCATGTGTGGTTTTGGTAATTAATGACAATCCCTATGGACTAATGTTCGCATTGAGTTATATTTATAGGAGTTGTCCATAGGCAATTCTTGAACCATTTGTTGGCTTCAAGGTTGCAATAAGAAGAAATTCATGAAGGATATCAAGTGTCAAGTATGTCTTGAAGATGAAGATGAAGTGAGCCCTCAAGTTACGTCAAGACATCAATATGATGAAGAATGAAGAATGAAGTGCAAGTTCAAGATGAGCCAACTCGAAGAGTTCATAAGCTTGAAGCTTGCCATGGAGAAATGAAGTGCAAGTTCAAGATGAGCCATCTCGAAGAGGTCCTTTGCTTGAGTCTTGCCATCCATATGGTGATCATGGATATGTGAAGATGCGCCGAAGAAGAAGCTCTCCCATGGTGGATTATGGGGGAGCAATCCACATGGTGGTCATGGTTATGTGAAGATGCGCCGAAGAAGAAGCTCTCCCATGGTGATTTATGGGGAGCAATCCACAAGACTTCGTCAAGCAAACACAAGCAAGAAAGGCATTCCATCTTGTTGAGGTCAAGATCGTCGTCATCGAGCTCAAGTGGAATGCGCAAGTATAAGGTTTGCTCTTGATAGGGTTTCTTTCTCACCGGTCTCATAGTGTAGTTGGAGACCGGTTTATAGTTTAGTTGCCGTACTATCAAGAGGGCTCTCGAGTGAGTAACTCGATCGTATCGTTCGGAGAGAGCTCAAACCTTTGCATCCTTGCATCATCTTTCTTGGTTGTTATTTGGACCTTATCCATGTGATGTTTTAGAGCTTGTGCTTATTCTCATGACAAGCTCTAGTTCATCGAAAACGGATTTCGCATAGATCACTTGTTGCGTTTTCGAGTTTGGTTCATCATTTTTCTTGGTTGTTATTTGGATCTTATCCATGTGATGATTTAGAGCTTGTGCTTATTCTCATGACAAGCTCTAGTTCATCAAGAATGGTTTTTGCACGGGCAACTTGTTGCATTTTCGAGATTAGAGGTTTTACCGGTATGTCTTTTTTAGATAGGTCAAACCTTTCATCATTTGTTTCTATCCTCCCTTGTTGGACTATGATGGTTTCCTGCATGATCTTGTAGAGCTTTTTCCTAGCTTCAAAACAAGCCCAAGATCATCAAAATCGGAGTCCGGATGCTAAAGTTATGCCCGTTTTAGTTTTGGTGTTTCTGCAGTTTGCCAGGACGGATTTTCCGGGCCGGATTTTCTGGGCCGAATATAATATCCGGCCCCCTCGAAATTGGCTAAGGACCAGAAGAAAAGCAGCTCTGGACAGGGGCTGGACTTTTGGCCAGATTTTTACCAGGTTTTGTCCCTGAGGCCGGATTATCCGGGGGGGGCGGATTATCCGGCCCTTACTTAGGCCGGATTATCCGGCCCTGGTTTTGCCCAACGGCTCGATTTTCTTGGGGGGTATAAATACCCCCTTCTTCCTCCTTGGGCTGTTGCTTCTCTCACTCTCTCTCTCCTCCATTGTTGAACTAGAGAAGCTTGCACTATCTCTCAATCCCTCCATGATTCTTACCCCCATTTGAGGGAAAAGAGAGAGATCTAGATCTACATTTCTACCAATCAAATCCATCTCTTTGTGAGTGGAACTCTCTAGATCTTGATCTTGGTGTTCTTTGTGAATTCCTTTGTTCTTCCTCTCTTATTCCCCCAATAGCTTTTGTAGCTTTGTTGGAATTTGAGAGAGAAGGACTTGAGCATCTTTGTGGTGTTCTTGCCATTGCATTTGGTGCATCGGTTTGAGTTCTCCACGGTGATTCGTGGTGGTTAAAACAAGAAGGTTGTTACTCTTGGGTTCTTGGAACCCTAGACGGATTCTACGCCTTTGTGGCGATTTGTTGGGAGCCTCCAATTAAGTTGTGGATGTGTGCCCCAATCTTTGTGTAAGGCCCGGTTTCCACCTCGAAGGAAATCCCTTAGTGGAACCGTGACCTAGGCCTTTGTGGCGAGGGTCACCGGAGATTTAGGTGAGGCGCCTTCGTGGCGTTCGGTGTGTGGTGTGAGTACCGCATCTTGGGGTGAGGCCTTTGTGGCGTTGGTGTGCATCGAGCAACCACACCTCAAGGTGAGCCTCTTGTGGCGTTCGGGAGCACTAAGCAACCGCACCTCTCCACCGGAGATTAGCACTCGCAAGAGTGTGAACTCCGGGATAAATCATCGTCTCCCGCGTGCCTCGGTTATCTCTATACCCGAGCTCTTTACTTATGCACTTTACCTTGTGATAGCCATCGTGCTTGAAGTTATATATATCTTGCTATCACATACTTGCTTGTATTGCTTAGCATAAGTTGTTGGTGCACATAGGTGAACCATTGCTTAGAATAAGTTGTTGGTGCACATAGGTGAACAATAGTATATAGGCTTTGGGCTTGAAAAAGTAAACGCTAGTTTTATTCCGCATTTGTTAAGCCCATCTCGTAAAATTTTTAAACCGCCTATTCACCCCCCCCCCCTCTAGGCGACATCCGTGTCCTTTCAATTGGTATCAGAGCAAGGTCTCTCATTCTTAGGCTTCACCGCCTTGAGAGTAAAGATGTCGGTTAGGGGATTAGCGCACAATAACTTGTTTATATTTGATGGCACAAATTATGATCCATGGAAAATTTATGTGCTTAAAATCTTACGGGGTATGTCCCCGGACATGGAGCGATTTCTTGACATGGGTTTTTCTTCTCCTAAGGATCCTCAAAATTTATCTCTTGAGGAGGAGAAAAACTCTTGCCTCGATGCTCTTGCTTCTCATGTGTTTTCCATTGTTGTGAGCAATGTAGTTACTTCTTCAATCATGCCTTTTGGGAGCGCTCATGAATTATGGACAAAGCTTAAAGACAAATATGATGTGTCCAATATTATTGAGGATGATTGTATTGCTTCCACTTCCGGCCGTGATGAGTTCTCATCTTCATCCACTTCACCAAAGTGTGGTAAGACACAAGGTAATGATATGGTGAGTGGTGATGAAAATTGCAATGTTGATATTGAGCTTACTATTGATGATTCTTCATCTCTATCTCATTGCAATGCTTCATCTTTGGACTTCAACACATCTAGCACTAGAAATGATTCACATGCTTGTATTGATACTCCTTGCATATCATGTGTAAGTTGCTTGAATAAATCTCATAATGATATGCTTGATTTGTCTTGTGGCCATGATAAAAATGATTCTATTTCCTCTAGTTGTTGTGTGTCTAAGAATGTAGAGGAAACCAAAGATTCTATTGGTCAAGACAAGATCTTGAAAGGAGCCTCAAGTAACTCCTCATCTTTATCTCACGGTCCTCATATATGCCTTATGGCCAAGGGTTCCACGGTACCTCCTACCATGGAACCTAATATGTCTCGTGGTGATAAGGATGAGGATGGATATGAAGAAGAGGATTGGGTTGTCTCTCTACGCGATAAGGGTAAGAGCGTATTCAAGGTTATTTGCAAAGATAAAATTGCTAGCACTCACTTCTTTGAAATCTTGACTACCGCTATTGAGAGCCAAAAACTTATTTGGATGCATGAGAACACCATTGATAAAAAGGGTGCTCTTGAACGAGAGTATGCCAATGATGTAGCATCCCTAAAGAATGATCTTGAAGAAGAACAAGAGACCATAGCCTCTCTTGAAGAGCAACTTGAAACCCTTGAAGTGTCTCAAAATGAAATAGTTTCTAAACTCACTAAGGAAAGAGACCATGCTAAAGCTCAAGTAAAAATGCTTAAAAAGGAAAATCCCAAAGTTGGTGTTGGTCATGATAAACTTGTTAAGGATATAGATGATCTAGACAAGGCCCACAAGGTCTTGGAGAGCGAACACTCTATCCTCACCAAGTCCCATGAACAACTTCAAGCTTCTTATTTAAAAGAGCATGCTATGTTACCCTCTCTTCTTAATATGTCTTGTGATGATGCTTGTGCTACTAACTCTACTTCTTGTGAAGCATCTATCTTGAAGGAGAATGTTGAGCTAAGGGCTCAACTTGATTTGCTAACTAGCAATTATGGGAAATTGGAAGAAAATCATGGAAAGCTTGCTAGCTCCCATGAGGATCTTCTAGCCTCTCATGATAGGCTAAAGTTAGCTCATGAGGCTATCATATCTAAGGCAACACCTTGTGAGCCTCATGTGGATACTAGCACTACTACCCAAAATGCTATATTGCCATGTGCTAGTCCTAGTAATTCATCCACTCATAGTATTGCTAAATCTTGTGATGAATTATCTTCCTTGCCTTGTTGCTCTAACAATGAAGGTTCTACTTCCTCTAGTACTTGTGTTATTACTAACCATGTAGAGGAAATCAAAGAGCTCAAGGCCCAAGTCACTTCTTTGAAGACCGACTTGGTAAAGAGTCATGAAGGGAAATGCAAACTTGACACTATGTTAAGTGTGCAACAATCCCCCAATGACAAGAGTGGACTTGGATTCAAATCCAACAATAAGAACAAGTCCAAGAACAACAACAACAACAACAACAACAACAACAACAACAACAACAACAACAACAAGGGCCAAGTACAAGTCAAAGACCCGGCCAAGATTGTTTGCTTCAAGTGCAAAATTGAAGGGCACCATGTTAGATCTTGCCCTTTGAAGAAGAAGCAAAAAGGGAAGCGGCCTCAAGCTCAAACTCATATTCAACCTCAAGTTGAAGAAATTCCACTTCCCAAGAAGAATCAAGCCAATGCTCCCATTGTGGAGAAATCTAGTGAGAAGAAGGAGAAGAAAAGAACTTGCTACATATGCCGTGAGAAGGGCCACATCTCCTCTTTTTGCACTATTGGTACCTCATCCAACTCTATCTCCATTGATGATGTTTATTCTCTTCGTAAGGATGAGGGTGGCAATGTGTTTGCCAAATATGTTGGTGCTCAAAGTGGTGTCAAGAAAAGAACCATTTGGGTTGCCAAGCCTATTGTGACTAACCTCTTAGGACCCAACTTAGTTGGGGACCAACAATCCAAAACTTGATCAATAGGTGCTTGTTGGAGGGCATGATACGTCTCCGACGTATCGATAATTTCTTATGTTCCATGCCACATTATTGATGATATCTATATGTTTTATGCATACTTTATGTCGTATTTATGCATTTTCCGGCACTAACCTATTAACGAGATGCCGAAGAGCCGATTCTTGTTTTCTGCTGTTTTTGGTTTCGTAAATCCTACAAAGGAAATATTCTCGGAATTGGACGAAATCAACGCCCAGGGGCCTATTTTTACACGAAGCTTCCAGAAGACCGGAGGGGAGACGAAGTGGGGCCACGGGGCGCCGCCACACTAGGGCGGCGCGGCCTAGAGGGGCCCGCGCGGCCCTAGCGTATGGGGCCCCCGTGACTCTTCCGACTCCGCCCTTCCGCCTACTTAAAGCCTCCGTCGCGAAACCCCCAGTACGAAGAACCACGATACGGAAAACCTTCCAGAGACGCCGCCGCCGCCAATCCCATCTCGGGGGATTCTGGAGATCTCCTCCGGCACCCTGCCGGAGAGGGGATTCATCTCCCGGAGGACTCTTCACCGCCATGGTCGCCTCCGGAGTGATGAGTGAGTAGTTCACCCCTGGACTATGGGTCCATAGCAGTAGCTAGATGGTTGTCTTCTCCTCATTGTGCTTCATTGTTGGATCTTGTGAGCTGCCTAACATGATCAAGATCATCTATCTGTAATACTATATGTTGTGTTTGTCGGGATCCGATGGATAGAGAATACCATGTTATGTTAATTATCAATTTATTACGTATGTGTTGTTTATGATCTTGCATGCTCTCCGTTATTAGTAGAGGCTCTGGCCAAGTTTTTGCTCTTAACTCCAAGAGGGAGTATTTATACTCGATAGTGGGTTCATGCCTACACTGATACCTGGGACAGTGACAGAAGGTTCTAAGGTTGTGTTGTGCTGTTTCCACTAGGGATAAAACATTGATGCTATGTCTAAGGATGTAGTTGTTGATTACATTACGCACCATACTTAATGCAATTGTCTGTTGCTTTGTAACTTAATACTGGAAGGGGTTCGGATGATAATCTGAAGGTGGACTTTTTAGGCATAGATGCAGTTGGATGGCGGTCTATGTACTTTGTCGTAATGCCCAATTAAATCTCACTGTACTTATCATGACATGTATGTGCATTGTTATGCCCTCTCTATTTGTCAATTGCCCGACCGTAATTTGTTCACCCAACATGCTTTTATCTTATGGGAGAGACACCTCTAGTGAACTGTGGACCCCGGTCCATTCTTTTATACTCGAAATACAAATCTGCTGCAATACTTGTTCTTTACTCGTTTTCTTGCAAACAATCATCTTCCACACAATACGGTTAATCCTTTGTTACAGCAAGCCGGTGAGATTGACAACCTCAACTGTTTCGTTGGGGAAAAGTACTTTGGTTGTGTTGTGCAGGTTCCACGTTGGCGCCGGAATCTCTGGTGTTGCGCCGCACTACATCCCGCCGCCATCAAACTTCAACGTGCTTCTTGACTCCTACTGGTTCGATTAAACCTTGGTTTCTTTCTGAGGGAAAACTTGCCGCTGTGCGCATCATACCTTCCTCTTGGGGTTCCCAACGAACGTGTGAATTACACGCCATCAAGCATATTTTCTGGCGCCGTTGCCGGGGAGATCAAGACACGCTGCAAGGGGAGTCTCCACTTCTCAATCTCTTTACTTTGTTTTTGTCTTGCTTTATTTTATTTACTACTTTGTTTGCTGCACTTATACCAAAACACACAAAAAATTAGTTGCTAGTTTTACTTTATTTACTGTCTTGCACTCTATATCAAAAACACAAAAAAATTAGTTACTTGCATTTACTTTATCTAGTTTGCTTTATTTACTACTGCTAAAATGGCCACCCCTGAAAATAGTAAGTTGTGTGACTTCACAACCACAAATAATAATGATTTCTTATGCACACCTATTGCTCCACCTCGCTACTACGAGCAGAATTCTTTGAAATTAAACCTGCTTTACTCGAATCTTATTATGCGAGAGCAATTTTCCAGTGTTAGTTCCGATGATGCTGCTGCCCATCTCAATAATTTTGTTGAACTATGTGAAATGAAAAAGTATAAAGATGTAGATGGTGACATTATAAAATTAAAATTGTTTCCTTTCTCATTAAGAGGAAGAGCTAAAGATTGGTTGCTATCTCTCGCCTAAGAATAGTATTGATTCCTGGACTAAATGCAAGGATGCTTTTATTGGTAGATATTATCCCCCTGCTAAAATTATATCTTTGAGGAGTAGCATAATGAATTTTAAACAATTGGATAATGAACATGTTGCTCAAGCTTGGGAAAGAATGAAATCTCTGGTTAAAAATTGCCCAACCCATGGATCGACTACTTGGATGATCATCCAAACCTTCTATGCAGGACTAAATTTTTCTTCGCAGAATTTATTGGATTCAGCTGCTGGAGGTACCTTTATGTCCATCACTCTTGGTGAAGCAACAAAGCTCCTTGATAATATGATGATTAATTACTCTGAATGGCACACGGAAAGAGCTCCACAAGGTAAGAAGGTAAATTCTGTTGAAGAAACCTCTTCCTTGAGTGATAAGATTGATGCTATTATGTCTATGCTTGTGAATGATAGGACTAATGTTGATCCTAATAATGTTCCGTTAGCTTCATTGGTTGCCCAAGAAGAACATGTTGATGTAAACTTCATTAAAAATAATAATTTCAACAACAATGCTTATCAGAACAATTCTAGTAATAACTATAGGCCATATCCTTATAATAATGGTAACGGTTATGCTAATTCTTATGGGACTTCTTACAACAATAATAGGAATACACCCCCTGGACTTGAAGCTATGCTTAAAGAATTTATTAGTACACAAACTGCCTTTAACAAATGCGTTGAGGAAAAGCTCAATAAAATTGATATTCTTGCTTCTAAGGTTGATAGTCTTGCTTCTGATGTTGATCTCTTGAAATCGAAAGTTATGCCTAATAGGGATATTGAAAATAAAATTGTTACTACAGCAAATGCCATCCAAGTTAGAATTAATGAGAATATAAGATTAATGGCTGAACTGCGTGCTAGGTGGGATAGAGAAGAAAATGAAAAACTAGCTAAAGAGAAAAATGTAGCTAAAGTTTGGACTATTACCACCACTAGAAATGCTAATGATTCACATGTTGCTGCACCTCCTACTATCAATGGTAAAATAATTGGTGTTGGCAATGTTTCTACTCCTAGTGCAAAGCGCGCAAAATTACCTGAAACTCGCTAAACTGCTGAAACCGCTTGTGATAAAACTGCTGAAATTTTTTCCAACCTTGGGGATGATAATCCCATTGCTTTAGATTGTAATGATTTAGATTTTGATGATTGCCACATCTCTGAAGTTATAAAGTTCTTACAAAAACTTGCTAAGAGTCCCAATGCTAGCGCTCATAAACTGGGCTTTCACAAAACGTATTACAAATGCTCTCATAAAAGCTAGAGAAGAGAAACTAAAACTTGAAACTTCTATTCCTAGAAAGCTAGAAGATGGTTGGGAGCCCATCATTAAAATGAGGGTCAATGATTTTGATTGTAATGCTTTATGTGATCTTGGTGCAAGTATTTACGTTATGCCTAAAAAAGTCTATGATATGCTTGACTTGCCACCATTGAAAAATTGTTATTTGGATGTTAATCTCGTCGATAATGCTAAAAAGAAACCTTTGGGGAGAGTTGATAATGTTCATATTATGGTTAACAATAACCTTGTCCCCGTTGATTTTGTTGTCTTGGATATTGAATGCAATGCATCTTGCCCCATTATATTGGGAAGACCTTTTCTTCGAACCGTTGGTGCTACTATTGATATGAAGGAAGGTAATATTAAGTATCAATTTCCTCTCAAGAAAGGTATGGAACACTTCCCTAGAAAGAGAATGAAGTTACCTTATGATTCTATTATTAGAACAAATTATGATGTTGATGCTTCGTCTCTTGATAATACTTGATATACACTTTCTGCGCCTAGCTGAAAGGCGTTAAAGAAAAGCGCTTATGGGAGACAACCCATGTTTTTACTACAGTATTTTTGTTTTATATTTGAGTCTTGGAAGTTGTTTACTACTGTATCAACCTCTCCTTATCTTAGTTTTATATTTTGTTGTGCCAAGTAAAGTCTTTGATAGTAAAGTAAATACTAGATTTGGATTACTGCGCAGAAACAGATTTCTTTGCTGTCACGAATCTGGGTCTAATTCTCCGTAGGTAACTCAGAAAATTAAGCCAATTTACGTGAGTGATCCTCAGATATGTACGCAACTTTCATTCAATTTGGGCATTTTCATTTGAGCAAGTCTGGTGCCATTTTAAAATTCGTCTTTACGAACTGTTCTGTTTTGACAGATTCTGCCTTTTATTTCGCATTGCCTCTTTTGCTATGTTGGATGAATTTCTTTGATCCATTAATGTCCAGTAGCTTTATGCAATGTCCAGAAGTGTTAAGAATGATTGTGTCACCTCTGAACATGTTAATTTTTATTGTGCACTAACCCTCTAATGAGTTGTTTCGAGTTTGGTGTGGAGGAAGTTTTCAAGGATCAAGAGAGGAGTATGATACAATATGATCAAGGAGAGTGAAAGCTCTAAGCTTGGGGATGCCCCGGTGGTTCACCCCTGCATATTCTAAGAAGACTCAAGCGTCTAAGCTTGGGGATGCCCAAGGCATCCCCTTCTTCATCGACAACATTATCAGGTTCCTCCCCTGAAACTATATTTTTATTCCGTCACATCTTATGCATTTTGCTTGGAGCGTCGGTTTGTTTTTGTTTTTGTTTTGTTTGAATAAAATGGATCCTTGCATTCACTTTGTGGGAGAGAGACACTCTCCGCTGTAGCATATGGACAAATATGTCCTTAAGCTCTACTCATAGTATTCATGGCGAAGTTTCTTCTTCGTTAAATTGTTATATGGTTGGAATTGGAAAATACTACATGTAGTAATTGGTAAAATGTCTTGAATAATTTGATACTTGGCAATTGTTGTGCTCATGTTTAAGCTCTTGCATCATATACTTTGCACCCATTAATGAAGAAATACATAGAGCTTGCTAAAATTTGGTTTGCATATTTGGTCTCTCTAAAGTCTAGATAATTTCTAGTATTGAGTTTTGAACAACAAGGAAGACGGTGTAGAGTCTTATAATGTTTACAATATGTCTTTTATGTGAGTTTTGCTGCACCGGTTCATCCTTGTGTTTGTTTCAAATAACCTTGCTAGCCTAAACCTTGTATCGAGAGGGAATACTTCTCATGCATCCAAAATCCTTGAGCCAACCACTATGCCATTTGTGTCCACCATACCTACCTACTACATGGTATTTCTCCGCCATTCCAAAGTAAATTGCTTGAGTGCTACCTTTAAATTTCCATCATTGCCTTTGCAATATATAGCTCATGGGACAAAATAGCCTTAAAAACTATTGTGGTATTGAATATGTACTTATGCACTTTATCTCTTATTAAGTTGCTTGTTGTGCGATAACCATGCTCCTGGGGACGCCATCAACTCTTTGTTGAATATCATGTGAGTTGCTATGCATGTTCGTCTTGTCTGAAGTAAGGGCGGTTTTCACAATCAAATGGTTTGAGTATGCATACTGTTAGAGAAGAACATTGGGTCGCTAACTAAAGCCATGAATCATGGTGGAAGTTTCAGTTTGGACATAAAACCTCAATCTCTTATGAGAATATTAACTGTTGAATGCTTAAGCATTAAAAGAGGAGTCCATTATCTCGTTGTCTATGTTGTCCCGGTATGGGTTTCTAAGTTGAAGAATGATCAAAAGCGAGAAATCCAATGCGAACTTTCTCCTTAGACCCTTGTACAGGCGGCATAGAGGTACCCCTTTGTGACACTTGGTTGAAACATATGTTATGCAATGATAATCCGTGTTAATCCAAGCTAATTAGGACAAGGTGCGGGCACTATTAGTACACTATGCATGAGGCTTGCAACTTGTAAAATATAATTTACATGATACATATGCTTTATTACTACCGTTGACAAAATTGTTTCATGTTTTCAAAATAAAAGCTCTAGCACAAATATAGCAATCGATGCTTTCCTCTTTGAAGGACCTTTATTTTACTTTTATGTTGAGTCAGTTCACCTATCTCTCTCCACCTCAAGAAGCAAACACTTGTGTGAACTGTGCATTGATTCCTACATACTTGCATATTGCACTTGTTATATTACTTTACGTTGACACTATCCATGGGATATACATGTTATAAGTTGAAAGCAACCGCTGAAACTTAATCTTCCTTTGTGTTGCTTCAATACCTTTACTTTGATTTATTGCTTTATGAGTTAACTCTTATGCAAGACTTATTGATGCTTGTCTTGAAGTACTATTCATGAAAAGTCTTTGCTTTATGATTCAGTTGTTTACTCATGTCATTACCATTGTTTTGATCGCTGCATTCATTACATATGCTTACAATAGTATGATCAAGGTTATGATGGCATGTCACTCCGGAAATTATCTTTGTTATCGTTTACCTGCTCGGGACGAGCGAGAACTAAGCTTGGGGATGCTGATACGTCTCCGACGTATCGATAATTTCTTATGTTCCATGCCACATTATTGATGATATCTACATGTTTTATGCATACTTTATGTCGTATTTATGCATTTTCCGGCACTAACCTATTAACGAGATGCCGAAGAGCCGGTTGTTGTTTTCTGCTGTTTTTGGTTTCGAAATCCTACAAAGGAAATATTCTCGGAATTGGACGAAATCAACGCCCGGGGGCCTATTTTTACACGAAGCTTCCAGAAGACCGGAGGGGAGACGAAGTGGGGCCACGGGGCGCCGCCACACTAGGGCGGCGCGGCCTAGAGGGGGCCCGCGCGGCCCTAGCGTGTGGGGCCCCCGTGACTCTTCCGACTCCGCCCTTCCGCCTACTTAAAGCCTCCGTCGCGAAACCCCCAGTACGAAGAACCACGATACGGAAAACCTTCCAGAGACGCCGCCGCCGCCAATCCCATCTCGGGGATTACGGAGATCTCCTCCGGCACCCCGCCGGAGAGGGGATTCATCTCCCGGAGGACTCTTCACCGCCATGGTCGCCTCCGGAGTGATGAGTGAGTAGTTCACCCCTGGACTATGGGTCCATAGCAGTAGCTAGATGGTTGTCTTCTCCTCATTGTGCTTCATTGTTGGATCTTGTGAGCTGCCTAACATGATCAAGATCATCTATCTGTAATACTATATGTTGTGTTTGTCGGGATCCGATGGATAGAGAATACCATGTTATGTTAATTATCAAGTTATTACCTATGTGTTGTTTATGATCTTGCATGCTCTCCGTTATTAGTAGAGGCTCCGGCCAAGTTTTTGCTCTTAACTCCAAGAGGGAGTATTTATGCTCGATAGTGGGTTCATGCCTACATTGATACCGGGACGAGTGACGTAAAGTTCTAAGGTTGTGTTGTGCTTGTTGCCACTAGGGATAAAACATTGATGCTATGTCTAAGGATGTAGTTGTTGATTACATTACGCACCATACTTAATGCAATTGTCCGTTGCTTTGCAACTTAATACTGGAAGGGGTTCGGATGATAACCTGAAGGTGGACTTTTTAGGCATAGATGCAGTTGGA
This sequence comes from Lolium rigidum, assembly GCF_022539505.1. Classification (NCBI taxonomy): domain Eukaryota; kingdom Viridiplantae; phylum Streptophyta; class Magnoliopsida; order Poales; family Poaceae; genus Lolium; species Lolium rigidum. The sequence goes on from NC_061512.1 coordinate 43,030,759, forward strand.
TGGCGGTCTATGTACTTTGTCGTAATGCCCAATTAAATCTCACTGTACTTATCATGACATGTATGTGCATTGTTATGCCCTCTCTATTTGTCAATTGACCTACTTTAATTTGTTCACCCAACATGCTTTTATCTTATGGGAGAGACACCTCTAGTGAACTGTGGACCCCGGTCCATTCTTTTATACTGAAATACAAATCTGCTGCAATACTTGTTCTTTACTGTTTTCTTGCAAACAATCATCTTCCACACAATACGGTTAATCCTTTGTTACAGACAAGCCGGTGAGATTGACAACCTCACTGTTTCGTTGGGGCAAAGTACTTTGGTTGTGTTGTGCGGGTTCCACGTTGGCGCCGGAATCTCCGGTGTTGCGCCGCACTACATCCCGCCGCCATCAACCTTCAACGTGCTTCTTGACTCCTACTGGTTCGATTAAACCTTGGTTTCTTTCTGAGGGAAAACTTGCCGCTGTGCGCATCATACCTTCCTCTTGGGGTTCCCAACGAACGTGTGAATTACACGCCATCAGGGCATTGGAGACTTGGCTACATCATGAAGAATTAAGGGATCTTCATCATTTATATTATCTCAAGCCAAGTCTTTTGGTTATCTTGCTTCTATCATATATTCAATGTTCCTCCGTGCGGTAACATGCTCTCAACTCATTTATATTGAAAGTTACTCGCCCCTTTGCATATGTTAGTTTTGTTAATAACATGTGTTTGTATATGTTGTGCTTCCTACTTATTTTTGCTTGAGAAATCAAGTCTATGCATGTTGGGTTGCACACCATGTATTTGTGTTTGTGTTGGAGCCTTTTTGCATCTTGTTGTATCTTATATGGATCTTATGAGCGATTAATGGACTATCCCATTTTGGGGGAGTGATATTCCTTTGGGAATTTCATGATCCTAAACAATGTGTGTACATGAGGAATATCACTTAGAATTGATATTGCGAGATTATCTAGACTCTATGTGGTATGTCATCTTCATGAGAAATTCAAATTCTAATGTCCATTAATATCTCTAGTTGGATCTTATTTGCCTCTTGTGAAAATAAACTCCTTATCACATTATGGGGGATTAATAAGCTTTGTGCATATTACAAGCCTAGAAAATGTGAACATTTGAGGTTGTGTCACATAGAATTGATACCATAATTTATCTCTCTCCTATGTGGCATGTTTGCTCAAACAAGCTCCAATTTGCTTAAATGGCTTCATTGCTAATATCTTTATGGATCTTATTTGTGAAAGTTTTTCTTGGCATGGTTTTTCACAACGTGTCCCTCAATACATTTTTGGAAAACCATGTGCTTCAAGTCATACTATTAATTGCTTTGCATGTTGGTATGAATACTATTAATTGCTTTGCATGTTGGTATGAATACTATTAATTGCCTTGCATGTTGGTATGGCTAAATGAAGCTATCAAGAAACTATCTTTGCATGATGGTTAACTCTTATCTTTTACCATATGCTTTGTTCGTTGTAAATATGATCTTATGTATACTTACAAACTACCACCGGAAAATATTTCCTAATACCTCTTGTCCTAGGACAATTGGTAATCAATTATGAGGTAGATATTTATTGATCATATCTACATTGGCTCTTGTGTTTAAATTGCCTTATTTATTGCCATGAATTTGTTGTGCTTTGACTCCCATGTGTCTTCCTTGCATCTTATGGATCTAAGTTGTCTATTCAAACTTTCTTAGCATTTTTAGTAGATATAGGTAGCGTGATGATCCTAGTTTTGTGCATTCTGTATCCATATTCTAAATCCTAGATAATGCACTAATCTTGGGGGAGCTCTCCTATATTTGTTATAATGCTTAAACTTCTCTTGATCATTATCAAAAATTTGGTTTTGGGAGACATAAATTTTCTTTTTGGTACTTTGTGCCATCATAAAAAGTGTCGAGGGTTTGGTTTATTTGTTGGAACCTTGCTCTCTTGGGAATTGGTTATCTCATACCTTTGTGCTTAGGCTTAATTAGCTTCTTATAATGAGATAAGTCTTTGGAGTCAATCTTGTGTTGATTTGATTCTTTGATATAATTTGGACAACCATTGTCTCTTGGTTTATTTGGTGTTTTGTCCAAATTGTATCTTCCTTTGGTTCTTGAAAGTATTGTGCATGCATATTTAATATATGTATATCTTATGGCATGTGTCACTTTCTTTGATCCAATATATAGGGTAAACTCCATCAAATCCAAATTTGGCTAAGATGTGCATGAAATTCAATTTCATATCTATATGCACATAGAATTGTGGAGTTTGTCCTATATGTTGTTGTGTGTCTAACTACTTCGGACCCAATTAGTTTGGGGACCATTTTGTACTTACCTTTGTGTTAGGTACAATGGATATGCATTGAATGCTTGTCTCACTCTTGGAAAGAAGTGGTGACTCAATGGTAACTTGAGGCAAGCTAGGATGGTCAACGAACACATATCTACTACATCCACACCAATGCTATCTTGGTAACAAGTATCTTCTCATGCATACTTTTCTTGTATCCAACCTTATGGTTGCATCTTGGCATGAATCTCTTGATTTGCAAATTTTGTGCTTCTTGCAAAAGTCTTAATGAAACCTCTTTATTGCGAATGTGAGTAATTTGAGATGAGTGCATTTGTTGGAAAGTATTTTAAATCATGCTCATGATTCATCCATCCCAACTATGCCTATCTATCAATTTTGTTGCATATCAATTCCTCAAGGCTCTCACATGTGCAATATAGATGAAAGTGCAAATTTAGTTACTTCTTTTGGTATCCCCGTTTGTGATACTTGTTGCCTTTCTCAAATGCATCCCAACTATCTTCTATCCCTTGTTGATATTTGTGATGTATTTTAGGTTTTTGTGGTTGAAGTTCATGAATGTACAATAAGATAAAATTGAGCCTTTGGCCATGCTATTAAGCAAAAATTCTTATTGGTATATTGCATGTCTTCGTCTTGGATATCATACTATTTTTCTTGCGTATCTATTTTATGTGTGCATGTTTCTTTGTGGATAAATATCTTTGTGATATTTCCCACTTAGAGAAAACTTATACACATAAGAGATGATACATCTCCTTTTGATATCTTATTTATTTATTGAGTGTTGATTGGTCATGCTAAGCAATATAATTCATTGAAGACTATGATGATGCTTTTTGCTCATCCTTGTAATAGTCTTATAATATGCTTTATCATGCCTTTCACATATCCTCTTGGTTGAGCCTTTTTATTATGGTGCCTCTTACTTGTTGCTCAACTATTTGTTTGTTGCAAGTGTTTAGCTTACTTTTCTATCTATGATCTATTACAAATGTTTGTGTTTTAAATGAGGGAGTGAGGATTCCATGTTATGCATATTGTATTCAAATGCAACATTTTATTTTATGCATGTACCTTGGGGAGCTTCCTCATTTTATTTAGAACATAATCTTGTGGTGATCATTAGAGTTTGATTCACTTGGTATCTTTTGTTTTTGAATGATATTATGGGAGTGATGATTCCATGTTTGTGCACTTTATACTCCAATGCAAATTGTCTAGTTTTGTGCACAAACCTTGGGGAGCTTCCTCATATTATTTAGAGCAATCTTCTTGATCTTATCATAATATCTATCTTTCTTTTCGTATCTTCCTTGTGGTTCATTTGGTTGCTTGCTTCATTTGTTGAAGCTTCTTGACTTTGTTATCTTTTTGCAATCTTTGATCCTATCTATAGTGTGATTCCTTCCGAATATTCGTCATTGGATATGTGCATTTGATTCCACTCAAATTATGAGAAATGCACACGCTATGGAGGAACTCTCACTATATTGGCCTTCTAAATTTTTCACCCGTTTCGGCAATTGGTGCCAATGGGGGAGAAGTTTGGAGGGTTTAAGGGAATTTGGTTATGTCTTTGCTTTGTGCTTAAGCATGTGCCTTTATTGCATTGCATCTTGTTGCTTTGCATAGTTGAATATTTAGAGGAAACTCCACTAGGCTTTGAATGCCAATATATGCAATGAAAGTCAAGATCATTCACACATGCATATATTATGGGGGAGTTTGCTCTATATATTCAACTTATTTGTTACTTAAATTCCTTATATAAACCCTCTCAAAGAGATTGTCATCAATTACCAAAATGGGGGAGATTGAAAGTGCATGGAGCCCCCATGTGTGGTTTTGGTAATTAATGACAATCCCTATGGACTAATGTTTGCATTGAGTTATTGAAAGGACACGGATGTCGCCTAGAGGGGGGGGTGAATAGGTGATTTAAAACTTTTACGAGATGGGCTTAACAAATGCGGAATAAAACTAGCATTTACTTTGTCAAGCCCAAAGCCTATATACTATGGTTCACCTATGTGCACCAACAACTTATTCTAAGCAATGGTTCATCTATGTGCACCAACAACTTATGCTAAGCAATACAAGCAAGTATGTGATAGCAAGATATAAATAACTTCAAGCACGATGGCTATCACAAGGTAAAGTGCATAAGTAAAGAGCTCGGGTATAGAGATAACCGAGGCACGCGGGAGACGATGATTTATCCCGAAGTTCACACTCTTGCGAGTGCTAATCTCCGGTGGAGAGGTGCGGTGGCTTAGTGCTCCCGAACGCCACAAGAGGCTCACCTTGAGGTGTGGTTGCTCGATGCACACCAACGCCACAAAGGCCTCACCCCAAGATGCGGTACTCACACCACACACCGAACGCCACGAAGGCGCCTCACCTAAATCTCCGGTGACCCTCGCCACAAAGGCCTAGGTCACGGTTCCACTAAGGGATTTCCTTCGAGGCGGAAACCGGGCCTTACACAAAGCTTGGAGCACGCATCCACAACTTAATTGGAGGCTCCCAAGAAATCGCCACAAAGGCCTCAAATCCGTCTAGGGTTCCAAGAACCCAAGAGTAACAACTTTCTTGCTTTCACTTCCATGAATCACCGTGGAGAACTCAAACCGATGCACCAAATGCAATGGCAAGAACACCACAAAGATGCTCAAGTCCTTCTCTCTCAAATTCCAACAAAGCTACAAAAGCTATTGGGGGAATAAGAGAGGAAGAACAAATAGGAGGAGGAACCAAATTTCTCCAAGATCTAGATCTAGTGGATTCCCCTCACAAAGAGAGGGATTTGATTGGTGAAGGTGTAGATCTAGATCTCCTCTATCTATCTCTCAAATAGATGCAAGATTCATGGGAGGGAGAGGGAGATAGCAAGCTCAAAGAAGGTCAACAATGGAGGCAAAAACGAGCTCAAACGGTTGGGGAACTTTGGGGAAGAAGACCCCCTTAAATAGGGCAAGAGAAATCTGCCCGTTATGCACAAAACTCGTCAAAACCGGAACTTCCGGTCATTTGGGGCGGAACTTCCGCCCCCCGGAAGTACCGGCCAACTTCCGGGTGAAGTCGGGCGTCCCCGGAATGCTTACAGTATACTTTCTGCGTGCAGATTCGTCATTTCCGGAAGTTCACCGGAAGTAGGGCGGAAGTTCCGGTTAGGAACTTCCGGCCAACTTCCGGTCAAAAAACTGCTTCACGAAAACTTCAAGAACTTTTGCATTCGGACTCCGATTTTGATGATCTTGGGCTTGTTTCGAAGCTAGTAAAAATCTCTACAAGATCATGTAGGAAACCATCATAGTCCAGTAAGGTAGGATAGAAACAAATGGATAAAGGTTTTACCTATCTATAAACAGCAAACCGGTAAAACCTCCAATATGGAAAATGCAACAACTTGAGTTAGGAAACTCGGATTTAGGTGAAACCAATTTTGTTGTAAAGAAGATGACAAGAGCTACCCCAAAAAGAGTGAAAAGCTTAAGAACAAGTGGGGTAGGTTTTTCTATGTATTTTAGAGTGAAACCTCTCAATACGAGAAACCGAGAAAAGCTCCAATATCGAAAACGCAACAAGTGATTCATGCGGAATCCGTTTTCGATGAACTAGAGCTTGCTATTGGAAATAACCACAAGCTCTAAATCACCACATGGATAAGATCCAAATAACAACCAAGAAATATGATGCAAGGATGCAAAGGTTTGAGCTCTCTCCGAACGATGCGATCGAGTTACTCACTCGAGAGCCCTCTTGATAGTACGGCAACTAAACTATAAACAGGTCTCCAACTACACCATGAGACCGGTAAGAAAGAAACCCTATCAAGAGCAAACCTTAACCTTGCGCGTTCCTCTTGAGCTTGATGAAGACGATCTTGATCACAACAAGATGGAACGCCTTTCTTCATTGTGCTTGCTTGATGAAGTCTTGTGGATTGCTCCCCCATAATCCACCATGGGAGAGCTTCTTCTTCGGCACATCTTCACATATCCATGATCACCATATGGATGGCAAGCTTCAAGCAAATGATCTATTAGAGATGGCTCATCTTAAACTTGCACTTCATTTCTTCATTCTTCATCATGTTGATGTCTTGAAGTTAACTTTGAGGGCTCACTTCATCTTCATCTTCAAGACATACTTGATACTTGATATCCTTCATCAATTTCTTCTTAATGCAACCTTGAAGCCAACATATGGTTCCATAGGGATTGTCATTAATTACCAAAACCACACATGTGGGCTCCTTGCACTTTCAATCTCCCCCATTTTGGTAATTGATGACAATCTCTTTGAGAGGGTTTATATAAGGAATTTAAGTAACAAACAAGTTTAATACATAGAGCAAACTCCCCGATAATATATGCAAGAGCATACATTGACATTCAAAGCCTAGTGGAGTTTTCTCTAAATATTCAACTATGCAAAGCAACAAGATGCAATGCAATAAAGGCACATGCTTAAGCACAAAAGCAAAGACATAACCAAATTCCCTTAAACCCTCCAAACTTCTCCCTCATTGGCACCAATTGCCAAAATGGGTGAAAAATTTAGAAGGCCAACATAGTGAGAGTTCATCCATACCATGTGCATTTCTCATAATTTGAGTGGAATCAAATGCACGTATCCAATGACGAATATTCGGAAGGAATCACACTATGGATAGGATCAAAGATTGCAAAAAGATAAGAAAGTCAAGAGGCCTCAACAAATGAAGCAAGCAACCAAATGAACCAAAAAAGATACCAAAAGAAAGATAGATATTATGATAAGGTCAAGAAGATTGATCTAAATAATATGAGGAAGCTCCCCAAGGTTTGTGCACAAAACTAGAAAATTTGCGTTTGGAGTATAAAGTGCACAAACATGGAATCATCACTCCCATAATATCATTCAAAACAAAAGATACCAAGTGAATCAAACTCTAATGATCACCACAAAATAGTGCCTTAAATAAAATGAGGAAGCTCCCCAAGGTACATGCATAAATTAAAATGTTGCATTTGAATGCAGTATGCATAACATGGAATCCTCACTCCCTCATTACCATTTAAAACACAAACATTTGCAATAGATCATAGATAGAAAATTAAGCTTAACACTTGCAACAAACAAATGGTTGAGCAACAAGTAAGAGGCACCATAATAAAAGGCTCAACCAAGAGGATATGTGAAAGGCATGATAAAGCATATTATAAGACTATTACAAGGATGAGCAAAAAGCATCATCATAGTCTTCAATGAATTATATTGCTTAGCATGACCAATCAACACGCAACAAATAAATAAGATATCGAATGGAGATGTATCATCTCTTATGTGTATAAGTTTCTCTAAGTGAGCAATATCACAAAGATATTTATCCACAAAGAAACATGCACACACAAAATAGATACACAAGAAATATAGCATGATATCCAAGACAAAGTCATGCAATATACCAATAAGAATTTTTGCTTAATAGCATGGCCAAAGGCTCAATTTTATCTTATGGTACATTCATGAACTTCAACCATAAACACATAAAATACATCACAAATATCCACAAGGGATAGAAGATAGTTGGGATGCTTTGAGAAAGGCAACAAGTATCACAAACGAGGATACTAAAAGAAATAACTCAATTTGCACTTTCATCGATATTGCACATGTGAGAGGCTTGAGGAATTGATATGCAATAAAATTGCTAGATAGGCATAGATGGGATGGGTGAATCATGATCATGATTTTATATACTTCCCAACATATGTGCTCATCTCAAATTACTCACATTCGCAATAAAGAGGTTTCGTTAAGATTTTAGCAAGAAGCACAACATTTGCAAATGAAGAGATTCATGCCAAGATGCAACCACATGGTTGGATGCTAGAAAAATATGCATGAGAAGATACCTGTTACCGAGATAGCATTGGTGAGGATGTAGTAGATATGTGTTCGTTGACCATCCTAGCTTGCCTCAAGTTACCATTGAGTCACCACTTCTCTCCAAGAGTGAGACAAGCATCCAATGCTTATCCATTGTACCTAACACAAAGGTAAGTACAAAAAGGTCCCCAAACTAATTGGGTTCAAAGTAGTTAGACACACTACAACATATAGGACAAACTCCACAATTCTATGTGCATATAGATATGAAAATGAATTTCATGCACATCTTAGCCAAATTAGGATTTGATGGAGTTTACCCTATATATTGGATCAAAGAAAGTAACACATGCCATAAGATAGACATATATTGAAGATGCATGCACAATACTTTCAAGAACCAAAGAAAGATATAATTTGGACAAGACACCAAATAAATCAAGAGACAATGGTTGTCAAAATTATATCAAAGAATCAAATCAACACAAGATTGAGTCCAAAGAATTATCTCATTATAAGAAGCTAATGAAACCTAAACACAAAGGAATGAGATAACCAACTCCCAAGAGAGCAAGGTTCTAACAAACAAACCAAACCCTCAACACTTTTTATGATGGCACAAAGTACCAAAAAGAAAGTTTATGTCTCCCAAAACCAAATTTTTGATAATGATCAAGAGATGTTAAGCATTCTAACAAATATGGGAGAGCTCCCCCAAGATCAGTGCATTATCTAGGATTTTGCATATGAATACTAAATGCACAAAACTAGGATCATCACGCTACCTATATCTACTAAAATGCTAAGAAAGTTTGAATAGACAAATTAGATCCATAAGATGCAAGGAAGACACATGGGAGTCAAAGCACAACACATTCATGGCAATAAATAAGACAATTTAAACACAAGAGCCAATGTAAATATGATCAATAAATTTCTACCCAATAATAGATTGCCAATTGTCCTAGGACAAGAGGTACTAGGAAATATTTCCCGGTGGTAGTTTGTAAGTATATGTAAGATCATTTTTACACCAAATAAAGCATATGGTAAAAGATAAGAGTTAACCATCATGCAAAGAGAGTTTCTTGATAGCTTCAATTAGTCATACCAACATGCAAAGCAATTAATAGTATTCATACCAACATGCAAAGCAATTAATAGTATTCATACCAACATGTAAAGCAATTAATAGCATTCATACCAACATGCAAAGCAATTAATAGTATGACTTGAAGCACATGGTTTTCCAAAAATGTATTGAGGGACACATTGTGAAAAACCATGCCAAGAAAAACTTTCACAAATAAGATCCACAAAGATATTAGCAATGAAGCCATTTAAGCAAATTGGAACTTGTTTGAGCAAACTTGCCACATATGAGAGAGATAATTTACAATATCAATTCTATGTGACACAACCTCAAATGTTCACATTTTATAGGCTTGTAATATACACAAAGCTTATTACTCCCCCATAATGTGATAAGGAATTTATTTTCACAAGTGGCAAATAAGATCCAACTAGAGATATTAATGGACATTAGAATTTGAATTTCTCATGAAGATGACATACCACATAGAGACTAGATAATCTTGCAATATCAATTCTAAGTGATATTCCTCATGTACACACATTGTTAGGATTGTGAAATTCCTAAAGGCATATCACTCCCCCAAAATGTTATAGTCCATTAATCTCTCATAAGAGCCATATAAGATACAACAAGATGCAAAGAGGCTCCAACACAAGCACAAATACATGGTGTGCAACCTAACATTCATAGACTTGATTTTTCAAGAAAAACAAGTAGGATGCACAACATATACAAACACATGTTAGGAACAAATTAACACATGCAAAGGGGCGAGTAACTTTCAATATAAGTGAGTTGAGAACATGTTACCGCAAGGAGGAACATTGAATACATGATAGAAGCAAGATAACCAAAAGACTTGGCTTGAGATAATATAAATGATGAAGATCCCTTAATTCTTCATGATGTAGCCAAGTCTCCAATGTCCTCCAACAAGCACCTATTGATCAAATTTTGGATTGTTGGTCCCCAACTAAGTTGGGTCCTAAGAGGTTAGTCACAATAGGCTTGGCAACCCAAATGGTTCTTTTCTTAACACCACTTTGAGCACCAACATATTTGGCAAACACATTGCCACCCTCATCCTTACGAAGAGAATAAACATCATTAATGGTGATAGAGTTGGATGAGGTACCAATAGTGCACAAGGAGGAGATGTGGCCCTTCTCACGGCATATGTAGCAAGTTCTTTTCTTCTCCTTCTTCTCTCTAGATTTCTCCACAATGGGAGCATTGGCTTGTTTCTTCTTGGGAAGTGGAATTTCTTCAACTTGAGGTTGAATATGAGTTTGAGCTTGAGGCCGCTTCCCTTTTTGCCTCTTCTTCAAAGGGCAAGATCTAACATGATGCCCTTCAATTTTGCACTTGAAGCAAACAATCTTGGCCGGGTCTTTGACTTGTACTTGGCCCTTCTTCTTGTTGTTGGATTTGAATCCAAGTCCACTCTTGTCATTGGGGGATTGTTGCACACTTAACATCGTGTCAAGTTTGCATTTCCCTTCATGACTCTTTACCAAGTCATTCTTCAAAGAAGTGACTTGGGCCTTGAGCTCTTTGATTTCATCTACATGGTTAGTAACAGCACAAGTACTAGAGGAAGTAGAACCTTCATTGTTAGAGCAACAAGGCAAGGAAGATAATTCATCACAAGATTTAGCAATATTATGAGTGGATGAATTACTAGGACTAGCACATGGCAATGTAGAATTTGGAGTAGTAGTGCTAGTATCCACATGAGGCTCACAAGGTGTTGCCTTTGATATGATAGACTCATGAGCTAACTTTAGCCTATCATGGGAGGCTAGAACATCCTCATGGGAGCTAGAAAGCTTTTCATGATTTTATTCCAATTTCCCATAATTGCTAGTTAGCAAATCAAGTTGAGCCCTTAGCTCAACATTCTCCTTCAAGATAGATGCTTCACAAGAAGTAGAGTTAGTAGCACAAGCATCATTATTAGTATCAATAGGAGAAGGAAAGTTGGCATGCTCTTTTAGATAAGAAGCTTTAAGTTGCTCATGCGACTTGGTGAGTTTGGTGAGCGCGCTCTCAATGACCCTTGAGCCCTTTTTGACTTGCTCAAAATCCTCAAGGAGTTTAGCATTAACAAACACAAGCTTATCATTTTTTAGCTTTAGTTCATTTGCCATCTCAAGAGCTCTATCATGGTTTTCCTTTTCTCTAGACAATTCTAGAGCAAAGGTCTCCTCAAGAGCTTCCTTGGTGGTTTGTTCTTCTTCAAGTTCATTCTTTAAAGATGCTACATCATTGGCATACTCTCGTTCAAGAGCACCCTTTTTATCAATGGTGTTCTCATGCATCCAAATAAGTTTTTGGCTCTCAATAGCGGTAGTCAAGATTTCAAAGAAGTGGGAGCAAGCAATTTTATCTTTGTAAAGAACCTTGAATACATTCTTACCCTTATCGCGTAGAGAGACAACCCAATCCTCTTCTTCATATTCATCCTCATCCTTATCACCACGAGAAATGTTAGGTTCCATGGAAGGAGGTATCATGGAGCCCTTGGCCATAAGGCATATATGAGAACCGTGAGATAAAGATGAGGAGTTACTTGAGGCTCCTTTCAAGATCTTGTCTTGACCAATAGAATCTTTGGTTTCCTCTACATTGTTAGCCACACAACAACTAGAGGAAATAGAAGCATTTTTATCATGGTCACAAGACAAATCAAGCATATCATCATGAGATTTATTCAAGCAACTTACACATGATATGCAAGGACTATCAACACAAGCATGTAAATCATTTCTAGTGCTAGATGTGTTTAAGTCCAAAGATGAAGCATTGCAATGAGATAGAGATGAAGAATCATCAATAGTAAGCTCAATATCAACATTGCAATTTTCATCACCACTCACCATATCATTACCTTGTGTCTTACCACACTTTGGTGAAGTGGATGAAGATGAGAACTCATCACGGCCGGAAGTGGAAGAAAAACAATCATCCTCAATGATATTGGACACATCATATTTATCTTGAAGCTTTGTCCATAATTCATGAGCGCTCCCAAAAGGCATGATTGAAGAAGTAACTACATTGCTCACAACAATGGAAAACACATGAGAAGCAAGAGCATCGAGGCAAGAGTTTTTCTCCTCCTCAAGAGATAAATTTTGAGGATCCTTAGGAGAAGAAAAACCCATGTCAAGAAATCGCTCCATGTCCGGGGACATACCCCGCAAAATATTAAGCACATAAATTTTCCATAGATCATAATTTGTGCCATCAAATATAAACAAGTTATTGTGCGCTAATCCCCTAACCGACATCTTTACTCTCAAGGCGGTGAAGCCTAAGAATGAGAGACCTTGCTCTGATACCAATTGAAAGGACACGGATGTCGCCTAGAGGGGGGTGAATAGGTGATTTAAAACTTTTACGAGATGGGCTTAACAAATGCGGATTAAAACTAGCGTTTACTTTGTCAAGCCCAAAGCCTATATACTATGGTTCACCTATGTGCACCAACAACTTATTCTAAGCAATGGTTCATCTATGTGCACCAACAACTTATGCTAAGCAATACAAGCAAGTATGTGATAGCAAGATATAAATAACTTCAAGCACGATGGCTATCACAAGGTAAAGTGCATAAGTAAAGAGCTCGGGTATAGAGATAACCGAGGCACGCGGGAGACGATGATTTATCCCGAAGTTCACACTCTTGCGAGTGCTAATCTCCGGTGGAGAGGTGCGGTGGCTTAGTGCTCCCGAACGCCACAAGAGGCTCACCTTGAGGTGTGGTTGCTCGATGCACACCAACGCCACAAAGGCCTCACCCCAAGATGCAGTACTCACACCACACACCGAACGCCACGAAGGCGCCTCACCTAAATCTCCGGTGACCCTCGCCACAAAGGTCTAGGTCACGGTTCCACTAAGGGATTTCCTTCGAGGCGGAAACCGGGCCTTACACAAAGCTTGGGGCACGCATCCACAACTTAATTGGAGGCTCCCAAGAAATCGCCACAAAGGCCTCAAATCCGTCTAGGGTTCCAAGAACCCAAGAGTAACAACTTTCTTGCTTTCACTTCCACGAATCACCGTGGAGAACTCAAACCGATGCACCAAATGCAATGGCAAGAACACCACAAAGATGCTCAAGTCCTTCTCTCTCAAATTCCAACAAAGCTATAAAAGCTATTGGGGGAATAAGAGAGGAAGAACAAATAGGAGGAGGAACCAAATTTCTCCAAGATCTAGATCTAGTGGATTCCCCTCACAAAGAGAGGGATTTGATTGGTGAAGGTGTAGATCTAGATCTCCTCTATCTATCTCTCAAATAGATGCAAGATTCATGGGAGGGAGAGGGAGATAGCAAGCTCAAAGAAGGTCAACAATGGAGGCAAAAACGAGCTCAAACGGTTGGGGAACTTTGGGGAAGAAGACCCCCTTAAATAGGGCAAGAGAAATCTGCCCGTTATGCACAAAACTCGTCAAAACCGGAACTTCCGGTCATTTGGGGCGGAACTTCCGCCCCCCGGAAGTACCGGCCAACTTCCGGGTGAAGTCGGGCGTCCCCGGAATGCTTACAATGATACTTTCTGCGTGCAGATTCGTCATTTCCGGAAGTTCACCGGAAGTAGGGCGGAAGTTCCGGTTAGGAACTTCCGGCCAACTTCCGGCCAAAAAACTGCTTCACGAAAATTTCAAGAACTTTTGCATTCGGACTCCGATTTTGATGATTTTGGGCTTGTTTCGAAGCTAGTAAAAATCTCTACAAGATCATGTAGGAAACCATCATAGTCCAGTAAGGTAGGATAGAAACAAATGGATAAAGGTTTTACCTATCTATAAACAGCAAACCGGTAAAACCTCCAATATGGAAAATGCAACAACTTGAGTTAGAAAACTCGGATTTAGGTGAAACCAATTTTGTTGTAAAGAAGATGAAAAGAGCTCCCCCACAAAGGGTGAAAAGCTTAAGAACAAGTGGGGTAGGTTTTTAAATGTATTTTAGAGTGAAACCTCTCAATACGAGAAACCGAGAAAAGCTCCAATATCGAAAACACAACAAGTGATTCATGCGGAATCCGTTTTCGATGAACTAGAGCTTGCTATGGAAATAACCACAAGCTCTAAATCACCACATGGATAAGATCCAAATAACAACCAAGAAATATGATGCAAGGATGCAAAGGTTTGAGCTCTCTCCGAACGATGCGATCGAGTTACTCACTCGAGAGCCCTCTTGATAGTACGGCAACTAAACTATAAACCGGTCTCCAACTACACCATGAGACCGGTAAGAAAGAAACCCTATCAAGAGCAAACCTTAACCTTGCGCGTTCCTCTTGAGCTTGATGAAGACGATCTTGATCACAACAAGATGGAACGCCTTTCTTCATTGTGCTTGCTTGATGAAGTCTTGTGGATTGCTCCCCATAATCCACCATGGGAGAGCTTCTTCTTCGGCACATCTTCACATATCCATGATCACCATATGGATGGCAAGCTTCAAGCAAATGATCTATTAGAGATGGCTCATCTTGAACTTGCACTTCATTTCTTCATTCTTCATCATGTTGATGTCTTGAAGTTAACTTTGAGGGCTCACTTCATCTTCATCTTCAAGACATACTTGATACTTGATATCCTTCATCAATTTCTTCTTAATGCAACCTTGAAGCCAACATATGGTTCAAGCATTGCCTATGGACAACTCCTACAAATATAAATCAATGCAAACATTAGTCCATAGGGATTGTCATTAATTACCAAAACCACACATGGGGGCTCCTTGCACTTTCAGTTATATTTGTAGGAGTTGTCCATAGGCAATTCTTGAACCATTTGTTGGCTTCGAGGTTGCAATAAGAAGAAATTGATGAAGGATATCAAGTGTCAAGTATATCTTGAAGATGAAGATGAAGTGAGCCATCAAGTTACTTCAAGACATCAATATGATGAAGAATGAAGAATAAAGTGCAAGTTCAAGATGAGCCAACTCGAAGAGTTCATAAGCTTGAAGCTTCCCATGGAGAAATGAAGTGCAAGTTCAAGATGAGCCATCTCGAAGAGGTCCTTTGCTTGAGTCTTGCCATCCATATGGTGATCATGGATATGTGAAGATGCGCCGAAGAAGAAGCTCTCCCATGGTGGATTATGGGGAAGCAATCCACATGGTGGTCATGGTTATGTGAAGATGCGTGATTCGTGTAGTTGACACGTCCGTTGGGAACCCCAAGAGGAAGGTGTGATGCGCGCAGTAGCAAGTTTCCCTCAGTAAGAAACCAAGGTTTAATCGAACCAGTAGGAGTCAAGAAGCACGTTGAAGGTTGATGGCGAAGGAGTGTAGTGCGGCGCAACACCAGGGATTCCGGCGCCAACGTGGAACCTGCACAACACAATCACAAAACTTTGCCCCAACGTAACCGCGAGGTTGTCAATCTCACCAGCTTGCTGTAAACAAAGGATTAGATGTATAGTGTGGATGATGATGTTTGTTTGCGAAGAACAGTAAAGAACAATTGCAGTAGATTGTATTTCAGATGTAAAGAATAGGACCGGGGTCCACAGCTCACTAGTGGTGTCTCTCCCATAAGATAGCAGATGTTGGGTGAACAAATTACAGTTGGGCAATTGACAAATAAAGAAGGCATAACAATGCACATACATATATCATGATGAGTACTATGAGATTTAATCAGTGGCATTACGACAAAGTACATAGACCGCCATCCAAGCATGCATCTATGCCTAAAAAGTCCACCTTCAGGTTATCATCCGAACCCCTCCAAGTATTAAGTTGTAAACAACAGACAATTGCATTAAGTATGGTGCGTAATGTAATCAATACAAATATCCTTAGACAAAGCACCGATGTTTTATCCCTAGTGGCAACAGCACATCCACAACCTTAGAACTTTCTGTCACTGTCCCAGATTTAATGGAGGCATGAACCCACTATCAAGCATAAATACTCCCTCTTGGAGTTACAAGTATCAACTTGGCCAGAGCCTCTACTAGCAACGGAGAGCATGCAAGAACATAAATAACATATATGATAGATTGATAATCAACTTGACATAGTATTCAATATCCATCGGATCCCAACAAATACAACATGATGGATTACAAATAGACGATCTTGATCATGATAGGCAGCTCACAAGATCGAACATGATAGCACAATGAGGAGAAGACGACCATCTAGCTACTGCTATGGACCCATAGTCCAGGGGTGAACTACTCACACATCGATCCGGAGGCGATCATGGCGATGAAGAGACCTCCGGGAGATGATTCCCTCTCCGGCAGGGTGCCGGAGGCGATCTCCTGAATCCCCCGAGATGGGATTGGCGGCGGCGGCGTCTCTGGAAGGTTTTCCGTATCGTGGCTCTCGGTACTGGGGGTTTCGCGACGGAGGCTTTAAGTAGGCGGAAGGGCAGGTCAGGGGGCCACACGAGGGCCCCACACAACAGGCCGGCGCGGCCAAGGGCCAGGCCGCGCCGCCCTAGTGTGGCATCGCCTCGTGGCCCCACTTCGTAAGTCCTCCGGTCTTCTGGAAGCTTCGTGGAAAAATAGGCCCTGGGCGTTGATTTCGTCCAATTCCGAGAATATTTCCTTACTAGGATTTCTGAAACCAAAAACAACAGAAAACATCAACTGGCTCTTCGGCATCTCGTCAATAGGTTAGTGCCGGAAAATGCATAAATATGACATATAATGTGTATAAAACATGTGAGTATCATCATAAAAGTAGCATGGAACATAAGAAATTATAGATACGTTTGGGACGTATCAAGCATCCCCAAGCTTAGTTCCTACTCGCCCTCGAGTAGGTAAACGATAACAAAGATAATTTACGAAGTGACATGCTATCATAATCTTGATCAATACTATTGTAAAGCACATGAGATGAATGCAGCGATTCGAAGCAATGATGAAGATAATGAGTAAACAAATGAATCATATAGCAAAGACTTTTCATGAATAATACTTTCAAGACAAGCATCAATAAGTCTTGCATAAGAGTTAACTCATAAGCAATAAATTCTTAGTAGAAAGCTTTGAAACAACACAAAGGAAGATATAAGTTTCAGTGATTGCTTTCAACTTCAACATGTATATCTCATGGATAATTGTCAACACAAAGTAATATAACAAGTGCAATAGGTAAACATGTAAGAATCAATGCACACAGTTGATACAAGTGTTTGCTTCTAAGATAGAAAGAATAGGTAAACCGACTCAACAATAAAGTAAAAGATAGGCCCTTCGCAGAGGGAAGCATTGATTACTATATTTGTGCTAGAGCTTTTCATTTTGAAAACAAGAAACAATTTTGTCAACGGTAGTAATAAAGCATATGAGTTATGTATAAGACATCTTATAAGTTGCATGCCTCATGCATAGTATACTAATAGTGCTCGCACCTTGTCCTAATTAGCTTGGATTAACACGGATTATCATTGCATGACATATGTTTCAACCAAGTGTCACAAAGGGGTACCTCTATGCCGCCTGTACAAGGGTCTAAGGAGAAGGTTCGCATTGGATTTCTCGCTTTTGATCATTCTCAACTTAGACACCCATACCGGGACAACATAGACAACAGATAATGGACTCCTCTTTTAATGCTTAAGCATTCAACAACAGGTAATATTCTCATAAGAGATTGAGGTTTTTGTGTCCAAACTGAAACTTCCACCATGATTCATGGCTTTAGTTAGCGGCCCAATGTTCTTCTCTAACAATATGCATACTCAAACCATTTGATCATGAAAATCGCCCTTACTTCAGAGAAGACGAACATGCATAGCAACTCACATGATATTCAACAAAGGTAAAAGTTGATGGCGTCCCCGTAAACATGGTTACCGCTCAACAAGCAACTTACTAAGAAATAAGACACATAAGTACATATTCTTCACCACGATAGTTTTTAAGCTATTTTGTCCCATGAGCTATATATTGTAAAGGTAAAGAATAGAAATTTTAAAGGTAGCACTCAAGTAATGTACTTTGGAATGGCGGAGAAATACCATGTGGTAGGTAGCTATGGTGGACACATATGGCATAGTATTTGGCTCAAGGATTTGGATGCACGAGAAGAATTCCTCTCAATACAAGGCTAGGCTAGCAAGGTTGTTTGAAGCAAACTCAAGTATGAAATGGTGCAGCAAGACTCACATATAAACATATTGTAAGTATTATAAGACTTTACATCGTCTCCTTGTTGTTCAAACACCTCAACCGTGAAAATATCTAGACTTAGAGAGAACAATCATGCAAACCAAATTTTAACATGCTCTATGTAGTTATTCATTAATGGGTACAAGGTACATGATGCAAGAGCTTAAACAAGATCTATATGAGCACAACAATTGCCAAGTATCACATTATTCAAGACATTATACCATTTACCACATGCGGCATTTTCCGTTTCCAAACATATATCAATGAATGAAATAGTTCAAATTTCGCAATGAACATTAAAGATAAAGCTAAGAACATATGTGTTCATACGAAACAGCGGAGCGTGTCTCTCTCCCACACAAAGAATGCTAGGATCCGATTTATTCAAACAAAAACAAACAGACGCTCCAAGTAAAGCACATAAGATGTGACGGAATAAAAATATAGTTTCACTAGAGGAACCTGATAATGTTGTCGATGAAGAAGGGGATGCCTTGGGCATCCCCAAGCTTAGACGCTGGGGTCTTCTTAAAATATGCAGGGATGAACCACGGGGGCATCCCCAAGCTTTGACTTTTCACTCTTCTTGATCATATTGTATCATCCTCCTCTCTTGACCCTTGAAAACTTTCTCCACACCAAACTCGAAACAAACTCATTAGAGGGTCAGTGCATAATTCATATATTCAGAGGTGACATAATCATTCTTAATACTTCTGGACATTGCACAAAGCTACTGAAAGTTAATGGAACAAAGAAATCCATCAAAACATAGCAAAACAGGCAATGCGAAATAAAAGGCAGAATCTGTCAAAACAGAACAGTCCGTAAAGACGAATTTTAAAGTGGCACCAGACTTGCTCAGATGAAAATGCCCAAATTGAATGAAAGTTGCGTACATATCTGAGGATCACGCACGTAAATTTGAAGATTTTTCTGAGTTACCTACAGAGAATTCTGCCCAGATTCGTGACAGCAAGAAATCTGTTTCTACGCGAGTAATCCAAATCTAGTATTGACTTTACTATCAAAGACTTTACTTGGCACAAAAATGCAATAAAATAAAGATAAGGAGAGGTTGCTACAGTAGTAACAACTTCCAAGACTCAAATATAAAACAAAGTGCAGAAGTAAAATAATGGGTTGTCTCCCATAAGTGCTTTTCTTTAACGCCTTTCAGCTAGGCGCAGAAAGTGTGTATCAAGTATTATCAAGAGAAGAAGCATCGACATCATAATTTGTTCTAATAATAGAATCATAAGGTAACTTAATTCTCTTTCTAGGGAAGTGTTCCATACCTTTCTTGAGAGGAAATTGATATTTAATATTACCTTCCTTCATATCAATGGTAGCACCAACAGTTCGAAGAAAAGGTCTTCCCAATATAATGGGACAAGATGCATTGCATTCAATATCCAAGACAACAAAATCAACGGGGACAAGGTTATTGTTAACCATAATACGAACATTATCAATCCTCCCCAAAGGTTTCTTCATAGCATTATCAGCAAGATTAACATCCAAATAACAATTTTTCAATGGTGGCAAGTCAAGCATATCATAGATTTTCTTAGGCATAACAGAAATACTTGCACCAAGATCACATAAAGCATTACAATCAAAATCATTGACCCTCATCTTAATGATGGGCTCCCAACCATCTTCTAACTTTCTAGGAATAGAGGTTTCAAGTTTTAGTTTATCTTCTCTAGCTTTTATGAGAGCATTTGTAATATGTTTTGTAAAGGCCAAGTTTATAGCACTAGCATTGGGACTTTTAGCAAGCTTTTGTAAAAACTTTATAACTTCAGAGATGTGACAATCATCAAAATATAAACCATTATGATCTACAGCAATGGGATCATTGTCCCCAATGTTGGAAAAAATTTCAAGTAGCTTTATCACAAGCAGTTTCAGCAGTTTTAGCAATTTCAGGTAATTTTGCACGCTTTGCACTAGGAGTAGAAACATTGCCAACACTAATTATTTTACCATTGATAGTAGGAGGTGTAGCAACATGTGAAGCATTATCATTACTAGTGGTGGTAATAGTCCAAACTTTAGCTACATTATCTTTAGCTAGTTTTTCATTTTCTTCTCTATCCCACCTAGCACGCAATTCAGCCATTAATCTTATATTCTCATTAATTCTAACTTGGATGGTATTTGCTGTAGTAACAATCTTATTTTCATTATCCTTATTAGGCACGACTTTCAATTTTAAGAGATCAACATCATAGGCAAGTCTATCAACCTTAGAAGCAAGAATATCAATTTTATCGAGCTTTTCCTCAACAGATTTGTTAAAAGCAGTTTGTGTACTAATAAATTCTTTAAGCATGGCTTCAAGACCAAGGGGTACACTTCTATTATTATTGTAAGAATTCCCATAAGAATTACCATAACCATTACTATTACCAGAAGGATATGGCCTATAGTTGTTACCAGAATTATTCCTATAAGCATTGTTGTTGAAATTATTATTTTTAATGAAGTTCACATCAACATGTTCTTCTTGGGCAACCAATGAAGCTAAGGGAACATTATTTGGATCAACATTAGATCTACCATTCACAAGCATAGACATAAGAGAAAATTCCTTCTATGACACTGCCTTAAAATCACATGCCTTATTTGACACTGGCCAACATTTTCTTCCCTATATGACATGTTTCCTTAAAATTTTGCCTCTCATGACACTGCCGTCACTCCCGTCACGTTTTTCCGTTAGTTTTCACATGTGTAGACCAAAATACCCCTCTGTGTAGAAGACCAGAATACACGCGGCGTCGGACGGCCATGGCGCGGCGTCGAGCGGCCAGGAAGCGGCGGCGGGCGGCCATGGCGCGGAGGCGGGCGGCCATGGCGCGGCGTCGAGCGGCCGAGACGCGGCGGCGGGCGGCCCCGGCGCCGCGTCGAGCAGCCAGGACGCGGCGGGTGGCCATGGCGCGGAGGCGGGTGGCCATGGCGCGGCGTCGAGCGGCCGGGACGCGGCGGCGGGCGGCCCTGGCGCGGCGTCGAGCAGCCAGGACGCGGCGGCGGGCGGCCATGGCGCAGCTTCGAGCGGGCAGGACGCGGCGGCGGGCGGCCATGGCGCGGCGGCGGGTGCGCACATGCAGATGAAAATCCGATCCAAATGCTGCTGTGAGAGTTTAGAACGTCCACGCTAGGAAAGCCTATGGGTGATTGACGTGGAGTTATTTTCGGAATTACCATGTAGATGTAAACAGCGGATATTATACGACTTCAAACAGGCCACGGACGATGGTCAAAAATCACGAAACCAACCAGCGGACGAAGGAAACGAATGGACCAAAGTTCCGGTTTTTTTTACGGACGAAAATTTGTTCCAGTTTTTTTTGACCTACCAACACCATCGATCCATAACTTATTAGTAGAGATATATATGAACTGTACGAGAAATGGCATAAAAATAGGGGAGGCTTTGTCCAATTTTTTAATGTACTTACTAAATTATGTGGTCTGAAATGGTGTTGTACAGTTTTTTTGTTTATATTATGAACCAGGGGTAAAATGGTATTTTCGTCTCTCCGTTTAACACCGTTTGGTGAGAAAATGCACTATAGTGTCATAGGAGGCAAAATTTTAAGAAAAGAGGTCATGTAGGGAAGAAAATGTTAGCTAGTGTCAAATAAGGCATCTGATTTTAAGGCAGTGTCATAGAAGGAATTTTCTCTAGACATAATCACATCAATCTTATCACTCAAGGAGGAGGTTTCTTCAACAGAATTTACCTTCTTACCTTGTGGAGCTCTTTCCGTGTGCCATTCAGAGTAATTTATCATCATATCATCAAGAAGCTTTGTAGCCGCCCCCAAAGTGATGGACATAAAGGTACCTCCAATGAACTGAATCCAATAGGTTCCGCGAAGAAAAATTCAATCCTGCATAGAAGGTTTGGATGATCATCCAAGTAGTTAGTCCATGGGTTGGCAATTCTTTACCAAAGATTTCATTCTCTCCCATGCTTGAGCAACATGTTCATTATCCAATTGCTTAAAATTCATTATGCTACTTCTCAAAGATATAATTTTAGCGGGAGGATAATATCTACCAATAAAAGCATCTTTACATTTAGTCCAAGAATCAATACTATTCTTAGGCAAAGATAGCAACCAATCTTTAGCTCTTCCTCTTAAGGAGAAAGGAAACAATTTCAATTTTATAATGTCACCATCTACATCCTTATACTTTTGCATTTCACATAGTTCAACAAAATTATTAAGATGGGCAGCAAGATCATCGTAACTAACACCAGAAAATTGCTCTCTCATAACAAGATTCAAGAAAGCGTGTTTAATTTCAAAGAATTCTCGTCGTAGTAGCATGTGGAGCAATAGGTGTGCATAAGAAATCATTATTATTAGTGTTTGTGAAGTCACACAACTTAGTGTTTTCAGGAGTATTCATTTTAGCAATAGTAAATAAAGCAAACTAGATAAAGTAAATGCAAGTAACTAATTTTTTTGTGTTTTTGATATGGAGAACAAGACAATAAATAAAGTAAAACTAGCAACTAATTTTTTTGTGTTTTGTTTTAGTGCAGCAAACAAAGTAGTAAATAAAATAAAGCAAGACAAAAACAAAGTAAAGAGATTGGAAGTGGAGACTCCCTTGCAGCGTGTCTTGATCTCCCCGGCAACGGCGCCAGAAATTTGCTTGATGCGTGTAGTTGACACGTCCGTTGGGAAACCCAAGAGGAAGGTGTGATGCGCACAGTAGCAAGTTTCCCTCAGTAAGAAACCAAGGTTTAATCGAACCAGTAGGAGTCAAGAAGCACGTTGAAGGTTGATGGCGAAGGAGTGTAGTGCGGCGCAACACCAGGGATTCCGGCGCCAACGTGGAACCTGCACAACACAATCACAAAACTTTGCCCCAACGTAACAGCGAGGTTGTCAATCTCACCGGCTTGCTGTAAACAAAGGATTAGATGTATAGTGTGGATGATGATGTTTGTTTGCGAAGAACAAGTAAAGAACAATTGCAGTAGATTGTATTTCGGATGTAAAGAATAGGACCGGGGTCCATAGTTCACTAGTGGTGTCTCTCCCATAAGATAGCAGATGTTGGGTGAACAAATTACAGCTTGGGCAATTGACAAATAAAGAATGCATAACAATGCACATACATATATCATGATGAGTACTATGAGATTTAATCGAGGCATTACGACAAAGTACATAGACCGCCATCCAAGCATGCATCTATGCCTAAAAAGTCCACCTTCAGAGTTATCATCCGAACCCCTCCAAGTATTAAGTTGTAAACAACAAACAATTTCATTAAGTATGGTGCGTAATGTAATCAACACAAATATCCTTAGACAAAGCATCGATGTTTTATCCCTAGTGGCAACAAGACATCCACAACCTTAGAACTTTCTCGTCACTCGTCCCAGCATTTAATGGAGGCATGAACCCACTATCGAGCATAAATACTCCCTCTTGGAGTTACAAGTATCAACTTGGCCGAGCCTCTACTAGCAACGGAGAGCATGCAAGAACATAAATAACATATATGATAGATTGATAATCAACTTGACATAGTATTCAATATCCATCGGATCCCAACAAACACAACATGAAGGATTACAAATAGACGATCTTGATCATGATAGGCAGCTCACAAGATCGAACATGATAGCACAATGAGGAGAAGACGACCATCTAGCTACTGCTATGGACCCATAGTCCAGGGGTGAACTACTCACACATCGATCCAGAGGCGATCATGGCGATGAAGAGACCTCCGGGAGATGATTCCCCTCTCCGGCAGGGTGCCGGAGGCGATCTCCTGAATCCCCCGAGATGGGATTGGCGGCGGCGGTGTCTCTGGAAGGTTTTCCGTATCGTGGCTCTCGGTACTGGGGGTTTCGCGACGGAGGCTTTAAGTAGGCGGAAGGGCAGGTCAAGGGGCCACACGAGGGCCCCACACAACATGCCGGCGCGGCCAAGGGCCAGGCCGCGCCGCCCTAGTGTGGCATCGCCTCGTGGCCCCACTTCGTAAGTCCTCCGGTCTTCTGGAAGCTTCGTGGAAAAATAGGCCCCTGGGCGTTGATTTCGTCCAATTCCGAGAATATTTCCTTACTAGGATTTCGAAACCAAAAACAAGCAATCGGCTCTTCGGCATCTCGTCAATAGGTTAGTGCCGGAAAATGCATAAATATGACATATAATGTGTATAAAACATGTGAGTATCATCATAAAAGTAGCATGGAACATAAGAAATTATAGATACGTTTGGGACGTATCAATGCGCCGAAGAAGAAGCTCTCCCATGGTGGTTTATGGGGGAGCAATCCACAAGACTTCGTCAAGCAAACACAAGCAAGAAAGGCATTCCATCTTGTTGAGGTCAAGATCATCGTCATCGAGCTCAAGTGGAATGCGCAAGTATAAGGTTTGCTCTTGATAGGGTTTCTTTCTCACCGGTCTCATAGTGTAGTTGGAGACCGGTTTATAGTTTAGTTGCCGTACTATCAAGAGGGCTCTCGAGTGAGTAACTCGATCGTATCGTTCGGAGAGAGCTCAAACCTTTGCATCCTTGCATCATCTTTCTTGGTTGTTATTTGGACCTTATCCATGTGATGTTTTAGAGCTCGTGCTTATTCTCATGACAAGCTCTAGTTCATCGAAAACGGATTTCGCATAGATCACTTGTTGCATTTTCGAGTTTGGTTCATCATCTTTCTTGGTTGTTATTTGGATCTTATCCATGTGATGATTTAGAGCTTGTGCTTATTCTCATGACAAGCTCTAGTTCATCAAGAATGGTTTTTGCACGGGCAACTTGTTGCATTTTCGAGATTGGAGGTTTTACCGGTATGTCTTTTTAGATAGGTCAAACCTTTCATCATTTGTTTCTATCCTCCCTTGTTGGACTATGATGGTTTCCTGCATGATCTTGTAGAGCTTGTTCCTAGCTTCAAAACAAGCCCAAGGTCATCAAAATCGGAGTCCGGATGCTAAAGTTATGCCCGTTTTAGTTTTGGTGTTTCTGCAATTTGCCAGGCCGGATTTTCCAGTCCGGATTATCCGGGCCGGATATTTCGGAAATATCCGGCCCCCTCGAAATCGGCTAAGGACCAGAAAAAAAGCAGCTCTGGACAGGGGCCGGACTTTTGGCCAGATTTTTACCAGGTTTTGTCCCTGAGGCCGGATTATCGGGGGGGGGCGCGGATTATCCGGCCCTTACTTAGGCCGGATTATCCGGCCCTGGTTTTGCCCAACGGCTCGATTTTCTTGGGGGGGTATAAATACCCCCCTTCTTCCTCCTTGGGCCGTTGCTTCTCTCACTCTCTCTCTCCTCCATTGTTGAACTAGAGAAGCTTGCACTATCTCTCAATCCCTCCATGATACTTGCCCCCATTTGAGGGAAAAGAGAGAGGGGATCTAGATCTACATTTCTACCAATCAAATCCATCTCTTTGTGAGTGGAACTCTCTAGATCTTGATCTTGGTGTTCTTTGTGAATTCCTTTGTTCTTCCTCTCTTATTCCCCCAATAGCTTTTGTAGCTTTGTTGGAATTTGAGAGAGAAGGACTTGAGCATCTTTGTGGTGTTCTTGCCATTGCATTTGGTGCATCGGTTTGAGTTCTCCACGGTGATTCGTGGTGGTGAAAGCAAGAAGGTTGTTACTCTTGGGTTCTTGGAACCCTAGACGGATTCTACGCCTTTGTGGCGATTTGTTGGGAGCCTCCAATTAAGTTGTGGATGTGTGCCCCAATCTTTATGTAAGGCCCGGTTTCCGCCTCGAAGGAAATCCCTTAGTGGAACCGTGACCTAGGCCTTTGTGGCGAGGGTCACCGGAGATTTAGGTGAGGCGCCTTCGTGGCATTCGGTGTGTGGTGTGAGTACCGCATCTTGGGGTGAGGCCTTTGTGGCGTTGGTGTGCATCGAGCAACCACACCTCAAGGTGAGCCTCTTGTGGCGTTCGGGAGCACTAAGCAACCGCACCTCTCCACCGGAGATTAGCACTCGCAAGAGTGTGAACTCCGGGATAAATCATCGTCTCCCGCGTGCCTCGGTTATCTCTATACCCGAGCTCTTTACTTATGCACTTTACCTTGTGATAGCCATCGTGCTTGAAGTTATATATATCTTGCTATCACATACTTGCTTGTATTGCTTAGCATAAGTTGTTGGTGCACATAGGTGAACCATTGCTTAGAATAAGTTGTTGGTGCACATAGGTGAACAATAGTATATAGGCTTTGGGCTTGACAAAGTAAACGCTAGTTTTATTCCGCATTTGTTAAGCCCATCTCGTAAAAGTTTTAAACCGCCTATTCACCCCCCTTCTAGGCGACATCCGTGTCCTTTCAACCTCCTAGCATGTCGCCAAACCACGGCATAAAGCCAACATCTACCATCATAAAGCCTACTACTACACATAATATGTACTCTAAAAGCGCTGGCGCCGCACCTCATCTCTCCTGGACCATCATTACCGGCGAGGGAGGCCTCAGTTTGGCCCAGCTCACTTGGGGCTCTCTTCAGGTACTATAGCGAGGAGAGAGAGAAGAAAGGGATAAGAATGAGCCACCGGTCGAATACGCAGGCAAGCAAAATATCAATGGTATTGGATAGATGAGCTCAAAACCCCGAACAACCTTACTTACCAATCACAAGTCATACTACGAAGTTTTCATATGCGATTTATGCAAGATTTTACCTTTTTTATTACCGTGAAAAATACTTAATAATCTCCCAACTGCACCAAGTCAAAAGTTAAAAACATGTCCACTCTGACCCATTGACCGGAAGCCGGCCACTACAAGTGATTCATGGGTGATTATTGGAAATGACAGGGCTTCTCGGTCGCAACAGAATGTACAAGAGCTTTGTGTATTGAATTCACAAGTGCTAGCTTGGTGGCTAGAGTTCTAGATGTTTGAGAACAAGTGCTAGCTTGGTGGCTAGAGCTCTCGATGTCAAGCCAGCCTATTCGGGTTCGAGCTGCAAAAGTGTTTATTTACCAACGAGGTGCTATCTTGTGCCGTCTGGAGAGCTCTCACTTATCTAACAACGTATAGATAAGGGGATCATTCCCCCGTTGGTTAATGTTTTATTGAATTCGCAAAAAAAAGAGCCTCATGTATTAGGCGGTTTAGGTGAGCTTATTTTTGATTTTGGATTTTGTCTTATAAGAGGCGAGGAGCTTTCTGACTTTGGATTTTAACTGAACATTGTTGCTATAAGTCAAAAACCAAAATAAAAACACACATATTTAGTCGTTTTTAAGCTTATAAGTCAAGTGTCAAAAGCCTGAAATAAGCCTACCCGACCACCCAAACATTCCAGAGCTTGATGGAGTGACCGAGTGTGCGATAGTGTTCAACTCCTTTTTACCTATCCTGAAAGAACTTTTAATAAATATACCCCTTTGCATTTATCAATTGTCAAAAATAACCCACTTAGCCTCGGGTGGCACTTTCCGCCAATTGGTATGGCGGTAAATACGTTTTGCCAACTTAGCTGGCAGGCCCGCCGATTCATTTGGCAAAAGGGCCACGTGCCATGCCTAGGCTCAGGTGGCACAAAGTCATCTTCCGCCAGTTCACTTGGCGAAAAGACATGTGTCGCCTTTTCCACCTCGCGCCAACCTATCTTTAGCAATTACTAGCAAAAGTGCCCGTGCGTTGCATCGGAAAAATAAAAAGTAAAACATTTCAATGAATCATCCGTGGTGACACTTCTCCGTTGTGCCACCATAGAGAACAGTGGCCACGCTTTCTCTAATTTAGTGATGACCTACATGATTAACATGTCATTGGCATTGTCATAGAAAACTATCAAAATTTTATGTACATATGCGTATAAAAATGCAAAAAAAGTATCTCATATACAATGCACAAAACGTACGACGCTTGAGCTAAGACAGCGGCGGCGAATGTTTTTCCACTTCCCGAAATTAAACCTTTGTAATCTTGTCGTTGTTTTGTATAATTCTTGCAGACGATTTTTGTTTGCGCTTCGAAGGCGGTACTAAAGCTACAGCTTATCTATATCATTTATGTGTACTTCTTGATAAATGTTTTAATCATTCTTCTGGACATCCTCCCTATATGTGTACTTCTCAATGACAGAATTAGTGGACCATCCACCATGATGTGCACTCCCCGGTGTCATTTTTACCTCTTCGCTACGATTTCGAAACCTTCCCAATACCGAGATCTACACTATGATGTTGAATATTTTATATCCCGGCAAATTTTCCCTAACGGATGTGTAAGTCCTACACTAAATATGTGTAGTTCCACGATATATAATATGGATATGTACATCATACAGTGAATATATGTAGCTCCTCGATATAGAATGTGTACTTTTAGATAGCATTACAATTATCTGTAAGTAACACACAAGCATGTTTACATCGATGAAAACACCACTAAAAAATTAGTACGCACTTTTTATTCGCAAAACGAGCTTGAAACAAACAAATTTTTAGCTCTCAGACATTTTAACAAACGTGTAGAAGACATACTGCTGCCACCAGCGCGACCATGCGCTGCAGCTCCCTGCACCTCGCTGTACACCGCCCCTGCAATGGCATCAGCTAGCAGAGAGATGGCTAGGTAAAGAGAGATACGGGAGATACTCATCGGGGAGTTGGCAGCGCTTCGTGTATGGCACCAGAAAAATGGCGGCGGAGACTCACCGGCTCGTACTGGGTAGTTGGCAGGTTGCGACCACTGTAGGCCTCCCCGTACCGGCGGGACAGCCTTGGCGTCCGCAGGGCACTCTGAACCGGTCGTGGGAGGCCTCAGGGGAAAGTCGGGCATGGCAGGCGGCGCACTGGGTCGCGCTTTGGGGAGCCGGCGGAATCAACGCACTGACTTGATTGATTTTCACGTTTCTTCCATCTGCGTCGCCGCATCGGCATGGTGGGACTTCCCTAATAGCAAGCTTGGGCGGCGGGGGCAAGCAGCTGAAGGTACTGCAGCTCCATCGCGACCGACGCGGCGACGCCCGGAGCAGGCAGGGTGCTGGCCATGCGCGCAGGCAAAGCCGGCACACCTCCGGTGGTCGTGAGCGCCGGCCGCTCCCTGCGTCGCGCCTACAACCGGATGGAGCTCGCCCACTCCCTCGTGTCGTCCCTGCCGCCGGGAGTTTTGGCCCAACCTCGCGCAGATCGGTCGTGCCCGGCCGGTCGGGATCATTTGCTCGAGATCTTGCGCAACGGGCGGTTGGTAGAGGGGATCTTTCGGGGGTGTTCCAGACCACACGCGAGCGCAACATAAGAGACGAACCGGTACAATGGCAATCCCAGTATTATGCGATTTGGTGGGAGGGCAAAACGGTCTAAGAAAAAGCGTTGACGAAACTTTTTGGCAGAAACCTTAGCTCCTTTATTATTAGGTATAGATGTTTAGAATGGGTTAGTTTTTATAATGGAGAAATGTCCCCGTTGGATATTTGTAAAAAAATCACTAAAACAGAGGTCCACAAGCAGCAGTCAAGGCAAAGTTGGCCCAACCTTAGGTAGCTTCTTTTTTCTAATGATGATGATGATGATTCGACCACTTGAGGAAAGCAGAAAGAAACCCATTTAGGCTCACAGGGCCCATATTCCGGGGGCACCCTAGACGGGCTGAGTTCCACATAAATAAGCCAACATGCATCTGGCCCAGCCCAATGTTTTTCTTTTTGCAAAAAGTAGAAGACGATGAAGCTGAGGACAGGCAAGTGTTTATCAGGTTGCCTGCGGTCGGAGATGGAGGCTACCACGTTGTTGGCCGGTGTCTTTTTTTTTAGAGAAAAATCTTGGTCGGTGTTGTGCTGCTATTTATGAACAAAACAATAGTCCCACTAATAATCCAGTGTCCGCGTTGGCCGCCGACCAGAATCCTCATCTGAAAACAACCAAAATGGTCAATATGCATTCCTGTCCGATCAAGTCAAGGAAGATCTCGCATTCCATGCCTACTTAAGCATCATGTTCCTCCATCATTACTACTCCCTCCGGTCTCGTTTAATTGACTCAGATTTAGTACAACTTTGTACTAAATTTGAGTCAATTAAAAAAGAACGGAGGGAGTAATTATTTACTCAATTCATTAGGAGACGCGCTTAAATCTGTCCTTATTCCATGCCACGACGGCCCTTCTTTGCTGCCGCCTGCCGAAGATGTGCGTGCTCTTTTTTCTTGTCAAATCAAAGCTTAAAAGTCGTCGTAAAAAGTTCCAGAGAAATGGTCCAAGGAATATAAATATCTCAACTGGAATCCTTCAAGTTGTACGCAGGATCAAGCAAGGAATGTATGTATAGGTGGCACGGCCGGTGAGGTTGTCAGACAGACCGTCAGGCGGCCGGCTAGCGCGATGTCAACTCGGAGAATGTATATATAGATGGCACGGTGAGGTTGTCCTGAAGGTGCTAGCTGCGACCATGTCCGGGGACAGCGTGCTGATCGGCGCATCCATGGCCGTGCTCGTCGTGCTCTCCCTCCTCGCCTTCTTCTTCTCCTCCCGGCGCCGCGCGGTGCACACCTCGTCGTCGCAGCGGAGCGTCGTCGACGACGTGGAGCAAGGGCGCCGTCCGTGTGACGCTGCCGCCGCGGGGCTCGACGAGGCCGTCCTGGCCGCATACCCGACGACCGTGTACTCCTTGTCGAGCCGGGGGGACAGCACCGGCGAGCGGAGCGAGGAGGAGGAGGCGGCCGACAGCACGCGGTGCGCGGTGTGCCTGGCGGACTACGAGCACGGCGAGGAGCTCCGGCTGCTGCCGGGGTGCCGGCACTCGTTCCACCGGCAGTGCGTCGACGTCTGGCTGCGGCGCCGGCCCAGCTGCCCGCTATGCAGGTCCTCGCCGCCGCCGACCATGCACCTGCAGCTAGCGACCGATTCTTCAACCGTCACGGCGTCTGCGTGCGTGCGTGCAAATGCATGCACCCAGCCAAGTGAAGGGAGATAGCCTGTCGGAGTGCAGACGATGCACCGAGTTTGGAACTTTGGATTGGATACATGTACTTGTAGTCTTTTACAAACTTAATTGTTTACGTCTAATTTTTGTAGGTACTGCTAGGATTTTAGCCCCGCTATATATAAATAAGTTCCCAAATGGACAACAAGGTTAATTAGTCGAAGCTGGGAAACCAACACATGTAGCCCCAGACGGAAAATAAATTAAGCTCCCGACGTGGCCGCCATTACTTGTCTTGCTGAGTGTTTTCGACCTGTTCCTTCAGTTTGGCAATGAGGATGCACTCCTGATCTTGGCTTCTGCTCACCAGTATACACTCTGTAAAACCTAGCAGTAGCTTTGTAGGATAAAATTATGGAATTTGCTATGTCTCAGTTAAATGAGATTTTTTGGAGTCTCAATAATTTTTAAAAAGTGATTTAATATAAAAATGTAACCGGAACGAGTCGCACTTTTCTCTCAACTATAATTGCACTTTTCTCGGATGAAAATCTCAATTGAATGAGATATAGACGAACCCTATAAATATTCTAGTAGAAAAAGGACTTTTTTAAGTGGTGTGACACTTTATTAATCTCAAAAATCATCGGCCACCGTTCAGGGCGCTCACCCCCCGCCGTTACTATGTCCAACTGAACGAGAACAACTTGCACATGCCCGTCGTTTCACCGGCGTTCCAGGCCGGCTTGAGGGAGTGGATCAAGATCCCTCTACCGCCACCGTTACTATCCTCCCGAGTGCCTCACCCTCACATTGGCCATGCCCCCAACCTGTTCGATCTTTTGCCAAATATGTAGCTGTCACGGCCTGTTACGGCCGCTCCCTCGCCCGCATCCTGTGCCCGCATGCACAAGCAAGTTAACCATCCACCTGATGGCTTGCCGGTAGGCCTAGTTTAGCCACTCGGCTTGTTTGCTGACCGGGACGTCTAGCTTGGCCTCTCTCCATGGTATCCGTCGAGTCTCCGCGCTGTTTCCACCCAGGCATGTCGGCGACCATCCGGGTCAGCCTTCGTCGATCCCACTAGAAGACCAAGCTCGATGTCCCTAGGTTGCAATAGTTGATGTGAAGTTAGTACTGCATCCGTTGTTCATAGCAAGTTGTAGTTGTTTTGTACCTAAAATTATGTCATCTATAAAGACTACTAATCAAGCCTGTGCACATGCATGCAAACCTCCAAGTGAAGTTCATGAATGAAAAATGTATTATCAAATAAATGCTAGCACCTAAGTTGAACGCGACCTCCGCTAGTTGCGAAACGATTATTTTCCAGATCAACGAAGTGGTGGTGAGGAGAAACACTTATTAATCTAAGTGTAAGTCGGTCCACTAAACCTCAAATCAAAGAGCTCACATTGTTTAAATAGCGAAAAACATTCATACGAGAGCGATTAACAGTCGGATAGCTTTTTTTTCATACCATGCAAAAGCTCGTAGATATCTCCAATGCATAACATTGAAATGGTGTAATTATGCTAAACAAAAGAGGCCACTTGACTCCATATCTGACTAGTCTGACGATGATAGGGATCACCATACATGCAAATAAGCCCAAACTTCAGATTACTAGTACTATTGATAACGCTAGCTAAGATGACGTGGAAAGTAGCAGTATGAACCGAAACCTGAAGATCTTCGGTCCATATTAACGAAAGCCCGCCCAAAGGCCTCTGTGAAGGATTTTATTCCAGAGAAGAAGACTATCTCTGAGCTTTTGTCGAGTTGATCATCCTGGCAATATATTCCATCTTGGCTGTTGGAGAATTAGACACAATTTTCATGATTAATTTCAGAATATAAAACATGATGACAACAACTACTAACATGTGAAACTCGAACATACTAGATGCATTAATCAACATGAGTAGCAGCATCGCAAACGGTAAAGCATCCATCGTTAAACAGATCGAGATATGTCGCACGTACCGATCTGGTGGAGGTGGCAGTGGAGGTGTAGCAGATGATGTTGTTGTCGATGACAACGTTGTTGACGACAGGGACGACGGGTCGAAGTAGACGGCGTTGAAGCTGACGGTAGGCAGCACCGCCCGACTTGGATGGCAGGCGACCCGTGATGAAGAGCTTGAGCAGTCGCGCAGAGCGCTTCCCAAAAACCTAATTCTCCCTCTCCCGTACAGGATCGCAAGGACGATCGGTTCCGGAGACCTGCTCTCCCGTTCGTCGATGCACGTTGATACGTCTCCGACGTATCGATAATTTCTTATGTTCCATGCCACATTATTGATGATATCTACATGTTTTATGCATACTTTATGTCATATTTATGCATTTTCCGGCACTAACCTATTAACAAGATGCCGAAGAGCCAGTTGCTGTTTTCTGCTGTTTTTGGTTTCAGAAATCCTACAAAGGAAATATTCTCGGAATTGGACGAAATCAACGCCCAGGGTCCTATTTTGCCACGAAGCTTCCAGAAGACCGAAGAGGAGACGAAGTGGGGCCACGAGGCGCCGCCACAACAGGGCGGCGCGGCCTGGGCCTTGGCCGCGCGGCCCTGGCGTGTGGGGCCCTCGTGTGGCCCCCTGACCTGCCCTTCCGCCTACTTAAAGTCTCCGTCGCGAAAACCCTATGACGTTCGACGAAACCAGAGAAAACCTTCCAGAGCCGCCGCCATCGCGAAGCCAAGATCTGGGGGACAGGAGTCTCTGTTCCGGCACGCCGCCGGGACGGGGAAGTGCCCCCGGAAGGCTTCTCCATCGACACCACCGCCATCTTCATCAACGCTGCTGTCTCCCATGAGGAGGGAGTAGTTCTCCATCGAGGCTCGGGGCTGTACCGGTAGCTATGTGGTTCATCTCTCTCCTATGTACTTCAATACAATAATCTCATGAGCTACATTACATGATTGAGATTCATATGATGATGCTTGTAATCTAGATGTCATTATGCTAGTCAAGTGGGTTTTACTTATATGATCTCCGGAGACTCCTTGTCCCACGTGTGTAAAGGTGACAGTGTGTGCACCGTGTGGGTCTCTTAGGCTATATTTCACGGAATACTTATTCGCTGTTATGAATGGCATAGTGAAGTGCTTATTTATATCTCTTTATGATTGCAATGTGTTTTGTATCACAATTTATCCGTGTGCTACTCTAGTGATGTTATTAAAGTAGTTTATTCCTCATGCACGGTGTAATGGTGACGAGTGTGTGCATCGTGTAGTACTTGGCGTAGGCTATGATTGTGATCTCTTGTAGATTATGAAGTTAACTATTGCTATGATAGTATTGATGTGATCTATTCCTCCTTTCGTAGTGTGAAGGTGACGAGTGTGCATGCTATGTTAGTACTTGGTTTGGTTATGTTGATCTGTCATGCACTATAAGGTTACTTAAATATGAACATTGAATATTGTGGAGCTTGTTAACTCCGGCATTGAGGGTTCGTGTAATCCTACACAGTTAGTGGTGTTCATCATCCAACAAGAGGGTGTAGAGTCCAGCATCTATCTATTTATTCTGTTATGTGATCAATGTTGAGAGTGTCCACTAGTGAAAGTATGATCCCTAGGCCTTGTTCCTAAATATCGCTATCGCTTGCTTGTTTATTGTTTTACTGCATTTATACTGCCTGCAATATTACTACCATCAATCGCACGCCAGCAAGCACTTTTACGGCGCCGTTACTACTCGCTCATATTCATTCATACCACTTGTATTTCACAATCTCTTCGCCGAACTAGTGCACCTATTAGGTGTGTTGGGGACACAAGAGACTTCTTGCTTTGTGGTTGCGGGGTTGCATGAGAGGGATATCTTTGACCTCTTCCTCCCCGAGTTCGATAAACCTTGGGTGATCCACTTAAGGGAAACTTGCTGTTGTTCTACAAACCTCTACTCTTGGAGGCCCAACACTGTCTACAAGAATAGAAGCACCCGTAGACATCAAGCTATTTTCTGGCGCCGTTGCCGGGGAGGAAAGGTAAAAGGCACTCATACTCCGGTCCCAGGTAAAGTACGTTTCTGTTGCCGTTGTATGTGCGCTCGAAGCTATTTCCTTTAGATCCTGCAATTGCATCTTTTTGTTTCTTGTTTACTAGTTTGGCATAATGGACAACAATGAGCTTCTTATTCTATTTCCTGATTTAAGACATGGATGGTTTGATGCGAAAATTAAAAAACCTATGAAACATATTAGTATGAACGCTTTGAACACCATTGTTGCTAATGATATGGAAAATTCTAAGCTTGGGGAAGCTGGCTTTGATGAGCATGATATTTTTAGTCCCCCAAGCATTGAGGAGAAAATTTACTTTGATAATACTTTGCCTCCTATTTATGATGATTATAATGATATTGGTCTTTTAGTGTCGCCTACTATGGAGAGTAATTTTTATGATGATTATAATATGCCTCCTATATTTGATGATGAGAATAATAATGATAGCTACTTTTTTGAATTTGCTCCCACTACAATTAATAAGAATGACTATGCTTATGTGGAGAGTAATGATACTTTTATACATGTGAATAAGAATGCTTTATGTGATACTTATATTGTTGAGTTTGTTCATGATGCCTCTAAAAATTATTATGAGAGAGGAAAATATGGTTGTAGAAATTTTCATGTTACTAAAACACCTCTCTATATGCTGAAATTTTTGAAGTTACACTTGTTTTATCTTCCTATGCTTGTTACTTTGCTCTTCATGAACTTGTTTATTTACAAGATTCCTATGCATAGGAAACATGTTAGGCTTAAATGTGTTTTGAATTTGCTTCTTGATGCTCTCTTTTGCTTCAACTCTTATTTCTTGCGAGTGCATCATTAAAATTGTTGAGCCCATCTTAATGGCTATAAAGAAAGAACTTCTTGGGAGATAACCCATGTGTTTATTTTGCTACAGTAGCTTTGTTTTATATTTGTGTCTTGGAAGTTGTTACTACTGTAGCAACATCTCCTTATCTTTATTTTATTGCATTGTTGTGCCAAGTAAAGTCTTTGATAGCAAGGTTGATACTAGATTTGGATTACTGCGCAGAAACAGATTTACGTACGTCACGAATTTGGGCAGGGCTCTCTGTAGGTAACTCAGAAAAATCTGCCAATTTACGTGCGTGATCCTCAGATATGTACGCAACTTTCATTCAATTTGGACATTTTCATCTGAGCAAGTCTGGTGCCACTTTAAAATTCATCTTTACGGACTGTTCTGTTTTGACAGATTCTGCCTTTTATTTCGCATTGCCTCTTTTGCTGTGTTGGATGGATTTCTTTGTTCCATTAACTTCCAGTAGCTTTGGGCAATGTCCAGAAGTGTTAAGAATGATTGTGTCACCTCTGAACATGTGAAATTTTTGATTATGCACTAACCCTCTAATGAGTTTGTTTCGAGTTTGGTGTGGAGGAAGTTTTCAAGGGTCAAGAGAGGAGGATGATATACTATGATCAAGAAGAGTGAAGAGTCTAAGCTTGGGGATGCCCCGGTGGTTCATCCCTGCATATTTCAAGAAGACTCAAGCATCTAAGCTTGGGGATGCCCAAGGCATCCCCTTCTTCATCGACAACTTATCAGGTTTCTTTTCTTGAAACTATATTTTTATTCCATCACATCTTATGTACTTTACTTGGAGCGTCTGTTTGTTTTTGTTTTGTTTGAATAAGTTCATCCTTGTGTGGGAGAGAGACACGCTCCGCTGGTTCATATGAACACATGTGTTCTTAGCTTTTAATGATCATGGCGAAGGTTGAAACTGCTTCGTTAATTGTTATATGGTTGGAAACGGGAAATGCTACATGTAGTAATTGGTATGATGTCTTGGATAATTTGATACTTGGCAATTGTTGTGCTCAATGTTTAAGCTCTTTCATCATATACTTTGCACCTATTAATGAAGAAATACATAGAGCTTGCTAAAATTTGGTTTGCATAATTGGTCTCTCTAAAGTCTAGATAATTTCTAGTATTGAGTTTTGAACAACAAGGAAGACGGTGTAGAGTCTTATAATATTTACAATATGTCTTTTATGTAAGTTTTGCTGCACCGGTTCATCCTTGTGTTTGTTTCAAATAACTTTGCTAGCCTAAATCTTGTATCGAGAGGGAATACTTCTCATGCATCCAAAATCCTTGAGCCAACCACTATGCCATTTGTGTCCACACTGTAGGATAACGTAGCATAGAAAACAAAAATTTTCCTACCGCGAACACGCAATCCAAGCCAAGATGCAATCTAGAAGACGGTAGCAACGAGGGGTATCGAGTCTCACCCTTGAAGAGATTCCAAAGCCTACAAGATGAGGCTCTTGTTGCTGCGGTAGACGTTCACTTGCCGCTTGCAAAGCGCGTAGAAGATCTTGATCACGATCGGTTCCGGCGCCACGAACGGGCAGCACCTCCGTACTCGGTCACACGTTCGGTTGTTGATGAAGACGACGTCCACCTCCCCGTTCCAGCGGGCAGCGGAAGTAGTAGCTCCTCTTGAATCCGACAGCACGACGGCGTGGTGTCGGTGGCGGTGTAGAAGTCCGGCGGAGCTTCGCTAAGCTATGCGGGATGTAGAGGAGCGGGCGGCTAGGGTTTTGGGGAGAGGGGGCGCCGGCCACTATAGGGGTGCGGCCACCTTGGTGGTGTTTGAGGTGGCCGGCCCCCTCCCCCTTGGCCCTCATTATATAGGTGGAACCCCAAGAGGTGGTGTCCAAGTCTTCGAATAAGACCCGAACCAAATCCTTCCATAGGAGGAGGCAATCCTAGCCCAACTAGGACTCCCACCCAAAGGTGGGATTCCCACCTCCCATGTGGGGGTGGCCGGCCCCTAAGGGGAGTCCACTTGGGACTCCTCCCCCACTAGGGTTGGCCGGCCATGGAGGTGGAGTCCCTTGTGGACTCCACCTTCCTTGGTGGTTTCTTCCGGACTTTTCTAGAACCTTCTAGAACCTTCCATAGAACCTTCCGCGACATTTTATTCACATAAAATGACATCCTATATATGAATCTTATTCTCCGGACCATTCCGGAACTCCTCGTGATGTCCGGGATCACATCCGGGACTCCGAACAAATATTCCAACTTCATTCCATATTCAAGAACTACCATTTCAACATCCAACTTTAAGTGTGTCACCCTACGGTTCGAGAACTATGCGGACATGGTTGAGTACTCACTCCGACCAATAACCAATAGCGGGATCTGGAGATCCATAATGGCTCCCACATATTCAACGATGACTTTAGTGATCGAATGAACCATTCACAAACATTACCAATTCCTTTTGTCTCGCGATATTTTACTTGTCCGAGGTTTGATCTTCGGTATCACTCTATACCTTGTTCAACCTCGTCTCCTGACAAGTACTCTTTACTCGTACCGTGGTATGTGGTCTCTTATGAACTCATTCATATGCTTGCAAGACATTAGACGACATTCCACCGAGAGGGCCCAGAGTATATCTATCAGTCATCGGGATGGACAAATCCCACTTTTGATCCATATGCCTCAACTCATACTTTCAGGATACTTAATCCCACCTTTATAACCACCCATTTACGCGGTGGTGTTTGGTGTAATCAAAGTACCTTTCCGGTATAAGTGATTTACATGATCTCATGGTCATAAGGACTAGGTAACTATGTATTGAAAGCTTATAGCAAATAACTTAATGACGAGATCTTATGCTACGCTTAATTGGGTGTGTCCATTACATCATTCATATAATGATATAACCTTGTTATTAATAACATCCAATGTTCATGATTATGAAACTAATCATCCATTAATCAACAAGCTAGTTTAAGAGGCATACTAGGGACTTCTTGTTGTCTACATATCACACATGTACTAATGTTTCGGTTAATACAATTATAGCATGACATATAAACATTTATCATAAACATAGAGATATAAATAATAACCACTTTTATTATTGCCTCTAGGGCATATCTCCTTCGAGTCTCCCACTTGCACTAGAGTCAATAATCTAGATTACATTGTAATATACCTAACACCCATGGCATTACGGGTGTTGGTCATGCTTTGCCCTAGGGAGAGCTTTAGTCAACGGATCTGCTACATTCGGATCGGTGTGTACTTTGCAAATCTTTACTTCTCCATCTTCGATGTACTCGCGAATCGAGTGGTAACGCAGCTTGATATGCTTCGGCCTCTTGTGTGACCTTGGCTCTTGTGCATTGGCGATGGCACCCATGTTATCACGATAAATGATTAATGGGTCCAATGCACTAGGAACCACACCGAGCTCTACAATGAACCTCTTCATCCATACCGCTTCGATGAAGCCTCTGAAGCCGCTATGTACTCCGATTACTGTTGAAGACTTCGCCACCGTGCCATTGCTTCGAGCTTGCCCGACTTCTTGCAGCACCATTCAATATAAACACGTACCCGGATTGTGACTTAGAGTCATCGGGATCAGTGTTCCAACTTGCATCGGTGTAACCATTTACAACGAGCTCTTGGTCACCTCCATAACAAAGAAACATATCCTTAGTTCTTTTCAAGTACTTTAGGATATTCTTGACCGCTGTCCAGTGTTCCATTCCTGGATCACTTTGATATCTGCTAGTCAAACTAACAGCATGTGCTATATCCGGTCTAGTACATAGCATGGCATACATGATAGATCCTACTGCCGAGGCATAGGGGATATTACTCATCCTTTCTCTTTCTTCTGCCGTAGCCGGTCCTTGAGTCTTACTCAAGACCTTGCACTGGTAACATAGGTAAGAACCCTTTCTTACTTTCGTCCATTCTAAATTTCTTTAGAATCTTGTCCGAGATATGTACTCTGCGATAGCCCTATTAGGCGTCTTGATCTATCTCTATAAATCTTGATGCCTAATATATACGATGCTTCACCAAGTTCTTTCATTGAAAAACTATTATTCAAATATCCTTTTACACTTTGCTTAATAGTTCTATATCATTCCCAATTAATAATATGTCATCTACATATAATATCAGGAATGCTACGGAGCTCCCACTCACTTTCTTGTAAATACGGGCCTCTCCATGACCTCTGTATAAACCCAAAGTCTTTGATCACCTTATCAAAGCGTCGGTTCCAACTTCTTGATGCTTGCTTCGGTCCATAGATTGAACGCTGAAGTTTGCATACTTTGTCGGCATTTTTAGGATCGACAAAACCTTTGGGTTGTACCATATACAACTCTTCCTCAATGTCTCCATTAAGGAACGCCGTTTTGACATCCATCTGCCAAATCTCATAATCGAAAAATGCAGCTATTGCTAACAAAATCCTCACAGATTTTAGCTTCGCTACTGGTGAGAAAGTCTCATCGTAGTCAACTCCTTGAATTTGTCGGAAACCCTTTGCGACAAGTCGAGCTTTATAGACGATAATATTACCATCGGCATCTGTTTTTCTCTTGAAGATCCATTTATTCTCGACGACCTTTCGGCTATCGGGTAAGTCTACCAAAGTCCATACTTTGTTATCATACATGGATCCCATTTCGGATTTCATGGCTTCTTGCCATTTGTTGGAATCTGGGCTCATCATTGCTTCTTCATACGTCGCAGGGTCCTCATCATTGTTATCCACAATCATGACATTTAGACAAGGATCATACCAATCAGGAGTGGCACGTTCCCTTGTCGATCTGCGAGGTTGAGTAGTTTCCTCGTTCGAAGTTTCATGATCATTATCATTAGCTTCCTCTGTTGCCGGTGTAGACGGTACAGGTACAACTTCCGATGCTTGCGCTACTTCGATCAACGAGTATAGATTCATTAATCTCATCGAGTTCTACTTTTCTTCCGAGTCACTTCTTTAGTGAGAAATTCTTTCTCAAGAAAGGTTCCGTTCTTTGCAACAAATATTTTGCCTTCGGATTTGTGATAGAAAGTATACCCTATAGTTTCCTTAGGGTATCCTATGAAGACGCATTTCTCAGCTTTGGGTTCTAGCTTGTCCGGTTGTAACTTCTTTACATAGGCTTCGCAACCCCAAACTTTCGAGAACGACTGACTTAGGTTTCTTATTAAACCATAATTCATACGGTGTCGTTTCTACGGATTTTGATGGTGCTCTATTTAAAGTGAATGCGGCTGTCTCTAATGCATAACTCCAAAATGATAATGGTAAATCAGTAAGAGACATCATAGAACGAACCATATCTAAGAGAGTTCGATTACGACGTTCGGATACACCGTTTCGTTGTGGTGTTCCCGGCGGTGTCAATTGTGAAAGTATTCCGCATTTCTTTAAATGCATGCCAAACTCATAACTCGAGATATTCACCTCCACGATCGGATCGTAGAAATTTTATCTTCTTGTTACGTTGATTTTCTACTTCACTTTGAAATTCCTTAAACTTCTCGAAAGTTTCGGATTTATGTTTCATGAAATAGATATACCCATATCTACTCGGATCATCTGTGAAGGTTAGAACATAACGATAACCACCGCGCGATGCTACACTCATTGGTCCGCACACATCGGT
This sequence comes from Lolium rigidum, assembly GCF_022539505.1. Lineage (NCBI taxonomy): Eukaryota > Viridiplantae > Streptophyta > Magnoliopsida > Poales > Poaceae > Lolium > Lolium rigidum. The sequence continues at coordinate 43,072,627 of NC_061512.1, forward strand.
ATGTATGATTTCCAATAAGTCGGTAGCTCGCTCCATTATACCGAGAAAATGGAGTCTTAGTCATTTTTCCCATTAGACATGCTTCGCATCTATCAAGTGACTCAAAGTCAAGTGATTCAAGTAATCCATCAATATGGAGTTTCTTCATGCGCTTCACTCCAATATGACCAAGACGACAGTGCCACATATAAGTAGAATTATCATTCAATTTAATTAGCTTAGCATCAATGTTATGTATATGCGTATCACTACTATCGAGATCTAACAGAAATAAGCCATTCTTTTGTGGTGCTCGACCATAAAAGATATTATTCATAAAAATAGAACAACCATTATTCTCGAGACTTGAATGAATAACCGTCTTGCATTAAACAAGATCCGGATATAATGTTCATGCTCAACGCGGGTACAAAATAACAATTATTTAGGCTTAAAACTAATCCCGAAGGTAGATGTAGAGGAAGTGTGCCGACAGCGATCACATCGACTTTGGATCCATTTCCAACGCGCATTGTCACTTCATCTTTCGGTAGTCTTCGTTTATTCTTTAGTTCCTGTTTCGAGTTACGAGATATGAGCAACCGAACCGGTATCAAATACCCAGGTACTAGAACGAGAACCGGTGAGATAAACATCTATAACATGTATATCGGATATACCTTCTTTCTTCTTCTTGACAAGGCCGCTCTTCGAGATCAGCCAAATACTTGGAGCAATTACGCTTCCGGTGTCCCTTCTCCTTGCGGTAATAGCACTCAGCATCAGGCTTAGGGCCGTTCTTAGGTTTCATAGGAGGCGTGGCAGCTTTCTTGCCACCCTTCTTGAATTTTCCCTTAGACTTGCCCTGTTTCTTGAAACTAGTGGTTTTGTTGACCATCAACACTTGGTGCTCTTTCTTGATCTTAATCTCAGCAGCTTTTAGCATGCCAAAGAGTTCAGGTAACTCCTTGTTCATGTTACTGCATATTGTAGTTCATCACAAAGTTCTTGTAACTTGGTGGCGGTGATTGAAGGACACGATTAATCCCGGTCTGTTAGGAATCACTATTCCCAAGTCATCGAGTTTCTTCGCATGCCCGGTCATGGCGAGCATGTGCTCACTAATGGAGCTGCCTTCTTCCATCATACAGGTGAAGAAATGTTTCGATGCTTCATAGCATTCCACGGCCGCATGAGTCTCGAAAATAGTCTTTAACTCTTTCATCACCTCATGAGGATCGTGGTGCTCAAAACGTTTTTGAAGATCGGATTCCGGAGCGCACGGGATGGCACACTGAACTTGAGAGTACCGAGTTTTCCGAGTCTCGTAAACAGCTTTTACTTCATCGGTTTCAGTTTAGCGGGAGGGTCACCTAGCGGTGCATCAAGCACATATTGCAGATTTCCGCCGGAGAGGAAGATCCTCACATGACGGAACCGATCGGTGAAGTTGCTACCGTTGCTCTTAAGCTTTTCTTTCTCTAGGAGCTGGTTAAAATTGATTGGGGACGCCATCTCTACAACATATATTTGCAATAGTTTAGACTAAGTTTATGACAAATTGAGTTCAAATTTTAATTCAATATAATTAAAAATCTAGGTGAACTCCCACTCAAAACAATATCCCTCGCATTGTCTTAGTGATCACACGAACCAAATCCACCACACCATAGTCCGATCATCACGAGACAAGGTGTAATTTCAATGGCGAACACTCAAAGTGTTCATCATATCAATCATATGATTCATGCTCTACCTTTCGGTATCACGTGTTCCGAGACCATGTACGTACATGCTAGGCTCGTCAAGGCCACCTTAGTATCCGCATGTGCAAAGCGGCTTGCACCCGTTGTATGCACTTGTTGATTCTATCACACCCGATCATCACGAGATGCTTCGAAACGACAAGTCTTGGCAACGGTGCTACTAAGGATGAACACTTTATTATCTTGAGATTTTAGTGAGGGATCATCTTATAATGCTACCGTCGCGATCTAAGCAAAATAAGATGCATAAAAGGATTAACATCACATGCGGTTCATATGTGATATGATATGGCCCTTTTGTCTTTGCGCCTTTGATCTTCATCTCCAAAGCACGGACATGATCTCCATCATCTTCGGGCATGATCTCCATCATCGTCGGCGAAGCACCAAGGTCAATGGCGCCGTCTTCATGATTGTCCTCCATGTAGCAACTATTACAACTACTTTGAAATACTACTCAACATGAAATTTAAAGACAACCATAAGGCTCCTGCCGGTTGCCACAATACAATAATGATCATCTCATACATATTCATCATCACATTATGGCCATATCACATCACCAAACCACTGCAAAAACAAGTTAGACGCTCTCTAATTTGGTTTGCATATTTTACGTGGTTTAGGGTTTTCGATATAGATCTAATCTACCTACGAACATGAACCACAACGTTGATACTAATGTTGTCAATAGAAGAGTAAATTGAATCTTTACTATAGTAGGAGAGACGAGACACCCGCAAAGCCTCTTATGCAATACAAGTTGCATGTCGAACGAGGAACAAGTCTCATGAACGCGGTCATGTAAAGTTAGTCCGAGCCGCTTCATCCCACTATGCCATAAAGATGCAAAGTACTCAACTAAAGATAACAAGAGCATCAACGCCCACAAACCATTGTGTTCTACTCGTGCAACCATCTATGCATAGACACGGCTCCGATACCACTTGTAGGATAACGTAGCATAGAAAACAAAAATTTTCCTACCGCGAACACGCAATCCAAGCCAAGATGCAATCTAGAAGACGGTAGCAACGAGGGGTATCGAGTCTCACCCTTGAAGAGATTCCAAAGCCTACAAGATGAGGCTCTTGTTGCTGCGGTAGACGTTCACTTGCCGCTTGCAAAGCGCGTAGAAGATCTTGATCACGATCGGTTCCGGCGCCACGAACGGGCAGCACCTCCGTACTCGGTCACACGTTCGGTTGTTGATGAAGACGACGTCCACCTCCCCGTTCCAGCGGGCAGCGGAAGTAGTAGCTCCTCTTGAATCCGACAGCACGACGGCGTGGTGTCGGTGGCGGTGTAGAAGTCCGGCGGAGCTTCGCTAAGCTATGCGGGATGTAGAGGAGCGGGCGGCTAGGGTTTTGGGGAGAGGGGGCGCCGGCCACTATAGGGGTGCGGCCACCTTGGTGGTGTTTGAGGTGGCCGGCCCCCTCCCTTGGCCCTCATTATATAGGTGGAACCCCAAGAGGTGGTGTCCAAGTCTTCGAATAAGACCCGAACCAAATCCTTCCATAGGAGGGGGCAATCCTAGCCCAACTAGGACTCCCACCCAAAGGTGGGATTCCCACCTCCCATGTGGGGGTGGCCGGCCCCTAAGGGGAGTCCACTTGGGACTCCTCCCCCACTAGGGTTGGCCGGCCATGGAGGTGGAGTCCCTTGTGGACTCCACCTTCCTTGGTGGTTTCTTCCGGACTTTTCTAGAACCTTCTAGAACCTTCCATAGAACCTTCCGCGACATTTTATTCACATAAAATGACATCCTATATATGAATCTTATTCTCCGGACCATTCCGGAACTCCTCGTGATGTCCGGGATCACATCCGGGACTCAGAACAAATATTCCAACTTCATTCCATATTCAAGAACTACCATTTCAACATCCAACTTTAAGTGTGTCACCCTACGGTTCGAGAACTATGCGGACATGGTTGAGTACTCACTCCGACCAATAACCAATAGCGGGATCTGGAGATCCATAATGGCTCCCACATATTCAACGATGACTTTAGTGATCGAATGAACCATTCACAAACATTACCAATTCCTTTTGTCTCGCGATATTTTACTTGTCCGAGGTTTGATCTTCGGTATCACTCTATACCTTGTTCAACCTCGTCTCCTGACAAGTACTCTTTACTCGATACCGTGGTATGTGGTCTCTTATGAACTCATTCATATGCTTGCAAGACATTAGACGACATTCCACCGAGAGGGCCCGGAGTATATCTATCCAGTCATCGGGATGGACAAATCCCATTGTTGATCCATATGCCTCAACTCATACTTTCCGGATACTTAATCCCACCTTTATAACCACCCATTTACGCAGTGGTGTTTGGTGTAATCAAAGTACCTTTCCGGTATAAGTGATTTACATGATCTCATGGTCATAAGGACTAGGTAACTATGTATTGAAAGCTTATAGCAAATAACTTAATGACGAGATCTTATGCTACGCTTAATTGGGTGTGTCCATTACATCATTCATATAATGATATAACCTTGTTATTAATAACATCCAATGTTCATGATTATGAAACTAATCATCCATTAATCAACAAGCTAGTTTAAGAGGCATACTAGGGACTTCTTGTTGTCTACATATCACACATGTACTAATGTTTCGGTTAATACAATTATAGCATGACATATAAACATTTATCATAAACATAGAGATATAAATAATAACCACTTTTATTATTGCCTCTAGGGCATATCTCCTTCACCACCATACCTACCTACTACATGGTATTTCTCCGCCATTCCAAGCAAATACTTCATGTGCTACCTTTAAACAATTCAAAAGCTATTATCTCTTATTTGTGTCAATGTTTTATAGCTCATGAGGAAGTATGTGGTGTTTTATCTTTCGATCTTGTCATTTACTTTTGACAGACTTTCACAATGGACTAGTGGCTTCATCCGCTTATCCAATAACTTTGCAAAAAGAGTCGGCAATGGGGTTCCTGCCCCAATTAATCAACTTGCATTAATAATTCTCTTCACATGTTTTGCTCCGATTCATCGATAAGCAACTTAATTTTGCAAATAGACACTCCTTCATGGTATGTGATTGTTGGAAGGCACCCGAGGATTCGGTTAGCCATGGCTTGAGAAAGCAAAGGTTGGGAGGAGTGTCATCTAAAAAAATAAAAAATAAAAACTAAACTAAAGTACATGTGTAAACAAAAGAGAAGAGCGATGATCTACCTTGCTGGTAGAGATAACGTCCTTCATGGGAGCCGCTCTTGAAAGTCTGGTTGATAAGGTAGTTAGAGTACCCACTACCATTCGTTGACAACAACAAACACCTCTCAAAACTTTACTTTTATGCTCTCTATATGATTTCAAAACTTTAAAAGCTCTAGCACATGATTTAATCCCTGCTTCGCTCTGCGAAGGGCCTTTCTTTTACTTTTATGTTGAGTCAGTTCACCTATCTCTCTCCACCTCAAGAAGCAAACACTTGTGTGAACTGTGCATTGATTCCTACATACTTGCATATTGCACTTGTTATATTACTTTACATTGACAACTATCCATGAGATATACATGTTATAAGTTGAAAGCAACCGCTGAAACTTAATCTTCATTTGTGTTGCTTCAATACCTTTACTTTGATTTATTGCTTTATGAGTTAACTCTTATGCAAGACTTATTGATGCTTGTCTTGAAGTACTATTCATGAAAAGTCTTTGCTTTATGATTCGAGTTGTTTACTCATGTCATTATCATTGTTTTGATCGCTGCATTCATTACATATGCTTACAATAGTATGATCAAGGTTATGATGGCATGTCACTCCAGAAATTATCTTTGTTATCGTTTACTCGCTCGGGACGAGCAGGAACTAAGCTTGGGGATGCTGATACGTCTCCGACGTATCGATAATTTCTTATGTTCCATGCCACATTATTGATGATATCTACATGTTTTATGCATACTTTATGTCATATTTATGCATTTTCCGGCACTAACCTATTAACAAGATGCCGAAGAGCCGATGCTTGTTTTCTCGCTGTTTTTGGTTTCAGAAATCCTACAAAGGAAATATTCTCGGAATTGGACGAAATCAACGCCCAGGGTCCTATTTTGCCACGAAGCTTCCAGAAGACCGAAGAGGAGACGAAGTGGGGCCACGAGGCGCCGCCACAACAGGGCGGCACGGCCAGGGCCTTGGCCGCGCGGCCCTGGCGTGTGGGGCCCTCGTGTGGCCCCCTGACCTGCCCTTCCGCCTACTTAAAGTCTCCGTCGCGAAAACCCTATGACGTTCGACGAAACCAGAGAAAACCTTCCAGAGCCGCCGCCATCGCGAAGCCAAGATCTGGGGGACAGGAGTCTCTGTTCCGACACGCCGCCGGGACGGAGAAGTGCCCCCGGAAGGCTTCTCCATCGACACCACCGCCATCTTCATCAACGCTGCTGTCTCCCATGAGGAGGGAGTAGTTCTCCATCGAGGCTCGGGGCTGTACCGGTAGCTATGTGGTTCATCTCTCTCCTATGTACTTCAATACAATAATCTCATGAGCTGCCTTACACGATTGAGATTCATATGATGATGCTTGTAATCTAGATGTCATTATGCTAGTCAAGTGGGTTTTACTTATGTGATCTCCGGAGACTCCTTGTCCCACGTGTGTAAAGGTGACGAGTGTGTGCACCGTGTGGGTCTCTTAGGCTATATTTTACGAATACTTATTCGCTGGTATGAATGGCATAGTGAAGTGCTTATTTATATCTCTTTATGATTGCGATGTGTTTTGTATCACAATTTATCCGTGTGCTACTCTAGTGATGTTATTAAAGTAGTTTATTCCTCCCGCACGGTGTAATGGTGACAGTGTGTGCATCGTGTAGTACTTGGCGTAGGCTATGATTGTGATCTCTTGTAGATTATGAAGTTAACTATTGCTATGATAGTATTGATGTGATCTATTCCTCCTTTCGTAGTGTGAAGGTGACAGTGTGCATGCTATGTTAGTACTTGGTTTGGTTATGTTGATCTGTCATGCACTCTAAGGTTACTTAAATATGAACATTGAATATTGTGGAGCTTGTTAACTCCGGCATTGAGGGTTCGTGTAATCCTACACTGTTAGTGGTGTTCATCATCCAACAAGAGGGTGTAGAGTCTAGCATCTATCTATTTATTCTGTTATGTGATCAATGTTGAGAGTGTCCACTAGTGAAAGTATGATCCCTAGGCCTTGTTCCTAAATATCGCTATCGCTGCTTGTTTACTTGTTCTACTTGCATGTTTACTTCCTGCAATATTACTACCATCAACTGCACGCCAGACAAGCACTTTTCTGGCGCCGTTACTACCGCTCATATTCATTCATACCACTTGTATTTCACTATCTCTTCGCCGAACTAGTGCACCTATTAGGTGTGTTGGGGACACTAGAGACTTCTTGCTTTGTGGTTGCAGGGTTGCATGAGAGGGATATCTTTGACCTCTTCCTCCCTGAGTTCGATAAACCTTGGGAGATCCACTTAAGGGAAACTTGCTGCTGTTCTACAAACCTCTGCTCTTGGAGGCCCAACACTGTCTACAAGAATAGAAGCACCCGTAGACATCACACGTCGGCGCGCGCAGGATGGATTAGGCTACGATGGCGGCGCCAGCAGAGAGAGGTGGATAAACCCTAACTCATGCAAGCAGAGAGAGGTGGATAAATCCTAACTCGTGTATTAGATGTGTTTCTGCGGTAGCGGGACCAGAGATTATATAGGCTCGGGAAACCCTCGGCACGCACGATTCGAGTCGGTTACAGATAGACTGCGACACGTCCGTCTAGGACTCTGTTCATTTTCCTGAGCTGCAAAAAGTAAGAAAAGTCTCGGCTCAATCACTACCAAGAGCGCGACGCGCGTTGCGTCTAGCGAGGAGGAGGAGCGCGCGTGAACCACTCCTCTTCTCACTCACTTACTAGTGGTGGAACAACCCACTTTATAAGGTGGTCTAACTTCCTCCCAACTTTCCATGTGGAACTAAACTTTCTACCTGTTGCCACTCCCTAGTGAGCTGCCACCCACTTGGGCTCAAACTCACATGGGCTGCCACAATATGGGCTTTGAGATTTATAGGGAAATCTGAAATCTAATGTGAACCACTAAAAGTGGAACCAATATTTCAATAGTACCAAGATCCTTGCCCCTTACCATAGCAGTTCCAACTAATGGCCTTCATGTCGCCTATGGTATTTTCCACCTTGGCGCCCCGCATCATCAGCTGCGGAGTCCTCTGCCGGAGTTAGCAGCTACTCAACGATCTCCTCCCCTGCTTCTCCCTCCTACCGACTTCCTTTCCAGAAAAGAATTTTGGAGGACGTGGGCATAGCCTAGTGGTTGGGGTCGCAGTGGCGCACCCCAACGACCAGAGTTTGAATCCTGTCAGGAACGAATTTCTGGAATTCTCACGCTGAGGTCCCGCTTCTACTATATCATTTAGTGTCTAGTTCCTCCTAGCACTGATTCATTTTTTTCAGAAAATAATTTTGCCACTAGAGTCGCTCTTATACGGCCGCACACACGTCCCGTCAGCCATGTTTATAATCACGACGTCATGGTAAGGAGAAATAACGCTGTAGCGAACGACGCAAACTTAGCATCACGCGTTTGCACATTATGCCATCACCGATGGAACATTCCCCAGGTCAGCCATCTGTAGCGGCACGACATAACCGGTCATGTCGCGTTTGCATTGGTCCACACGGGTCGAAGGATCTGGCCTCACTAGTAGAAAATATGGCTTATGTTTGAAGCTGCCCAGAGCTTTAGCACTGTTTGTGCTATGAACCCAGATTAAAGGTGCATTAGCACCGGTTCGAGCGGCGAGGACTTTAGCACCGGTTCATGCCACGAACCGGTGCCAAAGGGTTCGTGCGGGACCTTTAGCACCGGTTCGTGCGGGATCTTTAGCACCGTTTCGTGTCACGAACCGGTGCCAAAGGGTTGGCGTCAGCCGCGTGACCTTTAGCACCGGTCCGTGGCACGAACCGGTGTAAAAGGTCTACCCTTTAGCACTGGTTCATGGCACGAACCGGTGTAAAAGGTTTTTTGCTCGCCTTTTTTAGCTTCGTAAAATACAAAAGAACATGACCGAAAATTCAAAAAATAAAATCTTTTGAGATTCTTGTATGTTACACAACCTACTATTAGGGGAAATTAACAAATTTGAATTTCGACCTTTTTTGCAAAAGAAGTTTAGAAAAAGATAAAATGGCATTAACATGTATAATATATCAAAATGATCGTGGGAGAAAGTTACATACGAATTCATCTGGGTTTATCCGGTTGCCAATATTTAAATTCTCAAAATTCCAAATGAAAATATGAAAGCTGGAAGATTTTAATTTTTGCCAGAAATTCAGGATTTTATATTTTTTAATTTTTTTTAATCTGCATAAAGATTACTATTACTGAACCATAAAGGTTAGCCAATTTTAGATTTTCGAATTTTCAGGTTTTTGCAAAAAAAAAAGTTTACAAATTTATTGTTTATTTATTTATTCAAGATTATTTTTACATCAATAATTTTGTTTATTAAAAGAATTATTTGAATTCAACCAATAAAGAAGTATGATATCGTGACCAACATGTTAGTAGGATTGATATGATACTAGTATCAATAATACGCGCATGAAGCAATTGGAAGCGAGATGGGAATGAATTCAGAAGTTAAGCTTGCTAGTGCTGTAGTAGTGGGAGGATGAGTGACCGAGCGGGAAGTTTGACCACAAGTAAGTAATTTGACTAGAGATTAAGTGTAGTTAGAGACTAAACTTTTCAAATAACTAAAATACTAGAAATTCTGAAAAAAAAGAAAAAAAAAGGAAGTGGAAAATAATTAGATAAAAATGGCACCAATAGCGAGTTCTGCCGCGGCAGGGTTTTGTTACGAACCGGTGCTAAAGGTTCTCCCGCCCGGGCGGTTGGTAGCGGCCACGTGCTTCCCCTTTAGCACCGGTTCGCAACACAAACCGTGCTAAAGGGGGGGGGGGCTTTAGCTCTAGTGCCTGCACGTTCCAGTGGCGCAACCCAAACAAATTGATCTATATGGCGCAACCCATCCGTCCACCAAATTGGAGAGTGGATGTGTTTGCACGGATAACGTACACGTCCTCCCATGTCCTCCTGCCTGGGCCAAGGTCCGCACGACAGCGACACAACGTCCTTCTTTCTTTAGCTATGAATGGAGGCATGCTGACTTCAAAGCTGGGCCGCACCGCTTGACACATGGTCTCCTGCGTTGGGCGCGCTTCCCAATGCCTGCGCTAGCCGCCTGCCTTAAGCAATGCCGGCGCTTCGGCCTCCATGCCGACATCTAATGTCTTGGCCTTTTGTAATAGGCTATCCGCGGCTATTTTCTTCCACATTCCCATCTTCTTCCATCTCCTACCACCACCACAAGCATCACGACAGCCATGGCCAACGGCATAGGATTGATGGGAGGGCGTCTAGGATGGCCCAGGCCCGGGTGTGGCTGAGGCCGAGGTCAGCGAGGAAGACGTGGGGGCGAGGCCAGAACGGTTCACCACCATTATCCCCATCGCCATTGCCATCCATGTCTCCATCATTATTGCCCGACTCCGTCGTCATCGGCCTCTCCGGGATCGAGTTCGGTGTCAACATCTACTTGGGCATGAGCTGTGATAGGATGTGCCTCCCCAAGAAGCTCGTGTTGGTGATCGGTGGGAAAGAGCCCCACCAGCTCGTACTGCGGGTACCCGACGACTCGATCAGCTAGATGTACCTCCACAATGGCTGAAGGTAGTTCGCCCGCGCGCACGCCATTGAAGTCAGGCACTTCCTCGTCTTCAAGTTTGACGATCACGACATGCTCACCGTCAAAGTTTTCGAAGATACCCCATGTACCGTCGCCACTAACACTCCACGAGGATGACTAGGCGAGGGCAAGATGAAAACGCTAGGGTCTTGTACTATGCTTTTATTAATTTCTAGTTTTACATCAATTTGCTTCAAGCAAACTATCCCCAAACTATGTTTGCAACCCCATGGATGTAGCAAAGATTTTCAAATATTTAATCAAGCTGAGTTGAACCGCGGACCGAATGGGTCGCGCCGCTTGATGCAGTGGCGCCCTGGCAGGGCGGACCGTGACACAATTTTCTTTCTGTCCGCCAACAAGAAATGATTGGTGTACTGCCGGCTCCACCGGATCCCCAAACCACCACATGTGCCCTTTCTCTCCTACCTCCGGCGAGGATTGGTGTTTCAAAGGGGCGCATCTTGGGACTACGAAAGGGGATCTGTTGTTGTGGGCATCCTAGCGGTCCTGCCGGCAGCGCACGATGCTACGAGCGACAACTCGCGATGCTACCAGCGGCCGACGGGGTTGCTTCCAGCAACAACCCACATTGCTACGAGCGGCAGCTCGTGATGCTACCGGCGGCAAGTGGAGTTTCTGCCAGCGGGCGGTGGGATTGCTCGTGGCGGAAGCCTGCGATGCTACCATCGGCAACTAGAGTTGCTTCCATTGGCCGGGGGTTGCTCGCGGCGGCAGCCTTTGGTGCTATGAGAAGTAAGTGGATAAACTGATAAGGACCAAGCAGTGCTGCAAACGACCACCATCGGAGGTGCAACCGGCCAATGCCAGAGCTGAAAGCGACCATGCTGGTGTCTTCTCCAGCGACGGTGACGTTGCTGCCATGGGAGACGGCGGTGCTCTTAGCGAGATGCTTCCGAGGTGATGATGCCAAGAGATGGTTGAGATGCTGCAAGCGTGTGCTTCCAAGGAAGCCTCCTAAAAGGACCTAGCCAGAGGAATTTTGCAAGGATGGCACCGCCGATGCAGCAGGAGATGAGGGCAGCAGATGCCGCTGCGGGAGATCAAGGGCGGACACCACGCAAGAAGCTGGGGGCCGAACGCAACTGCATATAGTTTTGGGGCTTCGTCAGCAAGCGGTTCTCCTCAAGGTTCGATGTAAACCGGAGAATCTTTTTCTGTCTTTATTTAAATACTGATGAGTTGGACATTGAACTTGAGATATCTTAGCTCTGATATCATGTAGATTTATGCCTTAGCCAATTAGTCTAAAAATATAAAATGATGAGAAAGAGACTAGACAATATATTTATATTGAAGAGGGCTCTCTATTGTGCAGATCGAGCGAAATCTCGCCGTGGTTGCATACTTGCATTACACCTAGGTCAACGCTATGTCTGATGCGTGCTGCCAAGCGCGGCCAAATAAGCTAGCTGTCACCGGAATCGCGGAGGGACGCTACGTTTAGAGCAAGTACAATAGAGTCTAGTCAGCTGACTATAAGACATTAAATAATATATTTTAGATGAGTTGGAGGAGAGAGAAGGGGAGAGAGAAGGGAGGTGGGCTACTATGCAATAGCCAGCTCTTGCACGTGCTCCTAGGCACTTTGTGAGAATGAAAGGTGGGCCATATGTTAATAAAGTACTTCATTCTTATAGCCAACTATTGTACATGTTAGCTATATGGTGACTATAAATGACATGGCATCTTGTTATAGCCATCTCTTGGCTGTACTATTGGAATTGCTCTTAGAACACCTGTTTCAGATCGATCCCTGATCTCATCTGAAACACTACTGCTACTACGCCGCGACCAGCACCGGCGATACTATATTACGAGATCCAAGATGTTACCGCTGACCAAGCCGTCCCGATCCTCTCGACGCGTGCTATCTGTTATCTAGCTAGCTACTCGATCTAGCTAGCTTGTGAGTGTGCTATCAGCACATGCACACGAAGTCAAGTCAATATCTTTAAACCGAATGCATTCCGTCGTCTGCCTATTTGATCCACTGGAGGTGCGATCGAGCAAGCCCCTCCTCACTATCCATTCTGTTCCGCTGCTCTAGCCAGCGTGCGATGGCCTTCCTCTTTGACCGCATGAAGGACGCCTGCACAGGTTAGTGACCCTCATCCTCCTGCCCTGGCCTGAATGAAGAATGTAGGACTTGGTGCACGGCAGAGGTCTCACGCATCATCTGATACTCCTGCAGGAGTTGTTAACTTCTTGCTCGATGTTTCCGCGGCAGCGGGAGAGATACCCACTGACCCGAACGATGATGATTACAATGATGATGGCAACATGCATAATGCCAAGCTTAGCCATGGGGCGCATGGAGTGCCGGTTCACAAGGTGCGTACTACTAGTATGGTTAAACACTCCATAACTACTATATTAAAGAGTAACACACTTCTTTTTTCTCATAATTTTGAGCCTATTTCCAAATTACTGTGATGTTGACACGTAAGTGCTTAGATAGTTTGATTTGCTAAGAGAATTTTCTGTGTATACTTTGGTGCTCCATAGAATTTTAGGAAGACTGAGAAACACCTATGCAGTTCCCCGGGCGTGTGGCTGTAGCCTTGCTATAATAGTCAAAGCGGTGCCACGCCGCTTAATGATGCGTCGATTCCCGAGCTGGCCAACCAATTTGCCCACCATCTCTCATTTCCTCTTTTTGGGTCGCCAACCCGCCTTCACCACGTCGTGCCGCTTCTTGGGCGACGATGTAGAGGCGGCCGTGAATGGCGCCGCTGTCGAGGTCGGCCGAAATTTGGACGGAGCAAGCTGCTGCTGAATGCAGCTGGGCCGGATGCGTCGAGCGGCGGCTGCCGCGGAAGTCAGCAGGTAGCGCGGTGCCTCTTCTTTCCAAAACGAGGGCCTCCTCTCTCAGTTGGCCGTCTCACCTGTGGTTGTCTCCATGGCGGTACCATCAATCATCAAGATGTGCCGCTAGGGTCAGAGGCCACTTCTCTCCCTCTCTGCCGTGTGCGCAGCTATCAGCTTGCTGCACCCTCCTCTCTCTCTCTCCCGAGACGGCTGGTGGCGTGGAGAAGGATCTCAAACGTCCCCTTTCCTTCTCGAGGTGGCTGGCGGCGAGGTTGAGGAATGAGGGCCCGGTGCCCTCCTCTTCTTCTTGACCTGTGCGGCCATCCCCGTGGCCAATCCTCTCTCAAGTGGAGGACGTGTGGGTGGTCGCCGGCAGAGCAGACGAACTGGAGTGGCCGAGTGGGGGCGGCGCTCAAGCCTCCTCCTCTCACCGACACGGGCGCCCTCCCCCTCTCTCCCTGGCTGTCGTGGGAGCCCCTGCCTCAGTTCCTCCCTGTTGGCTCAGGACCGGAAGCGGGAAGGAGGTAGGTGCCGATGGGAATTTTCTGATGATTAAGTCCTCTGCTCTGTGATTTTGGTGCCTAGAAGTGTTTGTTGGTATGCCTACAAGAACTCAATCAGTGTATTTTCAGATTTCTCACTTGGTCTGTGTGGCCTAAAGCAATTCATCCAACCGACAACCCATATGCTTAGCATGCAGTGCATCTGAGATTTCTTCTTGCTAGCCTGGATATATTAATTATGGCTGCTGGGAGTGGTCTGATGATCTGAATTTTTTTCGCTGTAAGATTCCGCAATTACATATTGGAGCTCACTGTATAGTCAAACATGGACTGAACTGGGTGTTCGAGGTATGGTGCCGTGAAGATTTTTCTCCATATGTTTTTTTTCTCACTACACTATTTTGGTGATTTGCAACAAATGCTTGGCAATATATATAGTGGGTTTATTCCTCTAGATTTTGCTCACTGCACTATTCAGCACTTACTATAGAATTGTAATGGTTAATTTCGATGATGATTGATGGTTGATATTTTATCTTGCTTTGCCAGGAACTGAACATTCAAAATTAACGTTCATAAGCTTAAGGTACTAACATTAGTGCAGCCCGGTTGACCCATAAGTTCTTACAGTTTCAAGGTGTTTCTTTGAAGGTATTACAATTTCTCCTTGCTGTTAGCTTCAGGATGTGGCCAGAAACGACAAGCTTTGCATAGTAATTTTATCATGGCCAATGTCACAACCTTGCAACTATTTAAAACTTGGCACTCATGCTTAGTACTCTGCTATGGATAGTTTTGTGGGTCATTTAGTTCTGAATCACCATGTGCCACAGAGTGACCCCTCATGTGCTTAATGATTCAAATTTTCTTTAATGTGAGAATTACTATCTATGAAAAATGACGCCGTCACAAGTGGCGACAATCGTATTTAATCATCGCTGTTTTATTAGCATCAAGAAGGCTCACGATAGAAGAAATTGTATGACGGAGGACACTGATACCTTATCAGCAATAAAGTGAAATCTGTTCACCTCCCAATCATGTTAGGTTTCCAGATTATTTCAGATTTAGATACCCGCCAATATTTGTTCGCAAAGCTACCAACTGATAAGTGATATTTTTACCCTCTGGTGCAATTTTGGTGAACCGTGAATATGAAAATGTTTGGCCTTTATGGACCTTTTCTTTATTCAGCTGCACTATATGTGAATTGAGAAGTATATTGATTCCTTCCTGCAGTTAGGGTGACCCTCTACTATTCTTACCTGCCGCCGTGGCCATCATCGGTGCGTGCATCGGGTTGCAGGTCTTGGCGGCGTTCTAGATGGTGTTGCCGGCGTGGCTAGGCCTCTTCTAGGCGCAGACGGCGAGCCGGGACCTGGTACCTGGAGGCCGCGGCAAGGGGCGCATACATCCTTCTGGACATTGTCAACCGGTGGAGCAGGTCGTGGGTGAGGCCGTCAGGAGGAGCATGCTGCAGTTGCGCGTATTAGATTCTCTGTCCAGGGCTTCTCCCCACCACTGGTCCTTGCTTTCCCCACCGCCGGCTTCTCCATTTGCTGTTCCGTTGATGGTGATAACCCGACCCCTTCTTCTTCCATCAATTCTCTGTAACGTGTTGCCTTGGTTTGACCTGTAGACAAGATTGCATTTATTTTGCCATTCTCATGTGTTCATGAATTAATTTTCAGTCATTTCTTTATGTTTGCAGGCTGCTCCCGCTGTTCTAGATAGTTGGAGATGTTCTTGATCTGATGTGTTTAATCTAAGTGTCGAGGCATGAACACATACTAATGTGGGTTTTCTGAAATATTTAATTTATTTTGGCTTGACTAGCACTTGGATTTCAAACGAGGACGGAGTTGTTTTTCTTTAGGCATTGGTCTAATTTTTTTTGCCATGTTTGGCTGTGACTGCAATTGCTTTGATGACCAGGTAGGATATTGCCCTGTTAAACAAAATTCTAGGAATGTACGCAGCTGTTGAGATGTGCTACTGCATAAAAAATATTGTATGTTCCAAGCTGTTGATTTATCAAGTTCGTTTCTCTAGCTATGGTGTGGACTATCTGTCGATGAATCTGAACTTTAGCACATACTATTCGGTTTGCAGCAAGGATATATAATTTTCCTGAAACTGAATTTTTTTTGTTAACTGAAACTCTTACAGTCTTACTCATATACAGTTTCAGTTAAAACCACGGAAGTAACTGATCCTCAAAAAGCTGAGTGCGAAACAACACAAGTAACTAATTGGCAATTGTTTTGTTTATACATAGGTCGGTGCTCTTACTTGGGCAGTACCACCTACTGGCAGTAGATTAGTAATGGATGGATACACATGCGCAGGTCACCCGCTATCTCAGGTATTTTCTCCAAATCCATTCATGAAAATGGGTGTTAGGTATCTGCATGTTATGTACATTTCTGACTATGTGAGCAAATTGTCCCCTGCTACTTCTGTTGGCTCGAACCGTTTGTCCAGCTGCTACTTCTGCCCGTTGTCGAGCCATTTTCTCTTGACGAGAGCATGCCGGTTTAGCCTGTGATTTTTCTGTTGACATGGACGCTTGGAGGCTTGCAATTCATCTTGGCTTACTGGATTTCTTTGGTCTTTCTTAAAGGTGATCGGTCTTAGTAATTCTACTGATTAATCTTCGGATCTGCAGGCTGGCTCTGTTTATTGTCCTTTTTCAGGCTGCTCTTCTTCAGATTCAGGTCCTACATCAGACAGTGGGTGCTGTCATATTCTCTTTCTTGATGCACTGGTGGTTCAGATTTGAATATGGGGTACACATATAAATATGTATGTTCTTGGAAGGGACTCTATGCTATTGATACTATACTGCTTATCAACTTGATCTCCCACTACGCCCTCAATGTTTGAGTTGAAAGGTCAATTATCAAGTGGCATACAAGACCTACTGTGAGGGCGAGATTCAGCACAGAAAAAGAAGTACAGAACCAATACAGTTTTTCGATCCAACAGTGCTTAGCCTTCCCTTAAGTTTGTAGTTCTTGCTTTGGATATTGGGTTACTATCGAAGAAATCTTCTGCTATTTTGAATAAATCGGCATGCACTTTCTTTTTCTGAAATACTCTATGTGTCATCAGTAAATAGGGTGAAGGTCATAATGCATATTGCTTGGGTAAACAAGAATTGGATTGGTGGAACAAATATTACCTATGAACACTGTTTGAAAAGATGGGATTGCACAACAAGAAAATGTGTAGACAACTTATCATGTCTTTTTATCGCTTTCATATCTATGACATTTTTTTCCAGATAACCGTCTTTGTCTTATCCACTTAAATTGGCAGGGTAATGTGCGTTCTTGCTTTGTATCCCTAGATTGACTACTCAACCTTAACCAATTTTTGAAACTCCAAAAGGAGACTCCCGTGCGCCAATTTTTTTTTGCATATACAATTCATGGTAATTTAGAGGATGAGATGCATGTTTCTGATACGTGTAATCAGATAGATTAATTGTTACCAAATTAGGTTGTTTGATGCCTGAAAACCAATTTCTGTATTCTGTAGCACGTAGTGGTGTAGGACTATTTGCCAGACATTATTGCTGGTTCTTTTTTTATTGGATCAGGCATGGAAGTTAAATTGCATTTTTTTTTAATCTGTAAAATTGTTTGTTCCTTTTTTAGTATCCAATATGTCACAGACCGCTCGATAGATAGATGGGCTCTCACGAATTCATAGGTTACAATCCCCAGCGTCTTGCCGGGAGGATCGAATCCAGATGAACTCACGAGTTCATCGGAAGGGGAGAAAGAGAAGTCTCAACCACTCGGGTTGTTTACAGGAGAATAGTTCTGACTGCTTTCCCCATCCTCGCTTTGCTGTCTTCATGGTGCGGCATTTTTATCACGAGAAATTTCTGGACCCTTATGATGCGTGCTCACATGAACTTCGTGTTCTCTTCTTTTACCTCTGCCATTGAATTGTTCGCTTATTACATTCCTTTATTAAAAATTAGAATGCTCATATAGTGCATTATGTTTGCCTTGAGCAAGTAGCATGACAACCGTTTGTGGAATTAAACTTGGCGCCTTGCTTTCCGTACCTTTTTGTTTAATGGATGAACTACTAATTTCTTATTTGCTTTATATGTTCCAAATGCCGACATTAAGAGAATTTTCATATATATGCTTAATTGCAGAATTTCTTCGCACTTGTGTATTCTGATGCTTCCGGTTTAGAAGAAACTTATATATTTCAGTACCGACCTTGATCCATTTATTTTGTTAAGCGCTGCCACCAACTACTCAAACACGAAGTACCAAAACTATTCTCTTATTTTTCTTGGTCAAAGGAAGTTCCAGAATTGCCTTTTTAGACTATATATGTAGGTAATTGGTTCGATCTTGTGTCATTTTTTGCTAGGTTTCATTGGTTCTATCATTGAATGATAACTGGTAGGAGATCAAGGTATGGAAGAAGACTCTTGAATTTGTGGGATACATAAGTGAGGGATCTGTTCAAATAGCAGAGGAAACTGTAGCGTACAAAATTCAGTGCATTTATCCGCAGGATCATTCACACACTATTTTCCCTATCCTGTGTGACCCTTCAATCCTGAAAAATTATTTGTCCTGAACTCCACCTTGGCGTCTGGCCGTCGGTACGTACAAGTCCTAATAGTAATGTACAAATGTACAATTTACTGAATGCCACGTTTGATTCCTGCCTATTTACCAACACTTTCTTTAGTTTTTGTTGTGAACCTGACTATCCTCTCAAAATCTTCCACTCTCTCGAACAATGATTACAGCAAAATAATCCTAATGACTTATGTGTAAGCAAGATGATTGCAGAAGTCCCAACTCTCGGCTAAAGGAACTAAACAACAAAGTTAGATTTTCCTATCCAAGACATGATGTAATGTCCTTTTTCTGATGTTGGGATTATTGTTCTTATTATACTCTCGAAGCTTTCATACTCTAAGTGGATAATTCTCTGTTCAAGGCTTCACCTAAGTATAAGGCCTACTATTAGATTTTATCATGCTTACTTATTTTTTCCTAAGTAAAAAGCTCCACCTTACTAGGTGGATGTCCGAGAAAACTGTCACTTTAATAAGTTAGATATCATTGTAGAAAGATGTTGATTTCAATTTCTATTTTTCTTGCAGCAACCACCTAATTCCATCTCCATCAAAGTAAAGCTAGCTCAACCACAGCAAATAGAAGTATATGTGTCGCTGAAATGACCAAAGTAATTGTTCCCGAGACATGCTATAATATGGAGTACCTCCATATCCATGTATGATTATTTTACCTATGCAGTATATATGAATAGCTTGGAAATGCATAATTGTTTGTTCTTTCTATGTTAAATACTACAATAATACATATAAAAATGGAATACTTAACCTTTGTTTATACTGCCAACACTTGAAATTATACTTCATTATAGCCAAGAAGCAGCAGAGCAAATGAAAAAATGTTAGAAATATTTTGGTACATTAAATGAAGATACTACTGCCTTGACCGCTTTGTGATTAAAAGGAAAAGGAACAGTGAACAAATTTAGACATTTACAGGTTTTGGATGGTTGTTTCCCTGATCAAGCGCTGCTCTTTTTTCCAGCGTATTTGCTTTTCTGAAACAACTTCCTAGGTGCACAAAGGCAATCAGTTCTCTTACCTTCATTGTGTGGGAAATTAAGTCCTTAGATCCATTTAAATGACATAGTAATCACTCAAATATATTCAATGTTGTGAATAATTTTTAATAGCAAAGTATGATGTTCATATTCCAAACAAGATATATAAAAAGAAACAACTCCTTTCTTCACATGATAGTGCATAGCTATATATGTGTCTATGAAGGTAGTTCCAAAAGTGGAGAAGTCTATGCTCATCATCGTCCTTTTCAATTTGTGCTACAATCAATAGTTGTTGTGATTTTCTTAGTAAAGAGATGGACATGGAATCAAATAAGTATATAGTTGAACTTAATTATTTCTGGTTCTTATGCATATCTCTCTTCTTCATCTGATATGTAAGATTGTCTCATATATCCACTTCCTTCTGCAGGATCTTGAGAAATGCAATTGGCTTGAAAAGGTTGCTGAACTTTTGAAGGACATCCAAGCGGGTTTGCTTAAGAGTGTTTCCGCAGTATGTTTCACTTCCTTCATTACCTTCGTAGTCAAAATGTCTTCTAATAGTAAAATAGGAAACCAATGCTGATAATTAATTTGTAGATGCAATGATGTTTCACCATTCGGTTAACCTATAAAAAAACTAGAGTGATGATACATAAAAGGGATATTGACGAGCTCCACCTGAAGTGCTCACGGATAGAGAGTCTGAATATTTAGAAAGTCAGCTTTTCCTTTATTTTGCCATAGTATCTTGCCGAAGTTGATCACGTGTATATTAGATACTACCAACAAGAGTGCACCATAGATGAGGCGAGTGCGTAACCCTTGATGATGAGGGTGCTTAATCATAGATGGAAGGAGTGCTGAACTGGGATTCGGTAACATGTTGTCATTTCCAGTCCGGCAACTATGGGTTTCACTGCTTTGTTTGTAAACTTTACAGACTGTTCATATATGGCAAGATAGTAAGGATGGAAGCTATAGCTTCAGGCACACGATGGAAGATCATGGCGTAGAGTTTGATAATTTTCTTTTTTTGCATTCATACATTTAGAACGCACAAAACTTATTACTTCTTTGTCAACATTATTATGATGGGGGATAAAATAACATCTAATCTAGAGCAGACGGTCCAGGAAGTGCCAGAGCTTGGAGAGAACATATGGATGCTATCCTATATAACGAGTATATGACGATTGAAAACAAATAATTAGCCACATCTGTATCAAGTCGTTAGCCAATGGTAGCCAATCTGCATTCTGTAATATAACTTGATCGTCTCTGGGTTTTTTTCTCAGAAGAATTGTGAGCCTGTTTCTTCTTATGTAGTTAATGGTGAGATGGTATTCGATCCTTAATTTGTTTGGGTTATAGAGCCATTGCCATCACACGGGTCATTGATGCCACTGATCGGACGAGAACTTAGAAGCTTACCGCGGCAACTGAGTGCCGGCTTCACCGACGGTTTACAAATGTTGAGCATCTGACGAAGGAAACATTAGTCCTCACAGTTATTGTGATGGCGGTTATGGCCGCCCCAAGGTAACATGTCATTCATTCGTTTGATAGTTGGCTCCAAAGGATGCATACACTGGATAGCATGTACTAATGATTTCTGTAAAGATACAGGTGATTGCTTCAATAGGTATTCAGTCTTGCTGCTGACAAGGTTGGCGTACTGATCTATGCGGCCTGCTTTACACATACTATATGTATCATAGACCATATAAGCCTTAAAAATGTAGGACCGCACGAGCATGTGTTGTTTTGCCTTGCAAAAGCAACATCAACTGCTTTATTATCTACCACTGAACTATAGGTTCCGACTCATAGTTGTGTGCACCATATATATATTGATAAAATTTCCATATATAGTCAATGTCACATATGCATTTACTGTCAATGTCCTCTCACCGGCGCGGCGTGCTGCCGTGCCCCATCTTGCTAGTTACTATGATTAGTGATCACTTCGGCCTATGGGGTGTCACATTCACCTCTACTGATCGGTACTACTTCTAAGTTGCACTTCTATTAATGCCCAACATGAAAAGAGTTATTGCTGTTAATCTCATATTTCGTCCGATCCATAATAAGTATAATAAGTGTCATGGCTGTTTGCTCAAATTTAGTCAAATTTGCGTAGAAGCCACAACACTTCTTATGGATCGAAGGGAGCAAGAGATGTGTCATAATATTAATTTTTCTATCGGAAGGGCACAATTGTTTTACAACTGTAATAGTAGAAGCACGTGACAAAGATAATTTTGGGCATGTCTGATTCATATATATGAATATTGGAGGAAAATCATAAGAATAGGAAATTTTCCTTCGGTGGCACTATTGGTCCATTTGTTTCAAAGGAATGGAATATAGAAAAATTAAGATTTGTTTCCCTTTGGTTTAGGTTTCATAGGGAAAGCAAAAAAAAAAAAACTACAATCCACTCAAACCTTTTTTACACTTGTATGCACAAAGAACGAGACAAAGATCATATGTTGCATAATAATGACCGACCTAGTATTTACCTTTATTTTAATAATGATTTGATTATGGTTTTATGGATTTATGAGTTTTTCCTATTATCGCGAATCAAACACCTAATTTCACAAATTCATGTGTTTTTACAACCCTATGGGCACATACATTCCTATCTTATTTATGTGTTTTCCTATTTCCATGTTTGTGAAATCATGCGAATCAAATAGGCCCTTCCTATTATTTTTTCGTGAGGTTGAGCACACTTCCTTCGATTCACTCTCTAAATAGCATATTCCGGAGTTCCACAATTGCATAGGAAGTGTTAGTCGTCCTAGTTGGTATCGTGCTTAATGGCGGCAGTGGAGGTGTCCTACGGTTGAGGATGACGGCACGACGGCGTTCACTCTAGGGGTTGGTGTGGTAGTGGCAATATCGGTGTGAGATACCCTTATGTGTTATGCTTTGCTAGCAGCGGTGGAGTTGGCGACATCGACATTTTCTCTTATGGTCATGGCTGTTGTTGGTTGGGTGATGGAGGTCAGTTGACCGCTGGTGGCAGTTGAGTGTGATGGTTTAAGTGATGTTGCCTCTTGGGGACTGACTTTATAACAAAAGCTGGAAGTACATTTTTTATGGACGCAATGAGTATGTGAGATCTAGGTGAAAGTCTGACTTTATTCGATGCCGGCGACGATGGCATCTCAGACATCATTTCCCCTTTACAGACGTCGTTTCACTCCCTTGTTATTTCAACCTAAGCTTTTCGGCTCAAAACCCAAGTTTCGTCGTCGGCTAGAGCAGGTCGGCGTTGTGCTCGTTGCTTCCCCATGAGAGTGTCTTCTCAGATGCATGTTCATCAAGATTTGACAGGTTTTATGGTGAAGCCTACCTTCACCCAGTCCCCTCAAATCCCCACAAAATCTCAATTCATTAGGTAGGGGTAGTGTATTGGATATTGAGAAAAATACCCTTATATTTAGAAAAAAGTGGAAAAAATGGGGATTAAATGAGCTCAATATAGTACCAAACATGCTTTAAGAATTAACTCGGATTATCCCCACTAATCCCAAAAACTATAGCAGTCCCTCCATCTCAAAATGTGTTGCATATAGTTTTTAGTCAAAGTCGAACTTTGTAGAGTATGACGGTGTATAAAGACAAACAAATTAATTTGCAATGTCTAATGCACACATCATAAAAATATATTTCATGGAGGCTCTCGTGATATAAGTTTGATATTATAGATGTTGATACTTATATATATACATATATATTTAGTCAAACTTTTAAAAACTTGATGTTGACTACAAATTATATGCAACATAATTGTGAAAGGAGTACCTCCGTTCTGATGAATAAGGCTTATAACTATAATCAAAAGTAGTTTGAGCAAACGTAAAGAAAAAAAATAAAAAACTACAATATAAAAATATTTTTCTACAATATAAAAGGAGTAATATTAATTTGGTATTGTAAATATTCATATTTCTATCTATAAAATTGATTAAAATTAAAAAATGTTAACTTTTGACTAAATTTGTAAACGTCATTCGTTGATTGGAAATTTGGAATGAATGAAAGATGTAACTTTTGACTAAATTTATAAACCTTGCTCCTTAAAATGGATGGAGCAGTACCATACTAAGTTGGCCTTACACTGACGCACTGGGCAAATAAATATCCCCGCCAAGCTCCTCTCGAGATCGATCTTTCTCGTATTCTAGAGCTAGTCTGGCCTAATCAGCGGCACCTTCTCCCTGCTCGCGCACTCGCTATGACTCTCATGGTGCGCCATGGCAAGCCGCGAGCGTCGTCTTCTCGAGATCACCAGCCCGACCACTGCGACCCAGCCGTTCTCGGTGGCGGCGGCGGCCATGTCCACCTCATCCCGACAAACTCAATCGCCGTTGGCAGGTACGCAGGGACAGGATTTGGTATTAAAAGCTCATCAATTTCGACGAAGTAGACTAGTCCCGGGCACTACTTCGCCGAAGGCACGTTACCTAGATCTTCACCCAAGTAGGCCGTCAGATCTTGTCTAATAACCGGTCTGAGGGACAAAAGGTTCTGAGAGGCAACTAGATAACTTCTATCACCCGTTCTGTACTGAATCATATCTATAGAATGAAATATGTCTATGTCATGTAATTCTTTTATTCCTGTTGGCAGTTTCTACTCCCGCCAATTCATAACAATTGTCGTGGTTTCAGTTCTTTATGGATCCGAAGGAGTATTTTTTATTCATGTGTTTAATGGAGGTCCCAATTGGGTGGCACAACATCTTTAATGTTGATAAAAGTGTCAATTGGTCGCGGCAGCCCATCACCTCCTCACTTTTTTATGATGCAAGTTGTTACATCTACTGCGTACGATTAATTCGCCACCAAAATTAGGATACACTTAGCAGATACCACTAATATAGTCTAGTTTGTATTTTTGTAGCAACGAGCTGGTATAGTCTAGCATGCATATTCTCAAGTGACAACATAGGGTGTTCTTTAAGTCATAATTGCCAAATAGATGACCTGCCGCTTGCAGTTGTTTGCAAAATGTGGTGGAGAGCCACGTACACTATAACATTTTGTATTTCTCTACCTTCTCTTATTATCTGTGAAAAAAAATACTATGTTCAGTACATCATACTAATAAGATATCCTGAATAGGGAGAACAACAAAATGGGAAAGAAGTTGGTGTGGAGGTACCTCAATTGACAGAGATAGTTGGTGACAGACAATTCAAGTATGAGGCTGACAAGCAAATCTCAGCTCTGGTTGGTCAATCCAAGGTAAGACTATCGCACCACAAATTTCTGACTGAACGCTCTTTCAACAAGCCAAGTGTCAATTAAAGAAAAGAAAATTTGGTGGCATGCAATAGTAGTGTGTCAGACGTAGACTATTTCTCAGAGTGCAACAAGGATTTGAAATCAATTCTATACGATTTTAATACGCACAAATATGTCTATTTATTGCATCAGTTAAGCCTTTAAATTTGTCGGCTGCCTTCCACACCCTAATTTCTTACACCTTTCTTTTGTGTAAATGACAACAATTATGATTTTTACTCACTTAAATAGAAAATATCTGTGTTTTCTTGTGGCATGCATCTAGACAATTTCTATCACCGCTTTTGTATTGAATCATTCCTGAAAGATGCAATATGTCATCTAATTCTTCTATTCCTACTTTCTCAGTTTTCTATGTTTTAACTAATACAATTTGTCAAATAGGGAGAGCATCAAAATGGGCAAGAGGTTGCTGTGCTGTTGCGTCAATTGACAGAGAGAGTCGGTGACAAACAATTGCAGGATGAAACTGATAAGAAAATCTCAGTTTTGGTTGATCATTCCAAGGTAAAATACCGTCCCTCAAATTTCTAACAGCTAGCTCTTGCAACAAGCCAATTTTCAATTAAATAAATAAGATTTGGTAGGCAACACTGGTTCATGGAAAAGATGTAGACAGTTTCTAAGAGGGCTTCAAGGATTTACAGAAAAATTATGTACGATTTTAATCCACACAAAATATGGCTCTTTAGTGCATCAATTTGGCATTTAAATTTGTGTGGTCTGCTTCGCACGCCCTAATTTCTCATACCTTCATTTTGAGTCTATGACTATAATTATGACTTACTCATTCAAATAGAAAACATCCATGTTTTTCTCCTTGGGTGCAACTGGACAACTTCTGTCACTGCTTTTGTATTGAGGCCTTCCTATATGATGCAATATATCATTAAATTATTCCATTTCTTGATTCTTAGTTTTCACTTTTTTAGCTAATGTGTTTCAGGGAGATCCTGATTGTTTAGTACTAGATACTAATACGATATGTTGAATAGGGAGACCATCAAAATGGAGTAATGGACATAGATTTTTGTGGAGGTGCCTCAGTTGAAAGATTTGTGTTGCGGACATCTTTTAATTTTTGTTTTAGCTTGGTTTTCCACTAATTAACTGGATATATTTATACTAAATGTTACCGTAAATATATCATCGGTATGTTGGGGGCATGTCTTAATTTTTGTTTTAACTCAGTTTTCCCCTATTTAAATGGAAAAATATTTTATTAATAATGAAATAATCAGAGCTTTTGTCTTTGTTTAAAAAAGGGAAACCTATAGAATTAATCCGCATGAGCATATAATGATGATGATTGATCAAATCGATTTACTACTCTCTTACATGATTATATCATAGGAGGTAAGTTGGAGCACCTTAAAAGATCTTGTTCTGTTCCTATTTATAGTGACTAGTGCAACTTTTGCAGGATATTAGCAATGCCTTGTATGAGTACAACTCAGAATATCCAGGATAGGTGGCCCAAAGGTTAAAACTAGATTTTCTCAAAAAGATTACAAACAATTTCTCTTCCGAGAAAATAATTGGTAAAGGAGGGTATGCAACCGTTTACGAGGTATACTTGATAAAAGAGGATTTCTTATCTAATGTTAGTCACAATTGAGAAAAGAGCATTAACAGTAACTTGAGAACCTGAACAGGGAGAGGACGAAGATGGGAGAGTTATTGCCGTGAAGAAGCTTGTTATCACATCGAATGTGGATTCAAAGCAATTTGAAAATGAGGCTCGACATCTTTCAACTCTCACACACCAAAACATAGTAAAGCTTGAAGGCTACTGCTACGAAGAAGAAATCCATGTAATTCAGCATGAGGGTCGTGGAATTAAGGCAGCTGACATATACATGTTGCTATGCTTTGAGCACATGCGCGGAGGAAGCCTTGACAAGCATCTATCAGGTATGATAGTGACATGAAACATAACTTCCTATATTCAGATCACGTGCTTTGTTGTTACAAGGCTCTAGACCTAAGTTTATTGACCACATTGGTACATAAACATTCCTATAACACTTCCATAAATTTGCAGAAAATTTCATGATGAACTTATAGAATATGAACGGTGGTCTGTCAACAACATATAAATATATCTAAGTGTATAAATAATGTGCCTTCATACAAAAATATTCAGATTAAAACTTCTTACCTTTATTCAGATTAAATACCAACCTTGATTAATATATGGTTCAGATTAAAACTTCTTACCTTTAGAGTGGTTAGTTGGTGTGTCTTAAAATGGCTTCGATAATATACTAACATTAGTGACTACAGATGCAGCTTGTGGACTTAATTGGTCACAACGTTACAAAATTATTGAGGGGATTTGCAATGGTTTGCATTACCTTCATGAGGGCAAGGAAGGTTCCCCTATTATCCATAGGGATCTCAAACCTGGTAACATATTATTGGATGATGACATGATACCAAAGATCGCGGACTTCGGTATTTCAAGACTCATCGGTGAGGACAAGACTCATACACGCACATTTGCCATCATAGGTACATGGTAAGATACTAAGCTTTACAACTCCATTGTGTTTTATGAGTTATGTTAAAACTCGCGGCTTCTCAAACAGTGATGCCTTCATGCAGGGTATATTTGTCCCCAGAATTTAAACAAAACGGCATGATCTCCAAAAAGTTAGATATATACAGTTTGGGTTTAATTATCATCGAGATAATAAGCGGAAAAAGGATCTACTGCGACAACATTGGAACGCCCAATGAGGAATTTATTGAGGTTACACTGTAATCTTATTTTAGGATTTCTTGGTCCATTTTGAGTTCATCATATCATTTCAGCTATCTGTTTGAACTATAGTTACTTGAAAAGTGGCGATCAAGGTTGCAGAAAGAAGGATCAATGGAAGATAACTACTCACAATTATATGCATGCATCATATTATCTATGGATTGCATGGATAAAGACCCCCAGAAAAGGCCGACCACAGAACAAATAATTGATACACTTAATAAAACTAAAGAGTGTCAGGTATGATTATTCCTGTCACGGATATCATCCTTTTTTATGATGCATACCCTCTTTTTTTATGATTTCTCTGTTTCTTGATATTGGTCATGAAAATGATCCTCACGCTTTCTCACCTGCCCTTACTTTCTTGGCAGTTCCGCAGTGGAGGATCCTTCCATCTTCCGAACACCTTGGCGTTGCCTTCTCTCGGTTAGTGCTATTACATTTTCCAAATGCTATTTTCCCTCTAATGCTAGCTTTAAACTAAGTTCCATTGCTATAACTAGCAAAACCCTTAGTTTAATTTGGAAAAAGTACATGTCTTGACTGGACACTCTGCAAAAGAAAAAAGATTTCAGTCCTTAACTCTAAGACCATGTGGGTTGAAGTCTTGAACTATGAAAATAATTTACTAGCGTCGGGGGATTTTACAAGTTGTCCGGGCTGAGTTGCGGTCATGTCATAAAACAAACCCGTTAAAGTTGACTGGATGGTGAGGTTGAGTTAAAACTGCATTGAGCTCTACCTTTTTTTTTTATCGGATGGTTTCTCACTACTCATCATGCGACGTATCTATCCATTGTTATCTCTCTTTCTTAATAGTTTTGATGATTTGACAGTTATACTGCATCCACATCAGTAATATCACTAAACTACCCAGGATTGTAAAGTGAATGGCTTGATTTTGCAGTTCAGATGAATTAGACTTCATGATTGAAAATTGAACATCTACTAAATCCTCTTTGAAACTGAAAGGCACGCAACTAGACTTAACGGCCAGATGCATGACAGCCAGGATGTAAACGAAACACACACCTGGTTCCATTTTATTATCTTCTTATTTAACTAGAAATTTAAAACACGCCCCTTAGAGGAATGGCTTGGGACGTTGTACCTATAGTCCTGCACCCACTAACTTTGGACATCTATTTTTTGACATTATAAGTGCAACAAAAAATGTAGAAAAAAATATGATTGTGGTACAACATCATGCATGCATTATCAAGAAAAAATAATCTGAGAAAAACATTTAGTATGCGGCCCATACAAAAATAACAAGTGGTAGAAAATATATGTGAATGTAAAACACGTAGTATTTGGTCTTTTATGTTTCTCTTAAACGGCACAAGCTATTAACGTGGAACCTTACAAGTCAACATAACTTTAGTATTAAAATGTGTAGACCTTTTTTCTAGAATATTTTAGGACGCTCGAAATATCTTATAAGAAGTGAGGGTATATGGTCATCTTAGCTTAGAAAAAACTCTCTTTCATATATTCTTAACGAATTTTTTTTGTAGCTAGTAATCTAAAAGTTTGTAGATACTTGTACATATAACAAATGGTTGATGTTACTAAGCTTCTTAGCAAAACTTGTACTTGATCTTGTTTGAGTGGACATTTGCACAATCAGAAACGTATGATGGAGACAACAGCCAATATAATTCAGAGAACGAGTTAGAAGGTGCCAGTCCATTACCAATTGAGTTAAGTTTGCAATTCTTAAAAGATATTACCAAGAATTTCTGCAGCGAACTAGAAATTGGCCAAGGAGTGAGTGGAGTGGTTTATCAGGTACGTTCTACCAGAGCAGCTTATTGATCATAAATATTTTTAATATGCAGTGAATGTTACTCGTCCTAATAAAATGAGTTAAGCAGGGAGTGCATCCGTGCGGGGAAATAATTGCTGTAAAAAGGCTTCAAAAAACTATAAGAGGTGGAGAAAGACAATTTCGTAACACTGTTGGTGATCTTTTGGCGCTTGAGCACAAAAATGTAGCGAAGTTAATAGGTTGCTGCTACGGAGTAGAAAGAGAAGCGGCTGCCTGCAACAGAGGCTCTCTTCATGCGTACAAGCAAGATAATTTTCTGTGCTATGAGTATTTGCGCGGTGAAAGCCTTGATAAGTTCATTTACGGTATGACCATGCAACTTAATTACTTAACTGGTCCAGTCATGTTTTTCAAATTAACAGTGACTAACACTAATTTGTTCTTGATTTGATCTGTTCACTGGGTTCATTGAAACCCTGCACCCTTAGGTAGCTCCGCCCCTGCACTTAATATGGGGCTTTGACCATTGTTTCCCGTCACTAGATGAAACACTATAAGAATATAATTTTTAGTAATTAGATAACGAAAAATCCAGAATATTTTATGTTTTATGTGAACAACTGCGATAACATTACAGAACGGTTCAACTACAGGATTATTGCTTAATTATACATGGATAAACACTTAATATCAATCAATAGGTAATATCAAACATTTTATAATTGGCCACTCTTTTTCTAATTCATGTCAATCCACTTAAGTGGGTGGTCCAAGAAATAGTGCAGACTAGTGTGGATATTATGTATATAAACATGAAAACACTGACATATATGTTTCGAAGTATGCTTACCCATTCAATCCTAGTAAGATTCGGAATGGCTTGTTATTTAGGAACATCTTATTTGTACAACCATACTGCACGAAACAGAGTGGATTTGCAAGTATCTGAATGAATATTTGGTTTCAATTCCGCAGATAAATCTCGTAAAGTTAACTGGGACATGCGCCTTAGAATTATTAAGGAGATTTGTGAAGGGTTACATTTCCTACATGTGGAGTCAGGCAGAGACATTATTCATCTCAATCTTAAACCCAGTAGCATAATTCTGGATGATAAAATGATTCCAAAGATTGCTAATTCTGGTCTACACCGTCTATTTGGACAAGAGCATACCCCGCCACAGGCTCAAGATATTTCAGGACGATTGTAAGAGCAACTTCAGTATTTAAGATGATTTTTTTGTCATTTCCCTATTTGTACACAAATTTACTTGGATTAGTGTCTTAATAATTCACCATTGATTCCAATGATTCAGAGTATACATGGCTCCGGAATATTTATACTGTGGGGAAGAAAAACTTGAATCAGACTTGTACAGTTTAGGCCTTCTCATCATGGAGGTCGTAACAGGAAACAGAAGCTGCTTTAATGAGGATGGTCTACTTCCATGGCACTTCATTGGGAATGTGAGATATTAATGTACTATCTAGCAATATAAAATTAAGTCACATTTTCTTTGTAAATATTGGATTTTATTTATTCTGTATAATATAGTTTAAGATCTCTTACTCCAACTGAATAGGTGCGTAAAGACTGGACAAATACATCGCACATTAAGTCGGAATACCCATCATTAAACACAGAGGGTCTCAATCAGGTAAAATGCTGCATTGTGATTGGGCTTAAGTGTGCTGACATTCGTCCAAAGGAAAGGCCTCGTATAGGAGAGGTTCTAAGTGCGCTTGGCAAGGTATGCATAACTTCTAACACAAGTACACCCATTTTGTAGTTTACATGGAGAAAATTACCTTTTTTTGGAAACCATCAACACTTACAATAACGCGGAAAAATGCTTGTTCTTTCAAAGTAGTTATTTGTGAACACCAGCATTGGTATTTTTTCTTTCTTTCAAATCATATAGCTTGCAAAATCTATACCTTCCTTCCATTTCCACCCCATTAACTGTTTATGTTTTTCTTTCTTGTCTTGCACTAGATATGCCCTGTCCCCACTGAGCTCATTGGCGTCTACCCCCTTCAGCTTTGTTTCCCATTCAAGCGAAACAGGATGAACTGCTGTTTTCTGCACCTAACTAACATGACAGACGACCGCGTCGCTGTTAGGCTTCTGTCGGATAATCGGAAAAGGTGTATGGCTCGCGGCGTTGCGCCACCAAGATCCACATACACCCTCGTAGTGTCTATGCGCAAGCCAGTGAACAGCGGCGAATTCTTCACCCTAGAGAGCTGCATTGTTGGTGAGGGGGGCCTTAACCTCAAGGATGTAGACCTTGATTTGACCAACAGAGAGTTTCATGACTTTTTTAAGGAAGCCCAAGCTTCATGTACGAAGAAGGTGCATCAGCAGAAACTGGAGGTCGTTTGTGGCGCTCAAGATGAGGTAACCTCTGGTCAAGTGAGTTTGCAATGACTATTAGAATTCTATTTAACACAATGCAATCCTATGTTTTTTCTTTTTCTTTCATGGCTTTCTCGGTGGTGGTTGGCGTGGCAGCAGCTAATCCAGCCTGGAATCGAGGTAGCTTCCTTTTTTTTTTCCTGTCGACTTCACAACTGATCCGAGTAGCAATTTGGAGCCTTCCTCGCTAATAGTGGTTCGTGTTATGGTGGATCAGATCATATCCAAGACGAACTTCCCTCAGGTGTTGTCTGTGGATGTGCATCCGACAGAGCCATGGTTAGTTCATACTAGCTGTTTCATCTAGTGCTTTTTCCCCACTGTATAAGTTCATAATGGTTTGTTTCCTTTCATCTCTAATGTTTTGTTTCGACACCCCGCCGCCGTTTAAATGATTGATACTTTTCTGCATTTAATAAAATCACATTGTGTAATGCAGGATAATGACAAGCCATCATGGGGGTCAAATTTTCATTTGGGACTACCATACACAGGTGTGTTTTTTCTCTATGTTATATGTGGCATAGTACTACATATTTAGTTTTTCGTACTATGAATTTTTTTTAGCTTGTGCTCTGTTTTGAATGCTAATTTTTCGCAGGCAATTCAGATCTCTGTCGAATTATCAGAGGAATCAGGCATGCTTAGCTTTTTAAATTTTTATTTTAGTTCATCAGTCCTCATGATTGATCATACTAATATGGTTGTTCCAACTGCAGTTTATTCAGCAAAATTCATTGAAAGAGAGCAATGGCTTGTGGCCGGTGACGATGACGGGGACATATATGTTTACAGTTATTGTACACGGCAAGAAGTCGCGAGCTTCAGAGGTCATCATAGTCGCATTGAGTCTTTGGCTGTGCATCCAAGTCGTCCTTTTATCGTCTCGTCATCATCTCATCTCATTGAGCTTTGGAATTGGGAGAATAACTGGGAATGCACCCATACGTTTAAGGAGCATTCCGACAGAGTGACACAAATAACATTTAACCCAGTGGACACCAACAGTTTTGCCAGTGCCTCCTTAGACCACACAATCAAGGTTTGCTTTTTTTGTTGTTGTTGTTGTTGTAAACAGGTTATTTTAATGGATTTCATAATTTATAGAATTCATTTCTATATAATTATTATTTTCTCTTCAAAAGAGTCCAGTTAACTCAGCACTTGGATGTTTATTAAGATTGCAATGTGGTAATTTTGCAGATCTGGAACGTTTCCAGTCCAAATAGCACAATCACATTGTCTGCAGATGGCCTGCAGTCTCTTCGTTACATCATAAATGATATTGGTCAGTTTTTGATTAGTGACTCTCAAGATGGGACCACAAAGGTACGACATTATCAATTGAACAATACTCTCATGTGTTCTCTCTTTTTGGGGGTCACTAGATCAAGTGTTCTTATGCTACATTGTTCCATTGCTTTCACTTTTGTGATTTAGATCTGGGACTTGGATACGCACAAATGCGTCCAGACGTTCAAAGGACATGCAAACCATCTTGGTTCGTTATATCGACATTCAGATCTCACGGTATTAGTTAGTGGTTCACTCGACGGGACTGTTTGTTTTTTGAACCCCATCACTTACAGGTACATAACACTGCTTCTTATTATGTTCTCTTATTTTAGTTTGAAGGATACAAATCCAAGTCTGTCAATAAAATAAGGGTCCAACTCGTACTTTTCTACTCTGTAACCAGACAAAAATCGCTTTGAAAGAAGTTGTCAAAGACCACATGTTGCCGACTAATTAGACCACTTACAATGCATGGGCTTTTAGCGTTTTCTCCTAGTTGGCTAGAATGCATGCAGAAAGCCCATTAAAATTAATCTGCACAAATATCAAAAGGATGTTGTCAAAACATGCCATCGTTTTATAAACAGCCCATTCATGTAAAATTTTATAGACAAGCATATCTATCAAGAACTGATAGAAACGAGATCAACTAAAACAATCTAACTTATAATCAACTTCCATGTACAAGACAATGTGCATTAAATAACTAGTGCAACACACCATAAGCAAATAATTAAGCTTGACCACTAAACTACTTATGTGGTCATTCAGCTTGGCAGCAGGTGTAACACAGATGGCCAAACAAAGAGGATCCTAATTAACTGACACAGACCAGCCACTCTGATTATTTCTTAGACTGATTGCACATGTAGTTAGGTTATACTCTCCTCTGCTCGTAATGTATCATACTCTGTTTGCTGGCTGTAGCATAAACTGCTACCAGTTTACACTGTCAATTGACAAAGAAGCCTAGTTAACTGACAGGGATGCATGTGTTTCTAACACTAAAAATAAATTCATTTCTGTCTACATTGTATACTTTTTTCCTCATCCTTGCTAGAGTTTATTATACTTCTCCGAGACTCCGACCACAACTAGTCGCCCTAGAATTGAGGGGAGAGGAAAATAGCCATGAGCAGAACACAGATGAAAATTTTGTTCAAAAAAATGTATTGAGAAAGGCTTCCTTTGGGGAAGGCATGTTTGCTTTCCTTGTTCTATGAATGAGAGATAAGATGTTCTGCGAGGAACAAAAATGGTAAAACTTGATCAAATTACGATTTAGTACAACTTACTGAGTAATTCAGATAAATACCCTTACATGAATATTAATTAACTTATTGTATTCGACTTTCTTATCTATTAAGTTTTATGAAGCATCATATGTTTTAGAAATTAACAGCTAGCTTCTTAATGTGACAGGACTGAGAAAATAATTGGTCTCAACCTCGGCGCAGTTTATGCTTTTGGGTATTTAACAGAATCAAAAAGGTAATAGAAATTTCTGTGTTTTCTATTTTATTTACTTGATATCGAAGTTGTGTTAATGAAAAATGTGCAGAAGTCAAAGTAAAAGTAGAAGCTAAACTACGAGCTAAAGCTGCAAAAGTCAAAGAAGCAGATGTTTCAGAATTTCTTCTAGTGACCTGCTTTGCACTTGATCCAAAACAAGTGGATTTGAGGAGACAATGATCATCCCTGCTACATATTCTGACCATTTTAAACCAGAAGCAGACCTTAACCACCTTAAACAGACTTTTTTTTCTTCTTTTTTTCTTTTTTTTCTTTTTTTGAAGTCTTTTGACAATTCAGTTTTGCATATTGTTAGTTTGGGATATAGGGCATGCTAGGGATAGCTACTTAGATAAGTATTGCCACAAGGATGAGTCTATAATTACGGTCACCAAAACTCTGGTGTATGAAGTACAAAACACATATCATAAAATAGCTAAAAATTGGCAATTATAGTTACGAACATAACATGCACCACAAGAATTTTTAGTGCAATTAATTCAATTGGAGAGAGAGGGTTGTTTAGGGCTTAAGTTAGCCAATTAAGCTAGGATGACAAAACCACCGGTCTCAAGAGTGAGGTCATCTCTAAACACCCATATATTATGTGATTACTAAACTATGTGTAGTAGACCAAGTTGTTAAGATCCGTATATTTCATTGTGAAATTTGTCGATGTGACAACATTGCTTATGCAAATGACTAGGAAAAATTTCTGTTCTTCATTTAAATTGCATTTTTCATGTGCATTTTTAATGTTCATTTTTGTTGTCATCAAGAAAATCAAGGATATATTAATTTATGCAGGATTGTCGTTGGATGTCACCGGGGAATAGCAATAATTGAACCGGATTTGCTATGAAGACATTGTTGCTCTCAAAAGGAGGTTGTTAATAAAAAGCAGAGTTGTTTGGGTGCATGTTTTTAGAATAAGAATCATTTTGTGGTACTTGGTTTAAAGGGTTATCTAACATTTTTCTGGAGAACATGTTATAGTTCACTGTTATTTTTTACTTGATTTTTCTGTATGCCGCACTGTTATAGGATAGTTGGAACTGAAATTTTACGGCTTGCTTCCTACTTAGTATTTATATACTCCCTCCGATCCGGAAAAAATATCGGGTGGTTAATACAATTAACGTTTTACAATTAAACCCTCCTAAAATTAGAAAAATTCTAATCACGTGACCAGGCCTCACCATGTGCCCCTACCCGGTCAAATCTTATCCCCATCCCCATGACCATGTGGTCTTTCTCGTCCCTAACCCCTCCAAACGCGGCGCCCCTAGCTAGCATTTTCCAGTCGAAGCTCCATGGATGCCCTCCCGTCTGCAGAAAGTTGCGATGTGGCCGAGGGCTGCCATTCGTTGCCCATGCTCCGCTGCCACCGGGGCTCCCGCGTCGATGGCAGCAAACCAACTCCTCACCAAACCCACCCCCACCCCTATTTCTCGTCGCGTGCCATGGGAAACAACGTGGCCCTCAGCCTCCATCCGCGCGGCGGCCGTCACAAATGTGGAGCACGGCCGGGTTGACAAAGAAAAATCTCATGGGTTATTTTGCAAAATCACCATTCTGACTTTTTTTCCGGATCGGAGGGAGTACTGGTACAGAACGACCCAGCTCTGGCGGACAGTCTCTAAGGGGCCAGAAGAACATCTTGAAGTATAACCCTATCTCAATCAGTGCGCAGTAAAAGCTGCCGTATATAGATGAGTTTCGGCTCCTCTACACTGGAGTTGTTACTCTATATATGATGTACTACCTTTGTTTCGAAATGTAGTATATTTTGGAAAGCAAAGGAAAGCTTCGCTTTTTAAAACATACTACATTTTTGAACGGGAGGTAATAGATTTTAAAATCTTATATCCACACCAATTCAAAGGCTCTCCTTCCTCCAACTTAATTCTTTTAATTGAAAACTATCACCAATAAAGCAGGGAATTTTTTTTATGGTTGCAAACTTGGCTCCACAAAAGACTTGTGGTTACCGACCCTATTGCCGGTGGCCTTGCTGGTTGGCCGGCGTGACTACCATTGCGATAGTCCGTTGTGGTGACACTCATGGGAGCTGTTTTCTTCTTGGTGGTATTGTCGTGGAGTCATGTCACTCCTAGTCCTCACTTTGAGGTGAAAACCTTGAGAGCTGTTTTCTGCTTGGTGGCGTTGTCGTGGAGTAGTGCCACTCCTAGCCCTCACTTTGGGTGAAAA
Organism: Lolium rigidum; assembly: GCF_022539505.1. Taxonomy (NCBI): domain Eukaryota; kingdom Viridiplantae; phylum Streptophyta; class Magnoliopsida; order Poales; family Poaceae; genus Lolium; species Lolium rigidum. The sequence continues at coordinate 43,109,433 of NC_061512.1, forward strand.
CCTAGACCTGGCTGATGATGGGACAACGCTAGTGTATTAGAGCTATTTTGATTCATAGAATTTGTATATAAATTGTGCAGGATTAAAATCATATGATTTTTTTACATAAGTTGTTTGATTCGTAGGAACATATCGTATAAACTATTTCTATATAAATATTGTAGTGTTAACTGCAGGAAAAACATTAGGTTATAGCTTATGAAAAAAATATTAGTTTCTATTAAACATACTTCATCTTTCTATAAGATTTAAGTAGGCGTGACATTTTAATCTCTGGAAATACTTTTGTACACCCACGCATGGGTGTGGATGTTTCTATCACCGTTCATTTATTCCTCGAGATTCGTGCCCACCATGGTAGATAGAAAGATTCCTTTCTCTCTCCTCTTTATCCGATCTTAAGCACAATGACGGTGACACCCACACCCATGCGTGGGTGTACAAAATCCACTCTCTGTTCCTATATTTTTCCTATTCTAGGAAGATGTTGATGCATTGTTTTATTCGTTGGGGCGTTAGGCGGCGCACGTGTAGTCAGTTAAAAGAATTACCCTCATACTGGATGGCATGGCACGCCACACCACCGCGGCCGCTAAGACGCTACACCGGAGACAACAGAATCTCCGCCGCCGCTGTCGCACGCCGGAGGCGTGGCCCTCTCAGGCTTGTCCAGGCCCATATGGGCCATATCGGGCCCAGCCACCACACACAACCACATGCCTTCTCTATGGAACAGCCTCCGCCATGGCAGATCCATGATCCCTCCTCGCGCCGCTAACACGCGCTGACTACGCCTCGTAGCTCTGATGTCGCTGCCCTAGCCACCGGCTCACACGACAAAGAGCAACACGTTGTGAGAAGCCCCGCCTCCATCGTCGGCAGCACGGCTTCGTTGGTTGCGTCCTCCGATGGAAGCGAGGCGGTGGGGACTGGTCAGAGGGAGGAAAGGGGTGGCGGCTGATGGGATCTAGGTTAGGAAAGAAGGAAGGGAGGGCGACTGCTCTCTCTTTTTTCTGTGTGACATCCTTTTTGAGACGGTGGAGTAAAATATGCCGTGGATAACTCTATTTCATGCTTAACCTGTCACAAATATTAATTGACTTTGTTTAATTAACTTTGGCAAAAGTCTGAAAACGAACCTTCATCTCGTAGTCCAAGTCTAAATCGAACCCTGACGTTTAAATCTCTAATTTTCGAACCCTAACCTCTTCCATCCCGGACGTACTGGACATTTTCTGGACCCTTTTTGTTTGTGTGCTGGGGTTAGCTGATGTGGCAGGGATTAAGGATAGAGCTGATTTAATGGTATTTGGTGGGCTGGTCCAGCCAAGTAAACGGGCCTGGTTGATTGGGCCCATAACCCACGACGCACATCTTCTCAGCGATGCGTGCAGTTCCAGTCCCGTAGGATGGGCTCTCGCTCGGGAACGAGACTAGATAAGGTGAAGGGAGTGACGAGAGGCGTCCGATCGGCAGCGGCGAAGTGAGGAGAGGCGGTCAGAAATAAAAACCCATTCGTCACCATTATCATTTATATCCAAGTCTTTGATTAAAAGGCCAAGGAACCACTCCCAATTCTCTTTTGTTTCTTGCTCTACAACTGCCCATGCAACAGGGTACATCTGATTATTAGCATCCCTACCAATTGAACATAAGAGCTCACCTTGGCAAGCTCCTTTGAAAAAGCATCCATCAAGCCCAATTACTTTTCTACAACCAGCTTTAAACCCCTTCTTCAAGGCATCAAAGCAAACATAAAATCTTTGGAAAATGTTTTATTCCATTATCATTGGGTCCAAGCAAACATCAACAGTACTACCAGGGTTGCTCCTTAACAATTCAAGTTGATAGTCAAACACCTTAGTGTATTCCTCTCTCAAACCGGACAACAATTTGTCCATGACAAAAAAAAATTCTGCCTTGCACTTTGATATAGAAACATCAGCAAAGAAATCCTTCAAGACAGTGCATTGCATGCTACTAATTTTCCAAGTTGGATTCACCAATGTGAAATGTTCATATCTGTTCGCAATTACTTTGGCAGATACAAGATTATTGACTCTATTTGGAGCACAATGGTGAACATCTTCATATGTTATTATTTGAAACCTTGAGCATCTACTGGTAATTGCACCATATAAGAGCCAAGGACAACCTGGCCATGCACACTTTGCCCTCGCCCTGTCATCTTCGGACTTCATGAACTTAATGTTTTTGTAAGTCTTCAACCCATATTTGATCACTGCCTTTCTAAATTCAGTCTGCTTTTGAACACCATTCCAAGACTGAAATATGGAATTTCAGTGTTAGAATTATATCTTGCAAACTTGGTCCTCCTCCTAACAAATTTGCCTTCTTCATCACTAGCTTCGTCATAAGAAAAGTCTTCTGATCCCGAGTCATATTCTGCCTCGATGTTTTGTTGCTCTATGACTTCTTCAACATTTGCCATTAGAGCAATTGGGACTGCACTTGTTGCTTCACTATGCACAAACCTTTCCGAATCTCTTAGCTTTTGCTTGTACATCTTTGCAAATTTCCTGAGCAGCACGGTTTCATCATCTTCTCCACTGTCGTCATCAGAACATGGCACACGTAATCTGAATCTTCGGATTCACTATCATTTTCTTCATCCTCTCCTAGCACCCTTTCACTTTGACCTGCCATTATGGTTTGCGCATATCTATGGCTTCCCCCTTGCGAGTTTGAATTTAACACTTGAGAGCTACTAGCCATAACAGCTTGTGAGCTTTGTCCCTCTTCAAACCTATTCTGTCTCTGAAATCTGTTTGACATTGAGCTTTTGTTCATGTTCTGTTTGGATTGACTACGAATAATTGTCTTCATAACTCTTGTTTTGTCACACGCAAATATGTTCTCTTGTGCAACAACATTGTTCCCACTAGAAATAATGCTAGCATCAGCTGTAAGCACAACTTCAGGTTCTGGAATGCCATTATCTTCCTTATCTTCTCCACTTCCTATTTCATCTTCAAAGTCACTCTCGCTTTTCTCACTATCTTCTTCTTCTTCTTCTTCTTCTTCTTCTTCTTCTTCTTCTTCATCCTCCTCACCAAGGTACTCCACAAACACTTGTGCCACTCCACCATCAATTGTGATATCTGACATTTTCTTGCAGCTAAGGTGGTCACTTAGAAATAACAGACCATCAATCAGATCTTTACCAGGAAGTAGAAAATAGTACTTCATCGATGCCTTTACATTCATGTGTTCACTGAGATGCGCCTTTAGCTCTACCAGAGACAAACTAGTACGCTCAATTTTTGACATGGCTTCAAACTTTAGCTGAGGACCAATTCGGACGAGCTCACCACCAAAGTGAAAATGCACATTCAAACTTTGACGGGGATCCATGATTTCCACGCAAAAAAACTACCTACATTACAAAACAAGAAATAAATTGACATATGCCTTATTCTTAATTAAATTTTTTTGACGTAAACTTGAGTAGATATATGACTACTAGAAAGTCCGCGACCCTGAAAATCTAGCAATGTGCGACATGAAGAAAACAACACATGTCATGACAGCGGTTACCCACGTCTTCTATTCCTCGGTGAAAGTCTCCGCCGCCAGCGAGTTCTACATCGATGCCGCCGCCGGCGAGTTCCAGGTCGATGCCGCCGCCGCGTGCAGGGACGACGAGTACTTCCAAAAGCTCCTGGGGATATCGATGAAAAGGTATGGCGTCGCTGACAACATGCTCCGCCTTGATCGTCTTCCCTCCGTCCCAATCACCCGCATCTCACCATGGCCACCCCGTCTAAAGTGGAAGGAAGGGAAACTGGGAACTGAATCTTCGCGCTTATGCAAAGAGATTGCTTTGGCTTTTTTTTTCTTGAGCGTAAGAGATTGCTTTGGTGCGAGGAGGTGGGTCGTGGGTTATGGGCCCAAATTAATAACCAGGCTCGTTAACTTGGCTGGACAAGGCCACCAAATCCCATTACCTCTCCATTAATCCCTGCCACATCAGCTAACCCCAGCACACAAACAAAAATAGTCCAGGAAACATCCAGTACGTCTGGGATGGAAGAGGTCAAGGTTCAAAAATCAGGGATTTAAACGTCAGGGTTCAATTCAGACTTGGTATACGAGATTAAGGTTCGTTTCAGACTTTTGCCATTAACTTTTGTTGCGGCACTAAACCGGGTAGTGTAAAGGTGGGGCGGTAAGAAGATTCTGGAAGGCTGCACGGTACTGTAGCGGCGATCGATTCATCGATATGCATGCATGCATGCCAACCAAAGCAAAGCAAACAGGCCACGCACTGTTATCTCGTGCGTGCTGATTCCAAAGCTTGGCTTTGTCCTAAATATATCTATGTACTTGCCGCCACCTGGACAATATTATTACCAAAACAAACCAATCAAAGCTAGCTGTTGTAGCAGCACGTAGTATGTACGTACCTAAGTCGTACTCGTACTCGGACACGTCCTGTCATGGGTCAACTCGATACAATATAATTAGCTCGTACTCAGATTCAGATTGAGAGGGTATACACACGTAAGTACATACACGTAACAGATTGAGAGGCTATACACACGAATCCCGAGGAGACTAGTCAGTGAGTCATAGCAATGCTAGCACATCTCACGAATAATCTCCTTCGGCACATCTCTCGAATTCATGTAAGCAGAAACTATTCAGTGGAATGCTATGTTATGACGATCTATATAGGTGCTAACTTCCGAGTTTCGACGGAGGTGACCATTATACATACCTCTTTCTAAGCCGGTGGCATTGGATATATGAAATTCAGACGTTGTGTAAATTCTTCATATATACCTAACATTTGGTGGCTCGGGCCCGTGATTTGTAACTGTCTTACTGTAAGGATTTTTCCACGTTAAAATCCTTATGTCTCTACGTTTTCGATTTGATCATTTTCTTTGTTTATTTCGTGATCTTAGCATGAACTACGGCTCTAAGCTTCTATTTTCGGTTAGGTTCGGACTGCATGATGGCTTCTGTGCAAAATGCTCGGAAGCCGAAGTTTTCTCTCGATAGTTAAGGTTTAGAGTACTTTTCTTATACACTAGAAGGGCCCCAAAGGATCCGACTCAAATTATATTATGATAACACCG
>NC_061512.1:43114637-43189219 GCF_022539505.1 Lolium rigidum
GTATGGTTTACAACCAGGTTGAAAAGAAAAGGAAACACTAGTGGAGAACAGGCCATTTGTGGCGGGTCGTAAGGGCCTTTTGTCGCGGGCGGCCAGCCGCGACAACGAAGGCGCGACAAAAGGCCAACCCTTTTGTCGCGGGTCGCTTCCCACCCGCGACATATAGTCCACCACGTGGCAGCGCGGGGCGCGCAGGGGACAGTCCCTTTTGTCGCGGGCTGTATTACCACCCGCGACAAAAGGTCATCTACGTTGGCGCGCGCAGAACGCTGTTGCTTTAGGGTTTGAGGGGTGCAGCACCCCACCCCCCGCCACCGCCCCCCTTTTATTTCATTTTTTCATTCGAAAATAAAAGTTGCATATATTTGTACGCTACTAGAAGTTGTACATGTTCATTCATATAGATCGATCAAACAAAAGTCCATTCCCCTTACATATTTGTAGATTCCCCTTACATATATACATGGAGCTCACGACTACCGGGACTAAAGACCGTCTATTTGGTGGGAGAGGGAGAGCGTCTATTTGGACTAAACAAGCCGTTGTTGTCTATTACTTCTCTAACCAAAAGTCCCGCCACTTCCTCCGCAATTCCTAGTAGGTGTTCCTTTGGTTGGAGTGTGTCCCGCATGTAGTCGACCTATATATGCAAATGAGATGAGTATGACTATATCAATCTTGATAACGAAATATTGACGATAATAAATAAAGTTGTGAATGTTATTGCTTACGTTGAATTTATTATTGTTCTGCTTCTCTGTGGTTAACTTGCGAATGGACTCGCAAACGTAGTATCCACATAGATTCGTCCCTTGTGGCTGCTGGGCGCACGGTACAGGAGTAAATGTTAGCCTCTCTGCCCAAGTACCCTTAGTATGGTTCCTGAAAGCTCTCCAAGCCCTGCCAGGCAAAAGAATGATTGAATGAGTGGATAATTAATTGATATTTCACGAAAGATATAGCACGGCGATGAAGGAAATTACACTTGGAGCAACTTCTGCAAGTCGCGGAACCCGTCCACGCCTCTACTCATTGGGTCCCTTACTTCAACTATTCTCCTCTCAACTTGAATGTCTAGTAGAATCCAGTGGAAGCTGCACATGTTATGTATATACGTCAGGGCTTGCACTTAACATCGAGTAAGAAAAATTGAATGTGCATAAAAGATCATTAAGACTCTCACTCGTAGTTGTAAGGAAACAGTATTGAATCACAGAAATGTTGCTCCCCCAAAAACCTTAGTAGGTTTCCCCCCGTTTCTTCGCGTTTATGCTTTACCGTTTCAACATGTACTTTATCTGGGTCAACAAACCCAATATTGATAATATTATTACTTTTGCATTCACTGATCTTCAGTCTGCATAAGAGAACACATAAGATATAATGAGTATATGCAATGAAAACGAACATGAACTGAATGAAAATGAACTTATATGTAGTTAACAACTTACAAGCAATAGCAGCTCATGAGAGATTTGTCGAGCGCTTCTAAATTGAATAACTGCCAGAGTTCATTCATCTCAATATGGATCTCCTCCTTTCGGTAGTAATATTCAAATGGGATCTTCGCCACGATGAAAGTTATGTTCTCCTTGCACGCATCAAGGTACCACTGATGCAAATTTCGCATATGCGTTGGCAGTTTAAGCAGCCGCTCTCTGCTGACCAAGTCGGCCCCGTAGACAAATTGAGGAGCTACTTGTTCCTCCACGGTACAGTTCATCGTAGCCGCTAGCATCGCAGCTTCTTCCATATTGAAACCTTCACCATGTTCTCGGTACAGCTTGGGAACATCAAACACTTTGAGTGCTGGGATCGATTGTTTGGGCTGTGCTTCGAGCTGGGAAACTTCCTTTATTTTTTTGCCTTTTGTCGTTTGCTTGGCCTTGAGGGGTGCACTTGTTGAACTTGACTTCTTCCCGGCTACACTTCTAGATGATGATTGCTCGTGCTATCAATATCCTTCTCCTTAGCCTTGTCATCCTTCTTCTCCTTAGCCTTGTCATCCTTCTTCTCCTTAGCCTTGTCATCAATTACCCTCGCAAGGTAGCGTGTATAGTCATCCTTCTTCTCGTGTAAGTCATATTGCGATGGTGTGTTCAGAAAAGAAATAGCATATGCTTTTTGCTTCTCGGTGTATGGCTCTGGCGCTGGAGGTTTTGGCTTATGAAAATGATCATAGTTGTATTTCGCAACAATGGCCACATTTTCCTCTTCAGTACGATCGTAAGGACGGGGGGGAGGAACCTTTGGTACTCTTGGGAGGGGCGACATCTTGCGGATAGGACTCTTGAAACGCTTCTGGCCGGGTGCATTCCGAGTCTTAGTGGGCGGAGGCGGCGGCGCTGGAGATGGAGATGGACTACCGATGTCGTGGTCGACGTCGTACCCATGGGGTGATGGTGGCGACATGTGATCAGTAGGAGGAGGTGATGGTGGCCTGCGATCACCTGGAGGAGGTGATGGTGGCCTGCGATCATCTGGAGGAGGTGATGGTGACCTGGGACGACTCGTACTAGGGGCTACCCAGCCTGGCAGCCTGATGTTCTTCTTTTCCCAGAGAATGATTTCTCCCAGCACCTCTCGGAGTGTAACCCCCCCATCACCTCCAGGGAACTCGAGCTCCAATGTCTCCCACGACGGTACAACCTGAATCCACCCCGACACGAGCATAGCCAGCTGGAATCTCATTGCCATGCCATGTTGCCGGCTCACCTTCAGCTACAAATGCAGGTAAGACATAGCCGACCGCCACCTTAAAAGACATGTTCCTGATCACCTCATGGAGATCACAAGGTGTTTGCTCCTTGATTCCATCCAGGGGGTTGCCAGGACCGACATCTATCATCCGTGTAGGCGGGGCCTCCGAGTCGGCCACGCTGCTGTCTCATCGCTGAGATATGCCGGCAGTATTATCTAGCTCGCGCTGTCCTTTAAGTTCATTAATCTCCCGCTGCTGCTGCTGAATAATCTCCCGCTTCTGCTGGTCTAGTTACCATTGGAACTCAGTCATCCGGTCATTCTGCACCTCCAGCTCGCGTTTTTTTGCTCTCGCTCGGCTTCTATAAGTCTCCGCATCATCCGGAAACCCAAGCGCCCATGGAACACTAGGGCCGAAGCCTCTTGTTCGTCCTCCCTTTTCAGGATTACCGAGGACAAGCGTCAGCAAGTCTTTCTCTCTATCGGGAGCAAACTTCAGTTTTCCCGCTTTAATATCAGTCGTCACTGCAATCCATTTTTCCCTAGGTACCTAATGCGTGCAGTTAACACACGTCCGTTGGGAACCCCAAGAGGAAGGTGTGATGCGTACAGTAGCAAGTTTTCTCTCAGTATGAAACCAAGGTTTATCGAACCAGTAGGAGTCAAGGATCACGTGAAGGTCGTTGGTGACGGAGTGTAGTGCGGCGCAACACCAGGGATTCCGGCGCCAACGTGGAACCTGCACAACACAATCAAAGTACTTTGCCCCAACGTAACAGTAAGGTTGTCAATCTCACCGACTTGCTGAAAACAAATGATTAACCGTATAGTGTGGAAGATGATGTTTGTTTGCGAAGAACAGTAAAAAACAATTGCAGTAGATTGTATTTCAGATGTAAAGAATGGACCGGGGTCAACAGTTCACTAGTGGTGTCTCTCCTATAAGATAAATAGCATGTTGGGTGAACAAATTACAGTTGGGCAATTGACAAATAAAGAAGGCATAACAATGCACATACTTAGATCATGATGAGTACTATGAGATTTAATCAGGGCATTACGACAAAGTACATAGACCGCTATCCAGCATGCATCTATGCCTAAAAAGTCCACTTTCAGGTTATCATCCGAACCCCTTCCAGTATTAAGTTGCAAACAACAGACAATTGCATTAAGTATGATGCGTAATGTAATCAACACAAATATCCTTAGACAAAGCATCGATGTTTTATCCCTAGTGGCAACAGCACATCCACAACCTTAGAACTTTACGTCACTCGTCCCAGATTCAATGGAGGCATGAACCCACTATCGAGCATAAATACTCCCTCTTGGAGTTACAAGTATCAACTTGGCCAGAGCCTCTACTAGCAACGGAGAGCATGCAAGAACATAAACAACATATATGATAGATTGATAATCAACTTGACATAGTATTCAATATTCATCGGATCCCAACAAACACAACATGTAGCATTACAAATAGATGATCTTGATCATGATAGGCAGCTCACAAGATCTAACATGATAGCACAATGAGGAGAAGACAACCATCTAGCTACTGCTATGGACCCATAGTCCAGGGGTGAACTACTCACACATCGATCCGGAGGCGATCATGGCGATGAAGAGGCCCTCCGGGAGATGATTCCCCTCTCCGGCAGGGTGCCGGAGGCGATCCCTGAATCCCCCGAGATGGGATTGGCGGCGGCGTCTCTGGAAGGTTTTCCGTATCGTGGCTCTCGGTACTGGGGGTTTCGCGACGAAGGCTTTAAGTAGGTGGAAGGGTAGGTTTAGGGGCGACACGAGGGCCCCACACAACAGGGCGGCGTGGGCCCAGCCCTGGTCGCGCGGCCCTGGCGTGGCGGCGCCTCGTCGCCCCACTTCGTAATCTTTTCGGTCTTCTGGAAGCTTCGTGGAAAAATAAGACCCTGGGCGTTGATTTCGTCCAATTCCGAGAATATTTCCTTTGTAGGATTTACTGAAACCAAAAACAGCGAAAAACAGACAAGCGGCTCTTCGGCATCTCGTCAATAGGTTAGTGCTCGGAAAATGCATAATAATGACATATAATGTGTATAAAACATGTGAGTATCATCATAAAGGTAGCATGGAACATAAGAAATTATAGATACGTTTGAGACGTATTAAGCATCCCCAAGCTTAGTTCCTACTCGCCCTCGAGTAGGTAAACGATAACAAGGATAATTTCGAAGTGACATGCTATCATAATCTTGATCAATACTATTGTAAAGCATATGAGATGAATGCAGCGATTCGAAGCAATGATGAAGACAATGAGTAAACAACTGAATCATATAGCAAAGACTTTTCATGAATAGTACTTTCAAGACAAGCATCAATAAGACTTGCATAAGAGTTACTCATAAGCAATAAATTCTTAGTAGAAAGTTCTGAAGCAACACAAAGGAAGATATAAGTTTCAGCGGTTGCTTTCAACTTCAACATGTTTATCTCATGGATAATTGTCAACACAAAGCAATATAACAAGTGCAATAGGTAAACATGTAAGAATCAATGCACAGTTGACACAAGTGTTTGCTTCTAAGATAGAAAGAAGTAGGTAAACTGACTCAACATAAAGTAAAAGAATGGCCCTTCGCAGAGGAAGCATGGATTACTATTTTTGTGCTAGAGCTTTTCATTTTGAAAACATAGAAACAATTTTGTCAACGGTAGTAATAAATCATATGTGTTATGTATAAGATATCCTATAAGTTGCAAGCCTCATGCATAGTATACCAATAGTGCTCGCACCTTGTCCTAATTAGCTTGGATTAACATGGATTATCATTGCATAACATATGTTTCAACCAAGTGTCACAAAGGGGTACCTCTATGCCGCCTGTACAGAGGTCTAAGGAGAAAGTTCGCATTGGATTTCTCGCTTTTGATTATTCTCAACATAGACATCCATACCGGGACAACATAGACAACTGTAACATCCCAAGTTTCAATAAAATAAACAAGAGAGAGAATTCAAGAAATCCAAAATTTGGGGCCAACAAAAACTTTTTCTCATCATATAGGACTATGCATATTAGCTCACCTTATTAATTTATTTGAGTGTGCTTTTGCCATGATGTTTGTTTATGTGTTACTCCCATTATAAAACCCTAGCAATGATCACTTGATCACCCTTAGCCAAATAAAAATAAAATAGAAAAGGAATTCTAAAAATCCCCTTCACCCTCACATAAGGCCTATGCCATTTTTACAAATCTTTGATCTAGGCCAAATTGGTTTGCACCATTACTTGTAAATGGTTACTAAACACTTATTAACACCTTTGAAATCAAGCCAACTCAATTCCAATCAAATTTGAATCAAAATGGAGCTCACATGTGATTAGGGTCATATGTGCCATTTTTACCCTGATGCCCACTTTGAGCCCCTGGATTTTTACTTTTCACTTCTACACTTTGTCAACTCTTTGCACATCCTCCAAGACAACATCAAGCACTTCAACTTTGCCCAAAACCACCACCCCAAATTCATTACCTTTTTCAAATGAGAAGCAAGTAAAGTTGGAACAAACTCACATATGCAAGATCATATGCAAAATGTGATTTTGCATCTCAATTCTATTTTGACCACCACCACCACCAAAATGCTCCATTTAATATATGATTACAACCCACCAAAAAGAATTTCAAAATTCAAAAATTAATTTCTTGCGGGCATTCTATCAAACACCTTGTGTGCAGGGAATCAAATTGTGCCCATACTGAAAATTGTGGAGACTTAGTCCAAGCCTGAGCCTCCACTGCACCCATGGAGCTTCCCTTCACCTCCCTGCCACCTCTCACCCACTTGCCCGCACTGTGCTTGACCACTTTGACCAGAGTATGCCATGCCGTGGCATGGCATGTCCACCTCATGCCATCTCCTCACCCAGTCGATTCCGAGCATGCACCACCATGTCCGGCAGCTCCCTCTCACCTCCCTGGACACGCTCATGCCATCCCTTGACCGAGACCGAGCTCGCACGCGTCAGCCCACGAGCGCCCAGACACGCCCAGGACTCGCCCATGCCGCGCCAGAGCGCGCATGGCGTTCACCCTGGACGCCCCAGAGCGTGACGACGCCCCGCGTCCTCGCGTCACCTCGAACCCTCCTCTCAGCACCAGTCGACGCACGACGGCTCACTGGACCGCCTGGACACGCTCACTGGCCCGCGGGAACGCCAGGCGCGACGACCACGACGACGAGCTTCCGCCACGGTGACGCACACTCCCGTCAAGCTCACCGTCGCCTCAGAGCCTCGTTTTCCCCACCATCAAGCGCGTCAGCCTTGCCAGGACACCAGTAACACGATGCGCCCATCCCTTGCCTCTTTGCCGCCCTGGAACGACAACGACGACGACGACCCTAGCCGGGCGCCACAGCCACCTCCCGCCGCTATAAAAGGGGAGCCCCTCCCACTGAACTGAGCACGCCAACACCTTCCACTCATCCTCACAGCTCTCCTCGACCTCACAATTTCACCCGGTTAGCCACCCCACTTGCTCCAATCGCAAGATCGCCGCCGCCGCCGGTACACGGAGTCGCCGGAGCGAGGAGGCCGCCATTGGAGACGCAAGCGCTTCCAGGCGCTTCCTCTACCTCGCCAACGTCGCTGCGCACATCGCCGACGACCGCCGGAGCTCCGACGAGCTCGCCGACCCCCTGCCGCCGTCGCCAGTGAGTCCCCTCTCGCCGGAGACGAAGGCCTCCCTCGACCGTGCGATCTCCTTCTAATCGCACGGCTCTCCTCTCCCCGTACCGCTTCGGGCTTTAAGTCCCACTGACGCGTGGCCCCCACGCTGTCAGGCGGCCCGCTGCGCTGGACGCAGTACTGGGCCGGCCCATTTCTCTTTTTCTCTGCAGCCCAGTTATTTCCCGCGCGAGCCCACGGTTTGAATTCAAATTTGGAAATTAGAAAAATACCCTAATCTGATGCAAACTTTGAAATTCAATAGGGGCAAATCTACTCGGCCAAATTTTACAAACTTTATATTTTTGGAAACCTTAGGAAATTATCTACACAATGCCACTAGATAGAACCCTAGATCAATTGTAGAATTAAAACGACAAAATAAACAAGGCAGGGACTTTTCTGTCTTATAATAATTCTTAAAAATCAACCATAAATGCTTTTCAGTAAATTCCACCTCCAATAATTCAAATTTCACTTATACTAATTGTTTCTACAAAAATTTGCCATGCCTACTTTGAATGATCATGGTTTAGTTGTTTTAAATGCCTTTATGGCTATTTCTAGTCAAAGGTATTGTCCCAAAACTATTAAGAAATCTTATGAGGGAGTTTCTCTCATTTAAATCTTGTCACCACACCAATTCCAAATGAAGTGGAGACTCTGGTTATTTAGGTCCCATAGGAATTGTTGGTGATATTAAATCTTTGATATGCTAGAATTAAATGGTAGGAGGTGCTCACCTCATTTAAATCATTTTCTCCAAATGATAAGTGTGAAGAGGTTGACTTGGGTCAACCTAGGTCACATATTATGCATAAGAGAAATTAAATCTTAATAAGATAATGAGAGGAAATTATTTCTCTGAATATTTCAAAGTAACATTTAAGATTAGTATGAGAGGAAATTATTTTTCTTAATTAATAAGAAAAACACATCCACCAACATAATAGTAATATGTGATGCTAGTTCAAGTGTGTGAACCATGTTTGTGCCTAGTTTAGTAAATTAGTTTGGTGTGATGATTGTGTACTCGGTATTCGTATTTTAGACGCTAGTACCGAGGAGTACCAGGAGGAGGAGGAGGTCTACTTCCAAGAAGAAGAAGACCACTTTGACCAGTTTCCCAACCAAGGCAAGATAATACTCTTGCAAAGTGCAAAGCTCACCATGAGCAAAGCATTACCCCATTTTACTTTATGCTTATGATCCTATTTCCCAGTTTTACTTTACAAGCTTTATTTACCTTTGTTTTATCAAAGTACTTTTCGATTTATGATTTACCTAGTTAGTATTGGGTTAGTACAAGAGTATCAAACTTAGCCTAGAAGCAAAGCAAATACTTAGCACCCCTCATACATAGTAGCTAGTGCTAAATTAAAAATGACTACTCTAGATGGGAACAGGTGTTGATGTGAATTGATGGTGAAAACCTTGGAATGATGAGTCATTTCCATTGAAAGATTTTGAAGGTGAATATGACACTGAAATTTGACTTGGTGATTTTGGCTAAAAACTGATGATTGAGTTGGATGCGATACCTTACCAATATTAAGTACCCCCACAATACCTGATTATGGGTAAGGCTTAGCTGGAAATTTATGTATCTTAGTATGGGTTCCCTCTAAACAAGCGTCATCGGGGTTAGGCTGGAGGCTGCCTCTACAACAAAAGAAATGATGAGAAATGACGTGAAACGAGGTGAATGTCCGGCCCAAGCCATGTGCAGTTCCCGGGTTAACAGTTGGTTTTCACCGGGAGGCCAAGCTCATGGGGAGAGGTGCCTATACTAGGGTGTGTAAGTGAAAGGTTAACGGTTGATGATCCGCGTACTGAGTTACGATTATTCGGGGTTTTATCCCTGACGGATGTAATCAAATGTTGTGGCACAAGTGTGCAACCTCTGCAGAGTGTAGAACTATTCGAATAGCCGCGTCCGCGGATATGGACAATTGGAAAGGCCATTCTGTTTCCGTCATCAAAATTTATATCTATGTGACTGGTGTTTTGAACTTGAACTTGAAAGGTGACTTGGAATTTGAATCACAACTGAGTTGTGGGAATGACACTAATGTTCCCACTTGAGTTAGTTAGCACTTGGGGAGTTGTTTACAAAAATGTTTATCAAATAAAATTGGCTTTATGCAAATAAACTTAGAGCTTAGAACACTCTCAATAGTAATGTTAGTACTTACTTTAGTATTAGATTGCGAGTACTTAAAGTACTCACGGCTTTGTCCCTGGCTATTCAAATGGCGAGAATATGAAGCCGAGCAGCAGTACGAGGATGACGATCAGCAGGACGTCTACCACAACTAGGAGCTTCTAACGTCAAGCGTTGGCCTGTGGACTAGAGAGTCCTTGTATCTTACGCTTCCGCTATGAACTTGTGTTTGTTCGTTGATCATTAGGTCAACTATTTGTGTAATATGGATCATGTGATTCCAAGTTGTAAGACATTATGGTTTGTAATGAATGATGACTGGGATACTTAACTATTATGCCTCGCAACAACAATTTCCTGGGATTGCGATGTATGACATAATAGGCATCCGGACTTAAAAATCCGGGTGTTGACAAGTTGGTATCAGAGCCATTGTTTGACCTTAGGAGACCCTAGTTAGAAATGGACGTTCTGAAAAGTTAGTTTCAAAAAAAAAGGAATGAAGTATTTTCTGAAAAATTAAGTCTTTGTCTTCTCTTTGAGTTCTTTGGAAAAACAAGAAGTCATGCTCTTCCTTAGAAATATAACTAAAATTTTGCCACACTTGTTCACTTCTCTAACTTAATCACTCACTTCACTTTCAGATGGAGCCCGTGAACACGAAGTTTTACCAGCTTGGGAATGGGGGAAGCTTGATCTTCGAGCAGGACCTCAACGCCCTGTCCGACCACCTTGGTCGCCCGCACCCAGAGTTCCACGGATCGCAGATCACGGACCAGCCAGGAGGCGAGATGCAGTGGATCATCACCGCTGACTTGAGGGGCAAGATGGAGCCTCCCACTTCTGAGAGGATCCTCTTCTCCTTCATGGAGAGCAATTGGCTGGACGGACTTGCTCGCGCTCTTCAGGAGGGACTCGCACGCCTGTGCGGGATGAGCGGGGAGGCGCTCAGGGACCCTCGCTTTTCCCACCTCGCGAGGCGTAACTCTGCTGGAGAGCCCATGGACATGCCATCCCACCCGGCGCTGAGGCACCATGTGGAGCATCTCGATTTCATGCTGTACCACACTCAGCAGGATCTCGACCACTCCCGTGAGTACGCCAACCAGACTCACGCCCGCATCATCGAGCAAGGAGACGCCATCAAGATGCTCGCCAATGACCGCAGGACTCTCCGCCAGCAGCGTGCGAAGAAGGATGCCACTATCACCCGCCTCCGCGCGAAGATAGCGGCACTCGAGGCCACTCGTCAAGGCCCGGGAGGAGCGAGATGAAGAAGATGGAGGAAGATGGAGATGACATTCAGGAAGGAAGTGCCTTCTCGAGTGATGACGATGACTTTGAGGATGATGAGAACACCGAGGAGGAAGACTACGAGTTCCTCGACGCTGGAGAAGATGACCATGTTGACATAGAGGTGGATGAAGATGAGGAGTAGTTCACTTATGCACTATCGTAGGTGTGAGTTGTATCCCGCCCCATGTATCGTAGCTTGGAGAAGAAGGGTTCTTAAAACCCTTAGTGTGTTAGCTTGTAATGTGTGTTGTTTGTCATGAATGAATGTATGTTTGTATCATCATGAAAAGACATCAAGTTTTAAGCTTTTGAACTTAAACACAAAACAAGCCATAGAAAATTTCCCTTTTATCTCATGATCAATCTCAATGCTCAGATGGCCCCTCCAACTCGCAACACGAATCAGGACGCTATGATGCAGATGTTGCAAGTTATGCTGGAAGATAGGGAAGCAGAAAGAGCTGAAAGGCAAGCCAACATTGCAGCACTTCAACAGCTTGTCAACAACAATCAAGGCCATCATGATCACCCAGGATCAAAGCTCAAGAACCTCCAGAACACAAACCCGCCGAGTTTCAGCAAGGCCGAGGAACCCCCGGATGCGAGATGATTGGCTCCAGACTATGGAGAACAATCTAGAAGTAGCTGGAGTTGAGGAAAATGAGAAAGTGCTGTTTGCCACGCACTACTTAGCAGGACCAGCAAGAGCTTGGTGGACAAGCACCCGTGCCATGAACGCGGGACAGTTCATGACTTGGGCAGATTTCAAGCTCAAATTCAGCAAGTACCATGTGCCCCGGGTCTGATAAAGAAGATGAGAGATGAGTTCCGTGAACTGAAGCAAGGCCGGATGTCCGTGGTGGAATACCGCGACAAGTTTCTCACACTGTCAAGGTACGCCCCGGATGAGACTGATACTACTGAGAAGAGGAAGGAAAGGTTCCTGAACGGACTGCATGATGAGATGCAGACTGTGTTGATCAACATCCCCTTTGCCGACCTCGAAGCCCTTGTTGACTCCGCCATCCAAATGGAAGGCAAACTGCACCAAGCCAGCGAGAACCGCAAGCGCCGCATGATGAATCAGAGTGGGCCTAGCAATGCCCCAAGGTATCGCCCCAACTCAGGCGGAGGCTTCAGGACCAACAAGCCCAATGCACGGATGTCACGTCCGGTTTATCAGAACCGGAGTGGAGGAAACCCCAGGCCAGGAGGCCACTACAACAACAACACCAACAACAACTACAACCGCGCTCCGCCGAGAGCCCCCAACCACAACAACAGCAACAACAACACCAACACCGCACCAAGGACCGGGAGCAATGCAATCCCCGTCGCGAACAAGCAGGACAAGACCACCATCACTTGCTATGAGTGTGGTGTAGTGGGGCATTACTCCAATGAGTGTCCCAAGAGGCTCGCCAAGCTTGCAGGCAACCCAGCACCCCCTGCTCAGCAGCAACGCCGTGTCTCCACCGGCAAGAAGTTCGCCCCCAACAACCCGCACAACCGCGGAGGTCGCCTCTACCACATGAATGCTGAGGAAGCCCAGGAAGCACTCGACGTGGTGCTGGGTATGTTCTCTGTTAACTCAATACCAGCAAGAGTGTTGTTTGATTCCGGAGCATCGCATTCGTTCGTTACAGAAGATTTTGTGTGCACTAGTAAGATTCAACCAATCAGCTTGAAACATGTCATGGTAGTTCAAATACCTGGATCAACAACTAAAGCTAGAAAATTTTGCAAAGATGTACCCATCAGAATCCATGAAATAGACTTTTATGCAAACTTGATTGTTCTGGGAACAAAAGGATTGGAAGTAGTCCTGGGTATGGATTGGATGGCGAAACATCATGGATTGATAGACTGCGCCAAGAAGGCCATCACCATGACAAGTAGCACCGGAATAATAATAGAACACTTATCTGAAAAACTACCCAGAAAATTCACCTGCAACCAAAGTGTAGCCAAGCCAACTCTGGATCAAATCAGGGTCGTCTGTCGATACCCTGATGTGTTTCCGGATGATCTACCCGGTATGCCCCCAGATTGGGATATCGAGTTTATCATCGAGTTAATCCCGGGAACAGGACCCATAGCCCAGAGAGCCTACAGCATGAACCCCGCAGAACTGATGGAACTGAAGAAGCAACTGGATGATATGCTGTACAAAGGTCTGATTCGACCAAGTGCGTCACCTTGGAGATCACCAGTTTTGTTTGTGGATAAAAAGGACGGTGCCACTCGTTTGGTTACGGATTATCGTAAGCTTAACGATGTCACCATCAAGAACAAATATCCCTTGCCAAAGATAGAAGATCTGTTTGACCAGCTAACCGGTGCCCAAGTTTTCTCAAAGATTGATCTGAGGACAGGTTACCATCAACTGAAGATCCGAGCAACAGATATTCCAAAGACTGCCTTTACCACCAGATATGGACTGTATGAGTACAATGTCATGTCCTTTGGACCGACCAATGCCCCCGCTTATTTCATGAACCTCATGAATAAGATCTTTATGGAATTCCTGGATAAGTTTGTCGTTGTCTTCATCGACGACATCCTTATCTACTCCAAATCAGAAGAAGAACATGAGCAACATTTGGAAGTGGTTCTAGAAACCCTTAGGCAGCATCAGTTGTACGCCAAGTTTAGCAAATGTGAGTTTTGGTTGAAAGAAGTAGGATTCCTGGGACACATCTTGTCTGCAGGAGGAATTGCTGTAGATCCCGCAAAAATCAAAACCGTTGAGGAATGGAAAGCCCCAACCACCCAGACTGAAGTCCGAGCATTTCTGGGATTAGCAGGATATTACCGCCGATTCGTTGAAGGATTTTCAAGCATCACAAGACCAATGACTCAACTGTTGAAGAAGGACCGGAAATTTGACTGGAATGACAAATGTGAAGAAAGCTTTCAGCTACTCAAGCTCAGATTAACTACAGCCCCAATATTGATCATGCCCGATGTCACCAAGTCATTTGATGTCTATTGTGATGCATCCAAGACTGGTCTTGGATGTGTGTTGATGCAAGAAGGCAAAGTGATATCTTACCTGTCCAGGCAACTGAAGCAACATGAACAGAACTACCCAACTCATGACTTGGCATTAGCAGCCGTAGTGTTAGCCCTGAAGGTTTGGCGTCATTACCTCATGGGTAATCGATGCGAGATATACTCAGATCACAAGAGCCTGAAGTACATTTTCACCCAGAAAGAGCTGAACATGAGACAGCAGCAGATGGATAGAATTAATCAAGGATTACGACATGGAAATTCACTACCACCCCGGCAAGGCCAATGTGGTAGCGGATGCCTTGAGCAGACTGCCGTGTCGGTTGAACTCCATGATCGCAATAGAGCAACCAAGCCTCGTACCAAGAGTTTGAACAATTCGGACTAGAGCTAGTGAGCGAAGGATTCCTCGCCAGCATTGAGCTCCAACCCACTTTGATGAGCCAGATAAAGGAAGCCCAGAAGGGAAATGCCAGCATTGACGGAATAAAGAGTCAGATAGCTGCAGGAAAGGCACCAGGATTCACCATAGATGAAGAAGGAGTTCTTTGGTACAACGAACGCCTATGTGTACCGTCAGATTCAGAGTTGAAACAAGTCATTCTGCAAGAAGCCCACGACACCCTTTATTCAATCCACCCCGGAGGTACCAAGATGTACCAAGACCTGAAGGAACAATTCTGGTGGCACGAAATGAAGCGAGAGATAGGAAGCTACATCGCCAAGTGTGATATCTGTCAGCGAGTCAAAGCAGAACATCAACGACCCGCAGGACTGTTGCAACCCTTACAGATTCCTGAGTGGAAATGGGATTCTGTCGGTATGGACTTTATCACAGGACTGCCCAAATCTAGCAGAGGAAATGACTCCATTTGGGTAGTCATCGATAGGTTAACCAAGGTTGCACATTTCATCCCTGTCAAGACCACATACCAAGGCCCAAAACTAGCTGAGTTATACATATCCAGAATAGTCAGCCTGCACGGAACACCGAAGTCAATTGTGTCAGATAGAGGATCACAATTCACCTCAAGATTCTGGCAGAAAGTGCATGAAGGACTAGGAACCCGTCTGAATTTCAGCACAGCTTATCACCCACGTGACCGACGGACGGACCGAGAGAGTCAACCAGATCATCGGAAGATATGCTGAGAGCCTGTGTGCTAGAGTACGGATCCAAATGGGAAGACTGCCTACCGTATGCAGAATTCTCCTACAACAATAGCTATCAAGCCAGCTTACAGATGGCCCCCTTTGAAGCCCTGTACGGAAGAAAATGCCGTACCCCTCTGAACTGGTCGGAAGTCGGAGATAGTCAGGTCTTCGGCCCCGATGTTCTCCGCGAAGCCGAAGAAAAGGTGCACAAGATCCGCGAGTACCTCAAGACCGCCCAATCAAGACAGAAGAGCTACGCCGACAAGAGACGCCGAGAGATGACATTCGAGATCGGAGATTTTGTGTATCTCAAAGTCTCACCCCTCAAAGGAATGCAGAGATTCCAACTCAAAGGAAAGCTCGCCCCTAGATATGTCGGACCATTCAAGATTCTGAGTCGCCGAGGAGAAGTCTCATATCAGTTGGAACTGCCAGAAGAGATGTCCGCCGTACACAATGTGTTTCACATCTCACTGCTTCGGAAGTGCCTAGAAGTGCCGGAAAAGACCGAAGTATTCAAGAACATCGACCACAGAGCCATTGATATCAACAAGGATCTAACCTACCGCGAAGTGCCTATTCGCATCCTTGAAGAAGCGTTCAGGACCACCCGCACCAGAAGTAACAAGTTCCTGAAGATACAATGGAGTAATCACACCGAAGAAGAAGCAACTTGGGAACGCGAGGAAGATATGAAGAAGGAATACCCAGATCTCTTTAGTACCTAGTTTTCTCTAGATCTCGGGACGAGATCTTTTGTAAGGGGGAAGGGTTTGTAACATCCCAAGTTTCAATAAAATAAACAAGAGAGAGAATTCAAGAAATCCAAAATTTGGGGCCAACAAAAACTTTTTCTCATCATATAGGACTATGCATATTAGCTCACCTTATTAATTTATTTGAGTGTGCTTTTGCCATGATGTTTGTTTATGTGTTACTCCCATTCTAAAACCCTAGCAATGATCACTTGATCACCCTTAGCCAAATAAAAATAAAATAGAAAAGGAATTCTAAAAATCCCCTTCACCCTCACATAAGGCCTATGCCATTTTTACAAATCTTTGATCTAGGCCAAATTGGTTTGCACCATTACTTGTAAATGGTTACTAAACACTTATTAACACCTTTGAAATCAAGCCAACTCAATTCCAATCAAATTTGAATCAAAATGGAGCTCACATGTGATTAGGGTCATATGTGCCATTTTTACCCTGATGCCCACTTTGAGCCCCTGGATTTTTACTTTTCACTTCTACACTTTGTCAACTCTTTGCACCTCCTCCAAGACAACATCAAGCACTTCAACTTTGCCCAAAACCACCACCCCAAATTCATTACCTTTTTCAAATGAGAAGCAAGTAAAGTTGGAACAAACTCACATATGCAAGATCATATGCAAAATGTGATTTTGCATCTCAATTCTATTTTGACCACCACCACCACCAAAATGCTCCATTTAATATATGATTACAACCCACCAAAAAGAATTTCAAAATTCAAAAATTAATTTCTTGCGGGCATTCTATCAAACACCTTGTGTGCAGGGAATCAAATTGTGCCCATACTGAAAATTGTGGAGACTTAGTCCAAGCCTGAGCCTCCACTGCACCCATGGAGCTTCCCTTCACCTCCCTTCCACCTCTCACCCACTTGCCCGCACCTGTGCTTGACCACTTTGACCAGAGTATGCCATGCCGTGGCATGGCATGTCCACCTCATGCCATCTCCTCACCTGGTCGATTCCAGCATGCACCACCATGTCTGGCAGCTCCCTCTCACCTCCCTGGACACGCTCATGCCATCCCTTGACCGAGACCGAGCTCGCACGCGTCAGCCCACGAGCGCCCAGACACGCCCAGGACTCGCCCATGCCGCGCCAGAGCGCGCATGGCGTTCACCCTGGACGCCCCAGAGCGTGACGACGCCCCGCGTCCTCGCGTCACCTCGAACCCTCCTCTCAGCACCCGGTCGACGCACGACGGCTCACTGGACCGCCTGGACACGCTCACTGGCCCGCGGGAACGCCAGGCGCGACGACCACGACGACGAGCTTCCGCCACGGTGACGCACACTCCCGTCAAGCTCACCGTTGCCTCAGAGCCTCGTTTTCCCCACCATCAAGCGCGTCAGCCTCGCCAGGACACCAGTAACACGATGCGCCCATCCCTTGCCTCTTCGCCGCCCTGGAACGACGACGACGACGACGACCCTAGCCGGGCGCCACAGCCACCTCCCGCCGCTATAAAAGGGGAGCCCCTCCCACTGAACTGAGCACGCCAACACCTTCCACTCATCCTCACAGCTCTCCTCGACCTCACAATTTCACCAGTTAGCCACCCCACTGCTCCAATCGCAAGATCGCCGCCGCCGCCAGTACACGGAGTCGCCGGAGCAGGAGGCCGCCATTGGAGACGCAACTGCTTCCAGGCGCTTCCTCTACCTCGCCAACGTCGCTGCGCACATCGCCGACGACCGCCGGAGCTCCGACGAGCTCGCCGACCCCCTGCCGCCGTCGCCGCGTGAGTCCCCTCTCGCCGGAGACGAAGGCCTCCCTCGACCGTGCGATCTCCTTCTAATCGCACGGCTCTCCTCTCCCCGTACCGCTTCGGGCTTTAAGTCCCACCGACGCGTGGCCCCCACGCTGTCGGGGCGGCCCGCTGCGCTGGACGCAGATCTGGGCCGGCCCATTTCTCTTTTCTCTCGCAGCCCAGTTATTTCCCGCGCGAGCCCACGGTTTGAATTCAAATTTGGAAATTAGAAAAATACCCTAATCTGATGCAAACTTTGAAATTCAATAGGGGCAAATCTACTCGGCCAAATTTTACAAACTTTATATTTTTGGAAACCTTAGGAAATTATCTACACAATGCCACTAGATAGAACCCTAGATCTATTGTAGAATTAAAATGACAAAATAAACAAGGCAGGGACTTTTCTGTCTTATAATAATTCTTAAAAATCAACCATAAATGCTTTTCAGTAAATTCCACCTCCAATAATTCACATTTCACTTATACTAATTGTTTCTACAAAAATTTGCCATGCCTACTTTGAATGATCATGGTTTAGTTGTTTTAAATGCCTTTATGGCTATTTCTAGTCAAAGGTATTGTCCCAAAACTATTAAGAAATCTTATGAGGGAGTTTCTCTCATTTAAATCTTGTCACCACCAATTCCAAATGAAGTGGAGACTCTGGTTATTTAGGTCCCATAGGAATTGTTGGTGATATTAAATCTTTGATATGCTAGAATTAAATGGTAGGAGGTGCTCACCTCATTTAAATCATTTTCTCCAAATGATAAGTGTGAAGAGGTTGACTTGGGTCAACCTAGGTCACATATTATGCATAAGAGAAACTAAATCTTAATAAGATAATGAGAGGAAATTATTTCTCTGAATATTTCAAAGTAACATTTAAGATTAGTATGAGAGGAAATTATTTTTCTTAATTAATAAGAAAAACACATCCACCAACATAATAGTAATATGTGATGCTAGTTCAAGTGTGTGAACCATGTTTGTGCCTAGTTTAGTAAATTAGTTTGGTGTGATGATTGTGTACTCGGTATTCGTATTTTAGACGCTAGTACCGAGGAGTACCAGGAGGAGGAGGAGGTCTACTTCCAAGAAGAAGAAGACCACTTTGACCAGTTTCCCAACCAAGGCAAGATAATACTCTTGCAAAGTGCAAAGCTCACCATGAGCAAAGCATTACCCCATTTTACTTTATGCTTATGATCCTATTTCCCAGTTTTACTTTACAAGCTTTATTTACCTTTGTTTTATCAAAGTACTTTTCGATTTATGATTTACCTAGTTAGTATTGGGTTAGTACAAGAGTATCAAACTTAGCCTAGAAGCAAAGCAAATACTTAGCACCCCTCATACATAGTAGCTAGTGCTAAATTAAAAATGACTACTCTAGATGGGAACAGGTGTTGATGTGAATTGATGGTGAAAACCTTGGAATGATGAGTCATTTCCATTGAAAGATTTTGAAGGTGAATATGACACCGAAATTTGACTTGGTGATTTTGGCTAAAAACTGATGATTGAGTTGGATGCGATACCTTACCAATATTAAGTACCCCCACAATACCTGATTATGGGTAAGGCTTAGCTGGAAATTTATGTATCTTAGTATGGGTTCCCTCTAAACAAGCGTCATCGGGGTTAGGCTGGAGGCTGCCTCTACAACAAAAGAAATGATGAGAAATGACGTGAAACGAGGTGAATGTCCGGCCCAAGCCCTGTGCAGTTTCCGGGTTAACAGTTGGTTTTCACCGGGAGGCCAAGCTCATGGGGAGAGGTGCCTATACTAGGGTGTGTAAGTGAAAGGTTAACGGTTGATGATCCGCGTACCGAGTTACGATTATTCGGGGTTTTATCCCTGACGGATGTAATCAAATGTTGTGGCACAAGTGTGCAACCTCTGCAGAGTGTAGAACTATTCGAATAGCCGCGTCCGCGGATATGGACAATTGGAAAGGCCATTCTGTTTCCGTCATCGAATTTATATCTATGTGATCTGGTGTTTTGAACTTGAACTTGAAAGGTGACTTGGAATTTGAATCACAACTGAGTTGTGGGAATGACACTAATGTTCCCACTTGAGTTAGTTAGCACTTGGGGAGTTGTTTACAAAAATGTTTATCAAATAAAATTGGCTTTATGCAAATAAACTTAGAGCTTAGAACACTCTCAATAGTAATGTTAGTACTTACTTTAGTATTAGATTGCGAGTACTTAAAGTACTCACGGCTTTGTCCCTGGCTATTCAAATGGCCAGAATATGAAGCCGAGCAGCAGTACGAGGATGACGATCAGCAGGACGTCTACCACAACTAGGAGCTTCTAACGTCAAGCGTTGGCTCGTGGACTAGAGAGTCCTTGTATCTTACGCTTCCGCTATGAACTTGTGTTTGTTCGTTGATCATTAGGTCAACTATTTGTGTAATATGGATCATGTGATTCCAAGTTGTAAGACATTATGGTTTGTAATGAATGATGACTGGGATACTTAACTATTATGCCTCGCAACAACAATTTCCTGGGATTGCGATGTATGACATAATAGGCATCCGGACTTAAAAATCCGGGTGTTGACAACAACAGATAATGGACTCCTCTTTTAATGCTTAAGCATTTAACAACAGATAATATTCTCATAAGAGATTGAGGATTTGTGTCCAAACTGAAACTTCCACCATGATTCATGGCTTTAGTTAGCGGCCTAATGTTCTTCTCTAACAATATGCATACTCAAACCATTTGATCATGAAAATCGCCCTTACTTCAGACAAGACGAACATGCATAGCAACTCACATGATATTCAACAAAGGTGTAAAAGTTGATGGCGTCCCCAGAAACATGGTTACCGCTCAACAAGCAACTTATTAAGAAATAAGACACATAGCAACATATTCAATACCACAATAGTTTGTAAGGCTATTTTCCCATGAGTTATACATTGCAAAGTCAAGGAATAGAATTTTAAAGGTAGCACTCAAGTAATGTACTTTGGAATGGCAGAGAAATACCATGTAGTAGGTAGGTATGGTGGACACAAATGGCATAGTTTTTGGCTCAAGGATTTGGATGCACGAGAAGAATTCCTCTCAATACAAGGCTAGGCTAGCAAGGTTGTTTGAAGCAAACTCAAGTATAAAACGGTGCAGCAAGACTCACATATGAACATATTGTAAGTATTATAAGACTTTACATCGTCTCCTTGTTGTTCAAACACCTTAACTGAGAAAATATCTAAACTCTAGAGACCAATCATGCAAACCAAATTTTAACAAGCTCTATGTAGTTCTTCATTAATAGGTGCAAAGTACATGATGCAAGAGCTTAAACATGATCTATATGAGCACAACAATTGCCAAGTATCAAATTATTCAAGACATTATACCAATTACCACATGAAGCATTTTCCGTTTCCAACCATATATCAATGAACGAAGTAGTTCAACCTTCGCAATGAACATTAAGAATAGCACTAAGAACACATGTGTTCATATGCAACAGCGGAGCGTGTCTCTCTCCCAAACAAAGAATGCTAGGATCCGATTTTATTCAAACAAAAACAAAAGCAAACAGACGCTCCAAGTAAAGCACATAAGATGTGACTGAATAAAAATATAGTTTCACTAGAGGTGACTTGATAAGTTGTCAATGAAGAAGGGGATGACTTGGGCATCCCCAAGCTTAGATGCTTGAGTCTTCTTAAAATATGCAGGGATGAACCACGGGGGCATCCCCAAGCTTAGACTTTTCACTCTTCTTGATCATATTGTATCATCCTCCTCTCTTGACCCTTGAAAACTTCCTCCACACCAAACTCGAAACAAACTCATTAGAGGGTTAGTGCATAATTGAAAATTCATATATTCAAAGGTGACATAATCATTCTTAACACTTCTGGACATTGCACAAAGCTACTGAAAGTTAATGGAACAAACGTCTGTTGGGAACCCCAAGAGGAAGGTGTGACGCGTACAGTAGCACGTTTTCCCTTAGTATGAAACCAAGGTTTATCGAACCAGTAGGAGTCAAGGATCACGTGAAGGTCGTTGGTGACAGAGTGTAGTGCGGCGCAACACCAGAGATTCCGGCGCCAACGTGGAACCTGCACAACACAATCAAAGTACTTTGCCCCAACGTACCAGTGAGGTTTTCAATCTCACCGGCTTGCTGAAAACAAAGGATTAACCGTATAGTGTGGAAGATGATGTTTGTTTGCGAAGAACAGTAAAGAACAATTGCAGTAGATTGTATTTCAGATGTAAAGAATGGACCGGGGTCCACAGTTCACTAGTGGTGTCTCTCCCATAAGATAAATAGCATGTTGGGTGAACAAATTACAGTTGGGCAATTGACAAATAAAGAAGGCATAACAATGCACATACATATATCATGATGAGTACTATGAGATTTAATCAGGGCATTACGACAAAGTACATAGACCGTTATCCAGCATGCATCTATGCCTAAAAAGTCCACTTTCAGGTTATCATCCGAACCCCTTCCAGTATTAAGTTGCAAACAACAGACAATTGCATTAAGTATGATGCGTAATGTAATCAACACAAATATCCTTAGACAAATCATCGATGTTTTATCCCTAGTGGCAATAGCACATCCACAACCTTAGAACTTTCTGTCACTGTCCCAGATTCAATGGAGGCATGAACCCACTATCGAGCATAAATACTCCCTCTTGGAGTTACAAGTATCAACTTGGCCAGAGCCTCTACTAGCAACGGAGAGCATGCAAGAACATAAACAACATATATGATAGATTGATAATCAACTTGACATAGTATTCAATATTCATCGGATCCCAACAAACACAAAATGTAGCATTACAAATAGATGATCTTGATCATGATAGGCAGCTCACAAGATCTAACATGATAGCACAATGAGGAGAAGACAACCATCTAGCTACTGCTATGGACCCATAGTCCAGGGGTGAACTACTCACACATCGATCCGGAGGCGATCATGGCGATGAAGAGCCCTCCGGGAGATGATTCCTCTCTCCGGCAGGGTGCCGGAGGCGATCTCCTGAATCCCCCGAGATGGGATTGGCGGCGGCGGCGTCTCTGGAAGGTTTTCCGTATCGTGGCTCTCGGTACTGGGGGTTTCACGACGAAGGCTTTAAGTATGAGGAAGGGTAGGTTTAGGGGCGACACGAGGGCCCCACACAACAGGGTGGCGTGGGCCCATCCCTGGCCGCGCGGCCCTGGCGTGGCGGCGCCTCGTCGCCCCACTTCGTAATCCTTTCGGTCTTCTGGAAGCTTCGTGGAAAAATAAGACCCTGGGCGTTGATTTCGTCCAATTCCGAGAACCTTTGTAGGATTTCTGAAACCGAAAACAACAGAAAACAGCAACTGGCTCTTCGGCATCTCGTCAATAGGTTAGTGCCGAAAAATGCATAATAATGACATATAATGTGTATAAAACATGTGAGTATCATCATAAAGGTAGCATGGAACATAAGAAATTATAGATACGTTTGAGACGTATCAGTACCTTAACCTTGCTGTCACTTTCAACAAGATTCCCTGTCTTCATGTCATACTCACAGCCATGCCCAAGGAACCAATTTCGAGCCCTAGTGTCCCATCCTTCTCGCTCGGGTTCTGGAGTGATCCCATTCCGCTTCATCTCAGCCTCTTGTGCATCCCACTTAGGCATGGCTACTTCGTAGCCCCCTCGCCCCGTATGATGGTGATATTTCTTTTCGCTTGCATTCTTCTTGTTTTTCTTTGACAGTCTCATAGCCTCCTCTGATTCTTTGTACTTCACAAATTCTTCCCAGTTATGCTCCTGCTTCGCTAGATAGTTTTCGAATACTGGAGGCTTCTTCTCGGCCTTATAAGTTGCCCATAACCGGTTCTTATACGCCCGGAAAAGTTCCCACATCTTCTTAAGAGCCCATTTCTTCACTAGCGCCCTCTGCTTATCCATCTCAGACTCCGATCTCAAAACTGGCAAAGTGAAATGTGCCATGAGGTCGTCAAAAAGTGTGTCTTTGTACCTATCGGCAACCTGACTTTCGGACACATTCTTGGTCTTGTTCCATTCTCTAATAGTGATCGGCAGACGATCTCTAACCAGAACTCTGCACTGATTTTTAAATGTCACTCTAACAGCCGCGGGTGCCACCGGTTGGCCTTTCGGTGATATAGCTTCAATTGTGAAGTGGTCTTTTTTGGTCAACCTCTTTGCCGGGCCTCGTTTCTCCAACTTATCTTCGGAGGCCTAAGAGAATAAAAATTAATTTGTACATATAGAATTCCATTAATGCATCAACTGATCGTATACCTCGCCATGACCGGAGCCGTCGGCTTCTCCATCACCGGAGCCGTCGGCTTCTCCATCACCGGAGCCGTCGGCTTCTCCATCACCGGAGACACGGTCTTCTCGGTAGGCTTCTGGACCATCGCGGATTATGTCCTCGAAAAAGTCTTCCTGTTCCAAGTCCCGATGGAATTCGAATGGATCCATTGTTTCTGCAAAAAATGAAATCGATAAGTACATGTTCTAACCCTAACCAAACCCTAACGAGAGGGAGAGGGTGTCGGCGACGCGTGTTTGTGAGAGGGAGAGGGTGTCAGCGACGCGTGTTTGCGAGAGCGAGAGGGTGTCGGCGACGCGTGTTTGCGAGAGGGAGAGGGTGTTGGCGACGCGTGTTTGCGAGAGGGAGAGGGCGCGTGTTTGCGAGAGGGGGAGGGTGTCGGCGACGGGTTTTTGCGAGGGGGGAGGGGGTCGATGTCGGTTGTTTGCGAGAGGGAGAGGGTATCGGCATCGGTTGTTTACGAGAGGGACATGGGTGTCGGCGGGTGTTTGCGAGAGGGGTGGCGGCGGGTGTTTACTAAACTAAAACTTAAACTAATTAACTAAATTATATACAAAAAAAACTTAAACTCTAAAACTTGAACTAACTAATTATCTAACTAAATTTTTTTTACAACAAAATTTAAACTACAAAAAATTTACAAAAAAATTAAACTAACTAATTACAACAAAATACTTACAACAAAATTTGAACTAACTAATTATCTAACTACAAAAATTTTACAACAAAATTTAAACTAACTAATTATCTATATATATACGAAAATACTTACAAAAAAATTGAACTAAGTAATTAACTAACTAACTCAAAAAAATTAAAAAAAAGAGGGCCGGGGGCGCCGGTGGCCGGCGGTTGCTACCTGCGCGCAGATGGGCGGAGGGGGCGCGGCGGCGCGGCGGCGAGGACGGCACGGCACGCAGGCGGCGGCGCGGCGGCGGCACCGGCAGCGGCGGCGCGCGCGACAGAGGGCTTGTCGACGCGGGCGTGGAAGAGGGCGCGGACGGGCACGGCAGAGATGGCGGCGGCACCGAGCGGCGGCACGACAGAGATGGCGGGGGAGGCGCCGGAGGAGCTCGAGGCGGCGACGGGGGGGCGGCACGGCGGCAGAGGGCGCGGACGGGCGCGGCAGAGGGCGGCGGAACCGAGCGGCGGCGCGACAGAGATGGCGGGGGCGGCGCCGGAGGACCTCGAGGCAGCGACGGCGGCGGCGGGAAAATCCGGCAGCCTGGCGGCGCGATTTAGGTTAGTTTGGCCTCCGGTGTCGCGGGTGGGCGGCCGGCCCGTGACGGCAACCCTTTTATACCTGCCCCCCTTTTATCGCGGGTGGTGGCACCACCCGCGATAAAAGGGGGGGTCTTTTATCGCGGGTCGTGGCACGACCCGCGACAAAAGGGGGTGGGGGCTGATCCGCGCCAAGTGCATCCAACGGCTCAGGCCGTTTGAATCCAACGGCCTGGAGCCGTTGGACGCGGATTAGCCCCTGGAGCTGTTTTTTTCTGTTTTATAAATAAACCCTTATTTATCTATTTTAACTTAATAAAAACTATTATTTCAATAACTTTTAAATGGTAACTCAAATAGAAAAGTTTTATATATGAAAATTGATCAGAAAAATCCAATGAACATGAATATGATATCCATATAACTATTTGCATCTCGCATCATATCAAATATTGATAGTCGTGTACCTTTCACCCTAATGATATGCAGAGTGACACCGACTACGTGTCGCCGCCGCTTCCACGTGCCTCGCCCCGTCGCCACGTGTCGCCGCCGCTTCCACGTGCCTCGCCCCGTCGCTGCCGGCGTGCGATGTGTGTAGCCGTGGCTTACACGTGCCATGCCCCGCGTGCGCTATATAGAGCGACGCGTGCGGGCGCAACCACACGTCGCCACCGCCTCTGCTCATTCATCTCCGAGATGCCTCCACGTCGTCGAGGGTCGTCCGGTTTCCGTGGCGTTCGAGTGCGTCCGAGAGGTAGGTTCTACGCCGAGATACACGCCGGTGGCTTCCGCCTCACCCTCGGCACGTACAACACGTCGGAGCTGGCGGCGCGCGCTTACGACGCGGCGGTGTGGCGCTTTCGGCGGCCACGGCGCGACATGAACTTCCCGGATGTTGAATCGCTAGAGGAGGCAGAGTTCCTCGCGCCAGCGCCGTGCCTCGTCGACGACGAGGACCGCCGCCGGCACCGCCAGGTGCAGCGCAGGATCGCCATCGCCGAGCACGACGAGCAGTTGATGCGCCAGTGGAGGGCGCAGTTCCCCAACGACGTCGACAACACCGACGCGTTCTTCGCTGACCTCAGGGCACAACGCAGGTCCAACAGGCGCCACCATCAGGCTGTCGCCGAGATCGAGCTCGAGAACCCGAATACAACTTGGACCAAAAACGATCCTCGGTGGGATGACATTTGGACGGAGACAACCTCCGACGACGAGTAGAGACTAGACTAGTCATTTATCTATTTTATTGTAATTTCAATAAAGTCGGTGTCGGTTCTTTTAGTTTAAATTTAGTTTATAAAGTCGTTGTCGGTTGTTTTTGTTCAATAAAGTGGTTGTTACGAAATTTTATTACGATTGAACTGGAATTAAAGTACAGAGCTCAACTGAAAATTAAGATACACGGCCAGATTCGAATGTTGGAGCCATTCTGTCATAGTCGTGCCTAGCCCTCTAATACTCGCCACTATAGTCATCATAGTCGCCGACGTCATCGTCGCTAGCATCGGGGTCGCGGTTGTCGAACCTCGGCGGGTGAGCACGCGTGGGCTGGGATTGAGGGTAGCGTAGGCGGGGGCCACGGTAGGCCATGACGCTCTGGAGAGTCCGGTCGCGCCACCACAGCCGACGGCCGGCCTCATTGAAGTTCGAAGGAGGCGGGCCATCCTTCTCGTACCTGGCAACAACCCTCTCACGCCGATTGATGAAGAAGCTGTCCCAAGTCGGGCTGTAGTCGGGATGCCACTGGGGATTCCTCCGCTGCTCAGGCGTGAGCTCGAAATAGTAGTGGTTCGTGATGGCCATCTCGCGTGGCACACCTAGAGGGATAGGAGGGACTGGTACGCCTCCGACGCTCAGCAACCAGCCGGTCGGGACGCGGTAGCCTGGCGGACAGGGGTAGTTCGAGGCGCAAAGTGCCTCCGCCTCCCGGGGTGTTAGACATACGATGGAAGCCATGGGAGAGAGTGATGAGGTTTGCAGATATGAGTCTAGATGTGATATGGAAATGGAGGCCAAGCCTACATATATATACTGAAAAAATGGCGGGAACGCAGTGGCGCGGGAAACTTTCATCCCGGGTGGAGGCTCAAACCGGGACAAAAGATAGGGGGCCTTAACTGGGGGATGCTTATCTAAGAGGGCCTTATCTGGGGGGCTGACGTGCGGGTAACCTTTTGTCACGGCTGGTGGGTGCAACCGGGACTAAAGCTGTTGGCAGGATAAGGATGTGTCGGTAACCTTTTGTCACGGTTGGTGGGTGCAACCGGGACTAAAGTTGTCGGCAGGATAAGGACGCGTGGGTGGACGCACTGCTCGATGAGATAAAGCATGTAGCGCACGACGCCCTGTCGAAGGAACAAGACAAAGTAGAAGCGGTGCCGTGCCTATAAAAGGAGCATCGATACGCCTTGGCAAACAGATCAACAAGCCAAGCAGAGTTTCATTCCCATGCATGAAGGAAAGGGTTGGGAAATCTCCCGTGGCACAGCTTCTCGAAGATGTCGTTGGTGCACACGCCCTACGGCATCTTCGGAAGCTGCTCCTCGGAATAATTTCCCTGCAAGCCCGTGAAAGACTCCATCTCCTCTAACAGTGTTGGGGAAAGGGTTCTCATTATTACATAAATGTAGATATTGTGAAGAATACATTATTACATCGCCATCTACTGCTGTGATCTTCTACGCCGTAGCCATGGAGAATCTTCATCATTTAGCAAGATGCTTGGGTCAATTTTCACCGTGAAGGGCGGAATTTCTTTAAACTTATTATAATCTTCTGACATGTCTGTCTTGTCATCCACTCCCACGATGTTTCTTTTGCCCGAAAGAACTATGTGGCGCTTTGACTCCTCGGTTGATGTATTCTTTTGTTGATTTCTTTTTCTTGATTTGCTAGACATGTCCTTCACATAGAAAACTTGAGCCACCTCGCTGGCTAGGACGAATGGCTAGTCCATGTACGCAAGATTGTTGGGATCCACTGTTGTCATACTGTACTTATCGTCTACCTGTATACCGCTGAGCTTCACCCATTTGCACCGAAACAAAGGGACCTTAAAAGTGGGACCATAGTCAAGTTCCCATATCTCCTCTATGTATCCATAATATGTGCTGGTTTGCTCATTCTCATCTTTTGCATCGAAGTGGACACCGCTATTTTGGTTGGTGCTCTTTTTATCTTGGTCGATCCTGTAAAATGTATTCCCATTTATCTCGTACCCTTGGAATGTACATATGTTTGAAGATGGTAACCTGGCCAACAAGTACAGCTGCTCCACAACAGATGGGTCACTAATGAGATGTCTTTGCAACCAACTGCCGAAGGTATTCATGTGTTGACGTGTAATCAAGGACTCGGGCTGGCCCGGGCTTATTTCTCGTAAAAAATTCTTATGTTTCTCGATGTACGGAGCCACCAAGCTGGAATTGTATAGAACTGTGTAGTGTGCTTGATTGAAAGAAATCTTGTCCCTGCACATCGTTTCTTTCCTTCCTAGTGTGCCTTTTCCAGTCAGCCTCCCCTCATACCGAGATTCAGGAACACCAATCGGCTTAAGGTTAGGAAGAAGGTCAACACAAAACTCAATGACCTCCTCAGTTCCATAGCCCTTTGAGATACTTCCTTCCGGCCTAGCACGGTTATGAACATATTTATTTAAGACTCCCATGAACCTTTCGAAGGGGAACATATTGTGTAGAAATACAGGACCGAGAATTCTAATCTCTTCAACTAGGTGAACGAGAAGGTGCGTCATAATATTGAAGAAGGATGGTGGGAACAACAACTCGAAGCTGACAAGACATTCGACCACATCTTCCCGTAATCCCGACAAAGTTTCGGATCCATTACCTTCTCGAGAAATTGCGTTGCGGAATGCACATATCTTCACAATGGCTAGTCGAACATTTTCTGGTAGAAGTCCCCTCAATGCAACCGGAAGCAATTGTGTCATAAGCACGTGGCAGTCATGGGACTTCAGGTTCTGGAATTTTTTATCCTTCATGTTTACTATTCCCTTTATATTCGACGAGAAACCAGACGGAACCTTGATACTGAATAGGGCTTCAAAAAATATCTCCTTCTCTTGTTTGGTAAGAGCGTAGCTGGCAGGCCCTACAAACTGCCCTGGATGATTGCCGTTTCGTCCTTTATGACGTTCCTGGTCCTCCCGTGCTTCTGGTGTATCTTTTGTCTTTCCATGCACGCCCGGAAAACCTAGAATATTCACACAAAGATTCTTGGTCGGGTGCATCACGTCGATTGCGGAGCGGACTTCCGGGAATTTCCAATATTCTAGCTCCTAAAAAATAGATTTCCTCTTCCACATGGGCGCGTGTCCGTCGGCGTCTTTCGAACAGGTCGATCGCCTGGACCCTTTCCAAAGATAACATTTAAATCCTTGACCATGTCAAATATATCAGCACCACTACGGGGGACAGGCTTCGGACGGCGGTCTGCCTCGCCATCGAAATGCTTGCCTTTTTTCTTTAAGGGATGCTTGCGCGGAAGGAAACAACGATTGAACGGGTGCACAACTTTTCTGCTTTTTCCCAAATATTTACTTTCAGTCTCATCTAAACAGTGTGTGCATGCATTGTATCCTTTGTTCGTCTGTCCTGAAATGTTACTAAGAGTAGGCCAATCATTGATGGTTACGAATAGCAACGCTCGTAGGTCAAATTCTTGCTCGGTGTGCTCATCCCACACACGTACACCTGGTTTGGCCCACAAATCCAAAAGTTCATCGACTAATGGCCTTAGGTACACATCAATGTCGTTGCCCGGTTGCTTTGGGCCTTGGATAAGCACTGGCATCATAATGAACTTCCGATTCATGCACAACCAAGGAGGAAGGTTGTAGATACATAGAGTCACGGGCCAGGTGCTGTGACTGCAGCTCTGCTCCCCAAAAGGATTCATGCCATCTGTACTTAGACCAAAGTATAAGTTCCTTGCCTCACCTGCAAAATCCGGGAACTCTCTCCCGATGTTTCTCCACTGCCGGCCATCAGCGGGGCGCCTCAACATCGCGTCTTTCTTACGTTCTTCCATGTGCCATCGCAACAACTTGGCATGCTCTTTGTTTCTGAACAAACGTTTCAACCGTGATATTATGGGAGCATACCACATCACCTTCGCGAGAACCCTCTTCCTGGATGGCTCGCCCTCAACATCACCGGGGTCATCTTTTCGATCTTATACCGCAATGCACCGCATATCGGGCATTTATTCAAATTCTCGTACTTCTCACCGTGGTAGAGGATACAGTCATTAATGCATGCATGTATCTTCTGCACATCTAATCCTAGAGGGCAGACAAGCTTCTTTGCTTCATATGTACTGACGGGCAATTCGTTATTTCTTGGAAACAACTTTTTTAATATTTATCATCAATTTTTCAAAACCCGAGTCAATCACACCGACCTCTGCCTTCCATTTCAGCAATTCCAATATGCTACCCAGCTTTCTCTGCCCATCTTCACAACCTGGGTACAACAATTTGTGGTGGTCCTCTAACATCTTGTCAAACCGCAACCTCTCCTTATCGTGCCCACAGTCTCTTCTTGCATCAGAAATGGCCCGACGAAGATCATCATCAACAGGATCATCTGCTTCCTGTTCTTCACCTCCTTCTTCTTCATTGTCTTCCATTGCGGTATGATCGCATTCAGAGAACATAGATCAGTACTGGTCATCGTTATCTTCTTCTTCATCGCCGTCTTCCATCATAACCCCTTCTTCTCCGTGCTTGGTCCAAACATTATAGCTGGACATGAATCCAGACCGAAGCAGGTGGCTCTTAATGTCTCTTGAGCAAGAGTAATCCTTCTCGTTCTTACATTTCAGACATGGACAGCACATAAAACCTTGCTTCGACTTGTTGGCCCCGGCCACAAGCAGGAAAGAATTCACGCCATCTCTGAAAGCGGAAGCACATCGGTTACCGTACATCCATGGATGACTCATCTGCATCATAAGTACAATTATGCATGTATCAGATGCAATCACCTTGCTAAAATTAGTTTTGTACGGACTATGTATATACGAGAAAATAGTTGCTAACCTTTTAGGATCAAAAAGAGGAGAAATCTTATCAAATAAAATCAAGTGGCATCCCTCACAAGCATTCCATCAAACACCTCTTGTGCACATGAAGAAAAAATGAGGTAGCATACACCTCCACCTTTGACCACCAAGGAAAAAAAATGTAGGGAGGTGGGGGGCTGGCTGCGTGTATATATATAGGCATGGCCCTTTTGTCGCGGGCCGTATGACGACCCACGACAAAAGGGGTGCCGGCAGGAGGCGCTAGAGCTCAGACCCCTTTTGTCGCGGGTTGTGATACGGCCCACGACAAAAGGGCGCGACAAAAGTCCCGGCTCGCTCCAAATGGTTTCGGGGCAACGTGGCCACGCCATTTGTCGCGGGTGCAGTCGCGCCCGCGACAAAAGGCTCCCACGAAAGCCCTGTTTTCCACTAGTGAAAATTGCAGTATGATCCTAGCAAAAACAACAAAAATGAACCCTAGTTAATGAAAACGGAAAGCAGTTCGGTCCCTATGAGCTTGACAACTTCACCGATGACTTTAGGGATGAATCGGTTGGGTCTTG
The DNA here is from genome assembly GCF_022539505.1 of Lolium rigidum. NCBI lineage: Eukaryota > Viridiplantae > Streptophyta > Magnoliopsida > Poales > Poaceae > Lolium > Lolium rigidum. The sequence continues at coordinate 43,146,395 of NC_061512.1, forward strand.
GAGGTTGCCAGCCCACCGAAGCCAAAGCAAGAAACCTTGCCGAACGGTGAGAAAGACACTTCGAGGAAGAAGAACTGGCTCCTTTTGCACACATGCTGGGAGGAAAGACATAAGCCACCCATTTACTGTATAGCTCGATGCTGCTGCCCTTCGGCCAGAGGATCTAGTAGCCAAGCAGAAGCCGACCATCTACCACGTGGGGGTGGGTATCGTTGCTCCGCGGAATGAGCCATTTGTGTTGACCTCCGGGACTAGGATAAAGGTGGTGAAGACTAGGTCCCGACTTTCTCCTCTTCATTCTTCTACTATCCTTCATCAAGGAGATCTATGAGGAGACCAAAGAGAGGACCGCCTACGAGTTTATTGTGGTAGCTTCCTTTAAATCTACCCCTGGTCGTCGTCCACCATGGATAACAACAGATCGGCAAGGAAGGAGTCTCCAACCGTCGCTTCGGAACGGAGGAGAGCAAGGCGGCGATGTCATCACGCCAAATGCCATGGAGGCAAATACTGAAACACTACCTAGACACCTAACCTAGACCTAGATCTGTAGAAGGGAGAGGGACACTTAGTCACTCGTCTCAACGCTGACCATCGCCGGAGGAGAAAATGAAGGGACCTGCTGGCCCTAAATTTGAGAGGACAGAGGAGATGGGGTTGGGGAGACTTAGAGAGAGAGAGGAAGAGAGTTTTGTTTGATGAGAGATAAGGTAAGTGAACTTTGAGAGCTAGTTCAATAGTATAGCTAACTGTTAGCTATAAGCCAAGTGCCATGTCACCTATAGCTAACCTAGAGCCTACATGTACAACAGTGAGCTATAAAAATAGAAAGATTTCTATTTTCGTGCCCCTCTTTCATTAGTTCTACTCACTTTTCCTAGTCTCTTAACTTTTTATCACTTTTACCCAAGCTCTTGTCTCATGCTCTCACCAGAAGGTCTAATGGATGTTATCATCAGGTCAACAACATTGACAGTTATTCTGACATGTGGGGTGCAATGTGTGGGTCCGCATAGGACCATGTCTAGCTCACCTTCCCCTGAGAAAATGTCTAATGATCTCACGAGTTTACGTGATATCATGATACCAACCTTGATAATTCAAATTTATATAAATAAAAAATATACAAAAATTATGGTTGCTCATGAGTTGTGTGTTTACATTTCCTAAAAGTTTTAGAGTCAAATTCGAAATACACAAAGACAACCAAAAATGAAAAATTGCTACGTGACTAGCTACTGCCATTTTATGTTTTCGTCTTTTTATAAAACTATTCATGTTGGATTTGTATTTTTTATATCTCTACGTGTATTTTGAATTTTGTTCTCCAAATTCTAGGGATGATAAATACATACCCCGTGAACATTTAAGAATTTATTTCAGAATTTTTTGATACTTGAAAATTTGAATTTTGATGGCTAGTATCATGGTAGCACATAGAATGTGGGATCACTAGATATGCTCTCAACCTAAACGATTTGAGAAACAAATCGGAGCACTTTCTCTCTCTCCCTCTCTCTCTCTCAGATCATTCATTCATTTTTTGCCTAATTTGGTAGCAAATCTATACCAGCTTCACTTTCTCTCATGCGTACCTATACCAATTTGGTAGCAAAAACATCTAGAAATAAATGCAGATATGCAGATATAAGGACATAGCATACATCAACAATAAAGATTCATAACATAGCCATCACAAAGTTTCAAGTGATCCCTAATTTCAACAAAATAGGCTGCTTAAGAAGCAGTAGCACACACATACATAGTACAGAATCAAAATGGAGTAGTAACATGTTGTTCAACCTCCAGGCGCTGACGCTTCCTCTCATTCTTGCTATCCATGAACATCATAAAGCTTGCAAAGTCACCTCCTATAGACCTCTAGAAGAAGTGGCACATGTATAAGTCTCTAGCCCAGCGGTCGTCGAGTTTGCCCAACTCAAGCCTCCTCGAGACGTCACGAGCCTTCCTGTAGAAGAACTAGGTGTCACTGCCAACCTCGTCGATGTCTTCTTGTTACATAGCAACATTCAAGCATAAGTGAATTGCAACGTGATGGACAGAGTTAACCAAAAGATGATCCTAACATGAACACGGTAAAATGAAACAAGGCAGCCTCAATTTAACATTTGGCACACTTATTTTCAGAGATGGAGTTGCCAAAGATCATGCACAAAGAATTTATACACACCAATGGTTCAATAACCCACACTGAACATACTGAATCATATGAGTGCCCAACAATTCATCATCCGTAGATGATCCTAACATGAACATGAAAAAAATGAGGCGCCGTCAGTTTAACATTGGACACACTTATTTTCAGAGATGGAGTTGATGGACTAAAGATCATGCACAATAAATTTGTAGACAGTAATTGTTCAATAAACCTACCCTGAACATATGAATCATTTGAGTGTCCAACAATTCATCATCAGCGGATGATCCTAACATGAACATGGCAAAAAAAATGATACAACCTCACTTTAACATTGGACACTTATTTTCAAAGATGGACTTGCTAAACCAAAGATCTTGCACAACGAATTTTTACATGGTTCAATAACCCCACCCTGAACATACGAATCATTTGAGTGCCCAAGAATTTATCATCGATGAAAAATCATCAAAGGCACAACCACAACAGATCTTGAATAAATTAACCCAATGAGTATAATTACTTGCATAAATTAACCGAGTTAGTTTAATTACTTGTATAAATTAATTGAGTGAGTTTAAATCCCCAAATCTAAAAATGCGAGCAAATAGGAGGAAATTACAGATCCGCGCTATCAATAATCCTAGACACCATATGGCATAACCCTAGGTACTAGATGCAAGCACGGTCGGCTGGAATCAACAGAAAATGAAGAGACCAAACCCTAGTTACCTCCGACTAATCGTCAATGATGGATGTGTCATAGGAGTACCAACGCGATGTAGGGCTCCTCGTACGGGTCCCAGCCCAGCAGCAACTTCCCTCTACCGTCTTCTTCATCGTCGGTGGGGACGGGGGCCTGGACTTCATCGGCAATGGGGACAGGGGCCTGGACTTCAGCAACTACGATGATGGGAGCCTGGACTCTAGAGGCCGCGCCGATGGTTTCGGAGGCGGCGATGGCCACTGCGTTCTCCTTCTCCATTGTCGGTTGTGGGGAGCGGTTGCGTGGGAGAATGAGAGAGGGCGAGGGTTCTTCCCTCATTTTTTGGTATATGAACGGGGGTTTTCCTTTGGAAGATTGGGACTGGGGAGGAGGAGAGAGAGAGGGGCTCTATATGTTCATATAATGACGTTTCGTGTTACTGTCCCCATGGATACGTCTACATGTTGCTGCATAGGGGAACACACGTATAACACATGTGCACCAGCCGATGCTTGATTTGCTCATTGTACTACCTCTAATTAGTTATCTATATTCAGTTTTACCTTTGAGGAGGTGGTCAACATGGTTAGTGTCGAGTCAAATTAAGCACGAATAATTCAAAGAAAATAAAAAAAACAGTGCCACCTTCGCATGGAGTCTTGTTCTGTGACCTTCCACCTATGAAAAATAAGAAACATGGACTAATGAAGTTTTTTTTTCCAAAACAACTTCCCAAAATGAGCGACTAGCTATGAAGATGCATGAGGCTCGACTCAGTCCCTCTTGTGGCTTGTGCTCACCTTGGTTGATGCGCTCTGATTGGTCAAGACCATTGTTACGCATGACCACTCACCGTTGATTCTATGTGATCTAACAGGTGATGTCATGGATGCACACACCCTCTCTTTCTCTACCTGGGTACCTCAAATCAGTTACAACGAACAAAGGTCCATGTAAGCACTCGGTAAAAAAAGCGGGATCCGCCCTGTGTCAGCGGATTGTGGCCAGTGGGTCAACCCCTCTCTCTTGTCTGTTCGTGGCCACCCTAAATAATTTGATTTTGAATGTACAATTACTCATAAAACTTGCATAAAAAATTTGGGAACAAAAATAATCCGAAAGGTGGTGCGGAAATAATCTCTGGTCACATAATACATGTTCAATCACCAACAGAATAAATTGGGATACCAGTAAACACGTTGCCACGAAGACCATCGTCTACGTGTTGCTTGAACAAGAAGATGGTCATTTCACGTTCTAGGAGTTGGGTGATGGGATTCGTAGCATAGAAAACAAAAAAATTCCTACCGCAAGAACGAATAACAAGACAAGATCCAATCTAGAAGATGGTAGCAACGAGAAGATCATGAGACTAACCCTCGAAGATTTCCAAAGCCTACGAGATTAGATCTCGTTGTTGCTGAAGATGATCACTTGCCGCTTTCAAAAGCGCGTAGAAGATCTTGACGGTGCCACAGTCGGGCAGCACCTCCGTACTCGGTCACACGTTCGGTGTTGATGACGACGTCCTTCTCCCCGTTCCAGCGGGCAGCGGAAATAGTAGATCCTCCTCGGAATCCCAACAGCACGACGACGTGGTGTCGGTGGCGGTGGAGATCTCCGGCAGGACTTCGCCTAAGCTCTACGGGAGAGGTGGGAGGAGGGAGGTGGCTAGGGTTTGGGAGAGGGGGCGCCGGCCTGGGAACCCTGGGGGGTGCGGCTGCTTTGGTGTGGCCGGCCCCCTCCCTCTCCTCCTCTATATATAGGTGGAATCCCTAGGGTTTGCCCCAAAAGTTCGAATGAGACCCCAATTCGAAACCTTCCTTATGGACGAAACCTAGCTGGACTAGGACTTCTCCCTTTCCCCCCTTGCTTGGACGGCCAAGATGGTGGAGTCCACCATGGACTCCACCTTCCCACTTGGTTGGCTGGTTAGAGTTGGTGGAGTCCAACCGGGACTCCACCTTCCACGGTGATTTCTTCTGGAAGGTTCTAGAACATTCTAGCGCCTTCCATAAATGCACCGGATCATTTCCAAACTTGGAAAGTGACTTCCTATATATGAATCTTATTCTCCGGACCATTCCGGACCTCCTCGTGATGTCCTGGATCCCATCCGAGACTCCGAACAAAATTCGAACTCCATTCCATATTCCATATCTACTTAAAACGACATCAAACCTTAAGTGTGTCACCCTACGGTTCGTGAACTATGCAGACATGGTTGAGACTTCTCTCCGACCAATAACCAATAGCGGGATCTGGAGATCCATAATGGCTCCCACATATTCAACAATAACTTAGTGATCGATTGAACCATTTACATACGATACCGATTCTCTTTATCACGCGATACTCTACTTGTCCGAGGTTCGATCATCGGTATCTCCATACCTTGTTCAACCTCGTCACCGACAAGTACTCTTTACTCGTACCGTGGCATGTCATCTCTTGTGACCTAGTCACATGCTTGCAAGCTAATTAGACGACATTCCACCGAGAGGGCCCAGAGTATATCTATCCGTCATCGGGATGGAAAAATCCCACTCTTGATCCATATGTCTCAACTCACACTTTCCGAATACTTAATAACATCTTTATAACCACCCATTTACGCATTGGCGTTTGATGTAATCAAAGTACCCTTCCGGTATAAGTGATCTACATGATCTTACGGTCGAAGGACTAGGTAACTATGTATCGGAAGCTTATAGCAAGTTGAACTTAATGACGTGATCTTATGCTACACTTATATGGGTGTGTGTCCATTATATCATTCATCTAATGACATAACCTTGTTATTAATAACATTCAATGTTCATGATCACGAAACCATGATCATCTATTAATCAACAAGCTAGTTATACAAGAGACTTACTAGGGACTCCTTGTTGTTTACATAACACACATGTATCAATGTTTCGGTTAATACAATTATAGCATGGTATGCAAACATTTATCATAAACACAAAGATATATTATAATACCCACTTTATTATTGCCTCTTGGGCATATCTTCAACATTGGGCGTCCCTAATAACTTGTCCTGAGTTCAAGGTGATGACTGCACGCCCGCTGCGCTTGTCCATCGTAATCTTGACTTGAATAGGACATTCCATGAATTCGTTGGTGACACGCCTACATCTTTCGTTCTGTAGATAATTCTTCAAGTAATTCTAACCTATAATCTAGTGAGAAGTACTGAAACAAGAATAAATCTGTGATCAGAAGTTTAAGGAATGTTGATTGGTGAAATGAGATATGAAAAGTAAGTACAAGTTCCTAACATCCTGCTTTTACCCCCTCGTCAACATCAAAAGAGGTGAGGACGCAGACATAAAACGATATTTCAGTTTTGATCTTGGCGACTTGTTTCTCGAGAAAATTCCACCTTGTGGATAAAACCACATTCTTGACATAAACGATGTAACTATCGAACCATGATTTCCCGTCGATAGAAGGACCTTACATGAAATGAAAAAAATTAGAGGCTAGTACATTGTTGCATAGTGGAATTCAATATTACACTCCAAATATAACTTTACCCCTTTTAGCCACAATTTCATCTTTTTCACTATTAGAGTCATGCACCATTGTAATAGATACTATCATCAGAGCTGGAATTGTCCATGATTTTTTACTTTGCCTGGAATTGGATCATACAAATGGAATTGAAATATGCATACGTACCATGCAACCACATAGATAAATTCATAAAACAAATGAAATACATCTTGAAAAATCCAAAAGCATGCAAGGTCAACGGCGGGATTTAAGGAAGGGATCCCTTGAATGAAATCTTAGCGGATAACGAACTTGACTAACCAATTTAGATCTCCTATGGATGCGGCGTGGTCTTGCATATGGTCAGCGGCAGCATGCTGGTGGCAAGGAGTGCAACGGTGCCGTGGGTTAGGTATGGGGAGGGGCGTTGCGGCTCACAATATTAAGCTAGCGGAACAAAGAATATTTTAAATCCCGGGGAAACTTAAATTTAAAGGTCCGAGATGCCATTTTTAGCCAAATAACTTCTAAAATTCTAGCTTGCATTGGGTCTTTTACAATGCTTCGATAGAAAAATTATTTTTTGGTGAAGCATATACCAAAAAAAACTCACTTGATAACATGTGAAGCACATGATTATGATAGATACTACATCACTGCCAACCATAAACAACGATAAACTCACTTGATAACTCAAGTTTGACCAATGCTAAATGTGTGTTACCAAATTAAGCCCAAATAGGTAAGCAAAACAGAAAGAGAAGTTGCTCTAGATTTGCTACCAATTGGGCAAAAAAGAGTGAATGATGTGTGTGTGTGAGAGAGAGAGTGCTTTGATTTGTTTCCAGAAAGAGAAATATACGAGATTAGTGAGACAAGGAGAGAAAAGGTGCTTTGTTTTGTTTCCCAAATCGTCTAGGGGCAAGAGTTGAGCGATGGACCCACACGTCGCGGCCCATACACAGACCCACATGCCTCGGACCCACACGTTAGCATAATGGTCAATGCCATTGACCCGACGGCAATGGTCCATTTCACCTTCTTATGAGAGTTTGAGACAAGAGCTCGGGAAAAAGTGAAGAAAAACTTAGAGGCCGGAGAAAAGTGAGCACAAATAACAAAGGAGGGGCACAAAAATAGAAATCCCCAAAATATTCTTATTTATTGATGCGTGACACACATTTCACTCTCACAAGTTGTCTAGCTAGGAGCACGTGCTAAAACTGGGTCTTGCATGAGAGTCCACTTCTCTTATCTCCACATCTCTCTGTATCCTCCAACTAGCAAAAATATATTATTTTAATTCTTATAGTCGGCTAACTAGAACTTATTAATGTCCTTGGTCTCATGCAAGGGTCGGCTCTAGAGTGATGGTAGATACTGTGACAATAAAATAGTATACTTTTGTAGGGATATTGTACATGTTAGCTACTACCTCCATCCCAAGGGTTAAGGCTTATATTTTTTTTTGGAAAAGTCAAAGCAAGTAAAGTTTGACCAAAATTTTAGAATAATTTATCAATAAATATGATATTTTATAGATAGCACATGAAAATATATTTCATTATCTATCTAATAATATCAATTTTGTATTTGACATGTTAATGATTTTTTATAAAAACTTAGTCAAAGTTAACATAGTTTAACTTTCTGAAAAAAATATAGGCCTTAAGCCTTGGGATGGAGGTAGTATATGGTAATCTATACATAACATTACCATGTTTTATAGCTAGCACTTGACTCTCTTATTATTGACCTTTTGCTTTTTTTTTTAGATCAAAGGCACTCAAGTGCCCGACTTTGAATTAACAAAGCCACCAACGGCGAGAATGATACAAAGTGCTGAACCCAGCTTACAGAACGACACCACACACCCACACGAACTACCAAAGAAGCTACATCCGGAAGCGCGACCAACAAGGTCAGCCAAAGCGCCTACGAGGACTCGGAGAAGAACTGGAGTCTACAGTGTCGGGCCGGAGCTCACTCGAGAGCGAGCCATTTTCACGCGCGCCTCAATAGAACTCCTCCGTCGCAGAGACGCCACCGGAGGCTGACCACCACCGAGGGCCGACCCACGTTGCTCACACACCGAAGAGCAGCGCCAAGGAAGCTCGACAAGGGAAGGAGACGAAGCAAGCCTTGCCGAAGATTGTCAAACGAAGAGTCGGCGCCATGAAGAAGCCTCGCACCTCCGCTGACCAACCGACGGGGAGCAGCACACCGTGAGCTCCAAGGTGGTGTCTTCAAGAAGAGAACGACGCAAGACCGCCGCCACCACCCGATCCGAAAATCTTGGGCTTTCGCCCGGAGCACCTAGGCCGAGAAAAGCCGCATCGACGCCTTCAAGAAGGGGACGGCGTCTGTAGACGTCGCCGTCGCGTCTCGGGAAGACCCGAGCAAGGGTTTCCCCTCGGCAATACATCTCCGCCACCATCACAGGGTAGGGGCACCGCCAAAACGGCGACCACACCGCTGCCACGGAGCGCCGCTCGCCGAGGCCACGTCGCCCACACGACCATGGCCACCGACCATCACCTGAACCTCTGGCTCGCCCGTCAGCCAAAAGGTTCCCACCAACTGAGGCCGCCACCTCAGAAACCGATCTCCTTGCGCCGCCGGACCGCAACAGAGCACTGAGGACTTCGCAGACACCGGGCTCCCGCACACCATCGGACAACCACCGGCCTCACCGGGATCTACCCCGCGCGGATCCCGGGGAGGAAGCTCCTCCACCATCTCCGGGCGAACCACAACCACCACGGTTGGTGCCGCCACCGGATCTGGAGGTCGGGCAAAGGGGGAACTCCAGCAGCCAGATCGTCGGCCAGCAGCCACCCCGGCTGCCGGAATCGCCAGATCCGGCGGAGGAGTGTCTCAGGGCACGGGAAATGGGCAGAGGCCCCTGCCCCTGACCCAATCTAGCGGCGACCGGGGCGCCGAGGCTGGCGGCCGCGCAACCTTGGCTCCTCCCAGGAGTCTCCCTTGCCCCAGCACGCAGCCGACCCGAGCGCCGCCACCCGCTGCGCCTGCCGCTGCCCGCTGAGCTCGCCGCCGACGGCCGCGCCGCCGCCAGCCGAAGCCGTCTTCATGGACGCGAGGAGCGCCAACCGCCGCGAGGGCCTGAGCCTCCGCCAGCCAGCCGCAAGGAGGGGGGCCTCGCCGCCGCCGTCTACCGCACGGGCAAGGCCCGGCGGCGACCACCGGCGGCGGCGGGGCGGGGGGAGGGAGAGGACGCGGGGCTAGGGTTGTCTCTGTTTCGGGACCGACATTTTGCTTTAGCAGAGCTTCAGTAAATATCGTCATACTTATGGTTTGAAGCAATGAAAATCTTCACACATGCCCATAAAGAAGATTCTGGAATGTTCCATAGTACAATAGCGTCGAACCCGATTGGTATGCATGCATGAATGTCAAACGCAAACAGGCCACGCACTGTTGGATCTCGTGCGAGCTGATTGCAAAGCTTGGCTTGGCCTAAATATCATATAACATACTTACGGCCACCTGGGCTCCATGATTACCAAAACAAACCAACCAAAGCTAGCTCTTCTAGCCAGCACGTACGCACCTAAGTCAGTACTCGGACACGTCATGTGTCAACTTTATACAATAAAATTAAGACGCAAGTACATACAGTATATACTTACACGTACTAGAGTGAGAGGCTACTGGTTAAGCTTGTACACACATTCCAAGGTGGCAAGTCGTACCTTCTCTTGCTAATATGTCTGTTCCATCCTTCAGCACATCTATCGAAGCGATATACTACTGTACAATCCTAATTGAACTTATTCTACTCACTCTGTTCCGTGTAGATGTTTAGATTCGTCTAAATTTAAATTATGTACGCACTATCTAAAATATATTTATATTTAGATAAAGTTCAGATATCTATTCCGAAACGATATGAGTTTTATTTTTGGTTGACGCTCTACCGGTTTACCACTTTAGTGCAAAGTGTTAAGAAGCCGCAACCATCCTCTACAACACTTAACGGTTTAATATAATTATTCAGGGTCAAAGCTTTGTATTGTTTCTAGTTCGAGAGGCCCCTCCATGAGAGACTCTCAAAAAAAAAAGAGACGATTTCATGTGCTAGAAAGCTAGAGGTGATTAACCGAGCCAAATAAGGTCTTAACTAGTAACATGCGTACCGGTACCTGAGTCAGGAGAGGCGACCAGGAGCTGCGATAGCCACATACCCATTTAGGGTTTCATTCTCCTTATTGGCGACATCGTCGATCCGTTCCGCCTCTAGTGGCCTTGGAGCCTTGGAGTGCGGCGGACCACGGCCCCTCGCTGGCGGTGAGCTTCCGTTCTTATATTTTTAATGTATTTTTCGAGATAATGAGGCGGCGGCTACATCCTGAAGTCAGAATAAGGTTCTCTCCGCCCTATCCTTGCTCCCGTGGTGCGTGTAGCGCTGGCGGAGGGCACGTGGACTCGTGTTCCCGCGGATCTACTAGGATCCGGTCAGTTTTCATGTTTGTTGGTGTGGTTTCATGTCAGTTTCTTCCGATCTATGGTTGTCATCATTGTCATGGTTGCTTGTCTAGTGCGCTGGTCCTTTGGGGCCTTCCCGTCCGTATGTCTACCACAACTAGCTTTACTACAACAAGTTTTGCCCGACTCCGGCGATGAAGGGACGAGGATGACGACACCCTTCCGGCTCGTGTTAGTGTCTATAGTTATCGCTAGGTGGTCCGCGTATCTATTTGTAATTTTTATTACTTTTTAGGTTATTTGTACTACTTTTGATGACTATTAATAGGTCAGTGGAATTTTCGCAAAAAAACAGTAACACGCTTTACTACTAATTATCAAAACCTTTCACATGCATCTCTGATTTTCAGTGCTCTACCAAAAATACTTTGTTTTCAGAAACCGGGAGCGTGGAATTATCAAAACCTTTTCTACCAGTGAGGCAAGCATGTTAATTAAACCCATAACACAACCTAATTGTGAATTGGGGAGTAATATAGTTCCTTTCCGCGCAAGAAAAGGGTAAAAACTACAAACACGGGTTGATTAATTTCAATCGCAGATATAGACACCATTAATTGAATCAAAGAAATAATTCAGGCAAGTCAACAGAAATTGTCCCAATCTACTACATGAACTGAGATGATCAAGATCTCGACCACAGTAGAGGTTGGTAGGGAACAGAAGGCCTAGGAGGCTAGGAAGAGCGACACGTGTGGCCATGGGGCACATGCTTTTGATATTTCCTCAATTATTGACGCGAAAGTTTCAGGGCGTGCAAGCATATAAGTGTAACATAATGCGAACAAAGGAATTAGCTACGGGCGATTTGATTACTGATGTGATATGAACTGCATATAGATTTGCATTAATTGATTTTAGTCCGAAATGATTTGTTTTTGTCTTGTACCTGTGCTTGTAATCATTTTGACAACATGAAGCTAAGTCTTTTCAGCCGTTCCTTGTAACTGCATAAGCTGGGTTAGATTGTCCAAAGAGGGTTGGCTTTTTGTACCATCGGCCCCATTCTGATGGGATTTGTGATTTGTGATTTTTGGAGACACACAATATTCAACATCCATGATTAACGTAAATCGCGGCGAGGCTAGCCTTTCGTCTTCTTTTACAATTTTCAGAGGATAACCAACGTTGTAAATAAAAGAATATAGCGGTTTGAGCAGATTGATGCTAAATGTAATGTAAGTACAATTGCTCTCTATAGAACTACCCGCTTTAGCGCCAACATAGCTGATTTGGAGGGTTGTCGATATTTGTGATAGCCTGCTATTGAAAATATTGTGTTAACTAATCAGATTTTTCTCCTAATGAACTTTTATGATACTAATAACACACAAGCCAGTATATTTTTTTCCTTTCATAATATTAGTAAAAGGAAAGTCGGTCATGTTCACTCCAGTGCATCCACAATTGGACTTTGTAATGAATTTGTTGGAGTAGCAAAGCTCTTGGTGTTAATCTTTTCTTTCCCTGAAATTCTCACATGCCCTAACCCCAAGTGATAAATTGCATACGGGAAATGTACTAAATACACATCACAAATAGTTCCGATCATGTATCATGTTATATTTAAGCAAAGTAAAGCAAGCTATTTTGAAAAACAAAAGGAGAATTCACGAACAGTTTTTCCTAAAGCTAATTGAGTAATGGTAAATTGTCAAAGACGCAAATAAAAAATCACAAACAATTAACTTGCACAAACATGGTTCTACAGCCACTACTCCATAGTGGTATATATGGATGAGCACCATGGTTTTGATCCTATCTTGATATAGCTAGGTAGGTGTGTGTGGTGTGGTGTAGATATAAGGAAGTATGCTCTTAACTCTGCTTTTCCAAACCAAACAGCCATGCATCCAAGATTTTCCTCTCCATATTATTGGTTGTCCTAGCCTGCCGGCCAACATGTGCTACAATGCCCACTCGCTCCCATCTAAATAGTGTGCCCCTTCCCTGCAAATTGCACCCCAAAAAATCAAAATCAGAGGCAACACCATCACCTAGCTAGCTTGCCCTCTCTAATCAGGCATGCAAAACCACCATACCTTTCTTTACCCCATCTCCATCCGTCCAGCCACACATGATTATTGGGGAGCTGGTACTAGTACTGGTGATGCTCACACTCCCCTTCCATGCATGCACTCCCTCTAGACGCACACCAATCATTCTCACCCACGTACGTACAACCACAGACCTACACCTACACAATTTGCAGAGACAACAACAATTAGATTGCATTAATTTACTCTCGCTCTCTCCCTCTCTCTAGATCTTTCTCCCCTATAAAAGGGACATTTCAGTCACACCACAAGTCCACAGAAATCACAAGCTCAAACTCAGACACGCCATAGCCCATAGCAAGCGAGAATAGGCATAGCAGCAGTGCAAGGAAACACAAAAGGCTTGCGAACACATGCTGCTGCCTCTAGTGAACATGCAAGCTCCTCCGGAGAAGAGCAGCATGCATCAGCAGATGATGACCAAGGTGTCTATCTCGATCCTGGTGATGGCGCTGCCCGTGCTCTACGTCTCCGTCCTCCACGTGCCGCCTTCCACGCTCTTTCGCGACACCACCTTCTGGTTCCTCATGTCCAACTCCATCATCGTCGTCATCGCCGCCGACTCCGGCATGCTCTTCTTCGGCTCCTCCTCCTCCGCCGCCTACGTCGACGACCGTCCCTTCCTGGCCTCCGGCGACGCGTCGACGGTTGTGCCCGTCGAAGAGCTTCTGCCTGTGGTCATCATGAACGACGACCAAGGGTTGGATGTTGCGAGGGACGTCGTCCATGGAGATACGGCGGTCGCCATGGACGCCCACGCATTGGTTGCGAGAGGCGACCATGGCGTCGTTAAGCCTGAAAGACAAGAGATGACGCCGGTGGAGGACGGCGTGACGGTGAAAGCGAGGCTGACGGCGAGCAGGAGCCTCGCGAGGGAGGAGAGGGCGGCAAGGAGGCGGCGGAGCAGGTCCCACTCGCACGCGCTCGTGGCCGCCGTGCCCGAAGATCCGGTGGTTGAGGACAAGAGCGTGGTGGTCGTGAGGGAGGAGAAGCTCCGGCGAACAGCGACGGAGGTGCGGCGGCGTCCGACCGCCGCGGCCGCGGAGGAGGAGGAGGAGAGCGAGTTCTACGCGAGGCTCTCTGACGAGGAGCTGAACCGGAGGGTGGAGGACTTCATTACCAAGTTCAACAGGGAGATCAGGCTCCAGGTCGAGAAGGAACTACAAGCCTGATGAAAATCTCTGATCGATTGAATTCGGTCCGGAAAAAAAAAAACAAGATTCGAACTGCGAGAATTTCACGGAAAACAGTTCAGTTCTTGATGCTCGAAAAAAGTTCCCGCGTTCCAAACGGGGCCTAAGCCGAAGCTTTGGTCGCGACGTGTCGCGATCGTGACCATGTACATGTTCTTCTTAGAAGGACGGTGTAGTGTATGAGTGTGTGTGGTATTAGATAGTAGTAGGAAGTAGTAATAATTAGTGAGTAGCTTCTTCTTTCATGGAAGATCTTCTGGTGCAGAAGAGTGAGAGCGAGAGGAGTGTCAAGCAAGGCTTAGATCTGTACATTATAGATGGAGAGGAGTACTTCTACTTGAAGAGGCATGAGATCAGTTAATAAAGAGAGGGAAGGAGGCATTACTAATATAGTATTAGATATGCTCTTCATTCTCAAAAAAAAATTATATCTTGGTTACACTAACTACTACTACCTCCGTCCAATGAATAATGCATGCTTTCAAAAAAGTCAATCTAAGCAAAGTTTGATCGAACTTCACGAAAAATCTATCAACAAATATGATATTCTACAATATCATATGAAAATATAGTTCATGGTGCATCTAATAATATTGATCTTATATTTTACATGTTAATAACTTTTGTAAAAACTTAGTTAAACTTTAGGTGGTTCGACTTTTAAAAAAATATGAGCCTTAATCATTGGAATGGAGGTAGTATTCACAACAAGTAACCTATGTGTGTACTTCATGCAGAATATCTTGTCCTGCGGAGAATGATCAAGAGGTGGGCGCACCTTAATTAACAGACAAAAAATTAGCCATGTACAGTGAATGCAGAAGCTAAAATGGATTTTTTAATCACAGTCTGAGAAATTTGTGATTTCAAGTTTTAAGTTGGATAAGATTCAGTTCAGTATCTACTGGTTTGCTCGTCCTTTCTTGATCTCCTTCTGCAATCAACTGAGGCTCTTCTTTGGCAATCAGCTGAAGATCCTGCTTTTCTATCAACTGTCTTTCTGACAAGATCTCTTCATGGTGATCTACACAAGTACACAACAATTCTAAATGGCTCCTGACGACAATCCAAATCTCTCAATTTGTAGCATATCCATTAAGTATTTTATCTGTGTAGGTCGACATGAGGATCTAAATGCAGGGCAGGAGCAGAGATGCTTCATAGTTTAATTTTTGTTTTCCTAGAAGACAGTAAACATCATCTCGTCCTGCGGAGAATGATCAAGAGCTGGGCCCACCTTGACAGGTAAAAAAATTAGCCATGTACAGTGAAGACAGAAGCTAAAATGGATTTTTTAATGATATTATGAGAATTTTGTGATTTTCAAGTTTTAAGTTGGATATGATTCAGTTCAGTAACTGTTGGTTTGCTCGTCCTTTCTTGATCTCCTTCTGCAATCAACGAAGATCTTTTTTGGCAATCAGCTGAAGATCATGTTTTGCTATCAACTGTCTTTCTGACAAGATCTTGTCCTGGTGATCTACACAAGTACACAACAATTCTAAATGGCTACTGACGACAATCTAAATCTTGATTTGAACTAGCTGGTGAGCACTCACTAGTTGAGGTGATTCAAATCATGGAGAAATCATGCACCACAGTTGTTTAACGAATCGGAGAAGCAAGTTAAGCAAGTTCAGTATCTGGTCGAATCAAATATATATTCATTTCGAAGTACCAAGGGCTCCAAATTTCTACGATAATCATGAAAATACATATCATAAATGTACGATCCTCCATTATATTGTTCGTTTTCAGCGGGGCCAGGTAGCCACGCCACTCATAAGGTCTGAACGTTAAAACGAGCCCTCTAAATATTTTTTTGGCTGGCTTCGCTCACGTCCTCGCATCGCTCCCTAGGGCGAAGCCAGGGCAAACCCTAGCACCGCCAGCCGCCGCCCTCCCTTGCATCTCTCCCTCCACTGCTGCCGTCGGCGCCGTCCACGGTGGCGGCGGGTCCCAGTGCCAAAGGTGCTTGCGGGGTAGTCGTAGCGGCGATCCGTGGTGGCTGCTGGGGCGGCGGCTGCGAGGTAGGCGCGTATGGCGTTGGGGGGCGGATGTCCCTGGCTGTGCGGCGGCGGCTGCTCCCTCCATGGCCTCTCCGGCGATGGGTGGTGGTGGTGGTTGCGGGTCTATTTCCCGCCTAAACCCGTAGTCGGTTCTTCAGCTGACGGCGCGAGGAGGGGGCAGCGACCTTGCGAAGTGTGGATGATGTGGTACGTGCGTCCAAGACCGCGTGGTGTGGCAGGTCTGAGATCTGGGTCGCACGGGTCTTGGATGCTGCGTCCATCGATTCCTCCTTCGTTGTCGCTAGCCAGCGGATGGGTGCGAGGGTGCCTGCTCGTCCGTTTCGCAGTTTGAAGGTGGCGGTCCTAGGGTTTCTCTTGTGCGAAGATGGATACCTTCCCGAGGCCTGCCCTTCTTGATCTGGCCGGAGTGTTGAGTTCCAGAATACGCCGCCAGCGAATGGATCAGTGCTTCTGTTGCCTGGAGTTGGCTGGATCGGTTGGTATTTGGTTGTGCGCACCCATGTTTTTATTCCGGTCGTTTGGTTCTGGAGGGAGCGGCGCGAAGCTCTGTTTTGTGTTGACATCAAGAGACATTTTCGTTCATGGCGAAGTCAGAAGAAGAGAATATCATGAAGGCCAGACTGGAGGACTAGCTAAGGGAGGTTCAAGTCTCCACGTTGTTGAGGGACTTACTTGGTGTTCCGGACTTCGCAACAGTGGTATGAAAGTGAGGGCGGCAGCACAGGTGAAATTCAGAGTCTTATCTTTCGGGGTGAAAATACAAGGTCTAGCCTTAACAGGTTGGGCCTGGCAATGACCGTGTTGAAGGCCTTGTTTTGAGAGCGGGGACTATCTTTGAGGGTGAAAACTTAAGATCTTTGATCGAGCGATGACGGCACTGGTGCACGGTTCCCTACTTGGAGGCATCGCTTTTGAGAGTTGATACGTCTCCAACGTATCGATAATTTCTTATGTTCCATGCTTGTTTTATGACAATACCTACATGTTTTGTTCACACTTTATATGGTTTTGATGCATTTTCCGGAACTAACCTATTGACGAGATGCCGAAGTGCCAGTTCCTGTTTTCTGTTGTTTTTGGTTTCAGAAATCCTAGTAATGAAATATTCTCGGAATTGGACGAAATCAACGCCCAGCATCTTATAATTCCACGAAGCTTCCAGAACACCCGAGAGGGACCAGAGGAGAGCCACAGGACCACCACACAGGTGGCCGGCGCGGCCCAAGGGGGGGCGCTCCCCCCTGTTGTGTGGCTGCCCCGTAGCCCTTCCGAATCCGCCTCTTCGCCTATAAGAAGCCCCCTGACCTAAATCTTCGATACGGAAAAGCCACGATACGAGAAAAGTTCCAGAGCCGCCGCCATCGCGAAGCCAAGATTCGGGGGACGAAGTCTCCGTTCCGGCACGCCGCCGGGACGGGAAGTGCCCCCGGAAGGCATCTCCATCGACATCACCGCCATCTTCATCACCGTTGCTGTCTCCCATGAGGAGTGAGTAGTTCTCCCCCGAGGCTAAGGGCTGTACCGGTAGCTATGTGGTTAATCTCTCTCCCATGTACTTCAATACAATGATCTCATGAGCTGCCTTACATGATTGAGATCCATATGATGAGCTTTGTAATCTAAATGTCGTTATGCTATTCAAGTGGATTTTACTTATGTGATCTCCGGAGACTCCTTGTCCCACGTGTGTAAAGGTGACAGTGTGTGCACCGTGTGGGTCTCTTAGGCTATATTTCACGAATACTTATTCACCGAGTTATGATTTGAGTTGGATGTCTCTATGAAATTGTGGTGTGTTAGTACCTCCTATGAATGCTCACAGTGACAGCGTGGGGTGTTTATTAGTACTTGGGAATACATCTTTAAGGTTTGCCTACATGATGAATTAGTGTTCGTTATCTTGCTAGAGAGTAATTCAGAATAGCATAGTGAAGTGCTTATTTATATTCCTTTATGATTGCAATGTGCTTTATATCACTATTAATCTATGTGCTACTCTAGTGATGTTATTAAAGTACTCTATTCCTCCTCCATGATGTAATGGTGACGAGTGTGTGCATCATGTAGTACTTGGCGTAGTTTATGATTGTGATATCTTGTAGATTATGAAGTTAACTATTACTATGATGGTATTGATGTGATCTATTCCTCCTTTCATAGCTTGATGGTGACGAGTGTGCATGCTATGTTAGTACTTGGTATAATTGCGTTGATCTATCATGCACTCTAAGGTTATTTAAATATGAACATCGAATGTTGTGGAGCTTGTTAACTTCGGCATTGAGATGCTCTTGTAGCCCTACACAATTAATGGTGTTCATCATCCAACAAGAGAGTGTAGAGTGGTTTTATTATGTGATCAATGTCCACTAGTGAAAATATGATCCCTAGGCCTTGTTTCCGAATAGAAAAGCTACACCACAAAGATTCATATCTCCCACGTCAACTGCACGCCAGCAAGCTATTTTCTGGTGCCAGTGCCGAGGGAGGTCACTGTTTGTTTACTGTTCCACTGCATGTTTACTCGCTGCCATATTTTATTCAGATTGCTATTACCACTAATATTCATCCATATTACTTGCATCTCATTATCTCTTCGCCGAACTAGTGCACCTATACATCTGACAAGTGTATTGGGTGTGTTGGGGACACAAGAGAGTTCTTGCATTGTGATCGCAGGGTTGCTTGAGAGGGATATCTTTGACCTCTTCCTCCCTGAGTTCGATAAACCTTGGGTGATCCACTTAAGGGAAAACTTGCTGCTGTTCTACAAACCTCTGCTCTTGGAGGCCCAACACTGTCTACAGGAAAAGAAGCGTGCGTAGACATCAAGAGTCTGTATTTCAGGTGTTGTCTTTGTGATGGATGTATTGTTGTTGCTACTGTTGGATACTGTAGTGGGACATTCTGTTTCTTAGTTTTCTTTTTCGCTTTTTTGGTCGTGTGCATCCATACTTCCATTAGGGTATTGCGTTGCAGACGTTGGGTGTAATTGGTATCTTTTGATATTAATATATTCCCTTTATCGAAAAAAATCCTTTTGAAACAAGACAAAAGACTTGTCTTTTTCATTAATTAAGAAGAAGTTTTAGAGGTCTTACAAACCAAGACTTGATTAAGAAAAAGTCAATCCCAAAAGTAATCCTACTCTAGCGGGATTACAACACTCAAGGTCTTAGCCCCGGCTAGGCTCCATAAGGCGACTTCATCTTTGATTTTTGCCACCAACATACTCAAGGTGGAGGCATTGTTCAGAATAACACGAGCATTTCTTTCCTTCCAAATTGCCCATGAAACCAACATTGCAAGTAACGTCATGGCCATCTTTGATTGTCCTTGGTTGCGAATTGCCTCATTCCACCACTCCTTTAAGTTTCGCATAGCATGCCAATTGGTTGGATCAACGCCTTCAAGGCCTAGCCAATTCTTCACATTTGACCACAGACGAATGGTGAACCAACATTTGAAAAGAACGTGAGGCGGATTTTTGTACTTGATTAGAAAGCTTGCATCTTCCATAATTTGTCCATCCTCTCTTTTGGAACCTATCCACCGTCCATACTCTATTTTAGATGATCAACCATGCAAATATTGTGCATTTAGGAGGAGCCCATGGCTTGCAAACTAAGGAAGGCATGCCAGATTTCGGATGTCCAAATAATAGAATGGTGTAGGGCAACTTTGAAGAGTAGCAACCATCATTGGTTAGGCTCCAAACGATTGAATCCAAAGTTCTAGGGTGAAAATGCATCACATGGGTCATCTCCCAAAGATTGGCAAATAGCACAATTTGTTCTAACGATGGACCATCTTGAGTGTTGACTTGTGTGATCAAAAAGTCATTATCTAAAGCTTTGTTGATAGTGCAATTTTTCTTTTCTATCCTTTGCATATGAGAGGTGTGATATCTTTGGGACGCCTTCCATTTATCCAAGGGACTTCTCAAAAGCTAGCTTTCTTCCCATCTCCTACGATGACCTTTGTACCATCCGCAGTAAGATCCTTGTCAAGTGGAGTGCAAGGGGTGCCAAGGGCGGCCCAAGGTTTTGCCTCGTCATTACATTCATGACATAACCATCTCATATGAAGGGTCGAAGCAAAATTTGTGAGGTTGAGGATCCCAAGCCCTCCACAACCCTTAGGCTTGCACACCATTTCCCAAATAACTTTAAATTTCCCCTGGTGACCTTCTCACAAGCCGCCCAAAGGAAGGTCCTTCTAATGCTATCAATCTTCATGAGAATCTCTATTGGAACGTTGAGGACGGTGATGTAGTAGATGACAATGCTAGTAAGAAAAGACTTTACAAGTGTTGCACGACCGGCTATGGTAGCATGCTTCCCAACCAAGGGACAAGCTTGGCGGATATCTTATCTTCCAAAGGCTGAAAGTGAATTCTCTTAAGCCTTGTGAACGAGAGCGGGAGCCCTAAGTATTTCACTGGGAAATTTGAGCGGGTGGCCGAAAAAGCATGAAGGATGTGATCAAGGTCAAGGCCCATACATCTAATGGGATCCACTAGACTTTTGGAGCAATTGGTAATAAGCATGGTGACGTCCCCAAATTGGTGCAAAGTGGAAGCAAGGAAGTTGATGTCATCATTGGGGCCATGAAAATAGTGGCATCATCGGTACATAGGGATGTTTAGATTGTGGGAACTCTTCCACGGATCCTTTGAATGTGGCCTTGATCGGTTGCTTTGCAGAGAATATGATGTGGAGGATCAATGGCCAAGACGAATATGAGAGGTGAAAGAGGGTCCCCTTTTCTTAGACCTCGACCATGCTTTATTGGGTCACCTCCAATACCATTGAAAAGCATTCTAGAGGAGGAGGTGCATAAGAGTGCCATAATCACTCACGAAATTTGCTTGGGAAACCCATATGTTGAAGCATATACATCAAGTAGTCCCATCTAGCGGAGTCAAAATATTTCTTTATGTTGAGCTTGAAGATGAGTAGTTGGCGTTTTTTCTGACTTGTGAAGTTTTCTTGCCAAGTTCCTCACATACAAGAAATTATCGTGGTTACTTCTCTTATTTATGAAGGCATCTTGGGAATTGGAGACAAGCTTATTCATGTGAGGTGCGAGTCTAGCGGCCATCATTTTGCAGATTAATTTAGCAATTGCGTGAATAAAGCTAATTGGGCAAAAATCGGTCACCTCCTCAGCCCCCTCTTTCTTGGGAATGAGAGCAATGTTGGTAGAATTGAGCCAATGGAGGTTATTTGTGTGAAGATTGGAGAATTGGTTGACATCCGCCATGATGTCAACCTTGATGGTGTTCCAACAAGCCTTGAAGAAAGCTCCCGAGAAGCCATCCGGACCCGGTGCCTTGTCACTTGTGGTGTTGTTGACGGTGGCTTTAACATCCTCCTCCGTAAATGGCTCACTAAGACCGGCAAGATCACACTATGGCGTCGGGATTGTTATCCAATTAAAGTTTTTGGTGCGAGGCAGGCCTCTCTCGCCTTCTAAATATATGGTTTGTAGGGTCAATTCACCAATTCTTATTCACTATGAAATGTGTTCAATTGATCCACTATTATCATCAGCATTTTCATTTTTGAGAGTACTCCATGCATTAGAATTCCTCATTCATGTCCAAATTAGAATTATTTTTTATGTATCGTGACATCTTACATCTTGCACAACAAGATGAATCCATACCATGTCATGTTGGAAAACACAAGCTGATTTGATCAGCTCGCAAAATCTGTTAATTTGTAGGGTATCCACTAACAATTTATCTGTCTGGATCAATCGATATGAGGATCCAAAGGTATGAGCGGAGATGCTCAACCTTGATGGTGTTCCAACAAGCCTTGAAGAAAGCTCCCGAGAAGCCATCCGGACCCGGTGCCTTGTCACTTGCGGTGTTGTTGACCGTGGCTTTAACATCCTCCTCCGTAAATGGCTCACTAAGACCGGCAAGATCACATTGTGGCATCGGGATTGTTGTCCAATTGAAGTTTTTGGTGCGAGGCAGGCCTCTCTCGCCTTCTAAATATAGAACCATGAACAATTAGCCGGTGAACCAATAGAGCTAAATCTAGAATCAGAGAAAGTCTAAAATATATGATTAAGAATATATGCATAGTTTTTGCAAGATAAAGAAGAAGGCAAACAAATCAGTCCAGTCACATACTAGTTACCTCAGTTAGCTAAGCTGGCTTTCTCAAGGGTTAATCAAGATCTTTTATCGTTTGTTAAGCTTATGATTGACGGTTAGTTAGGAAAGGTCACAGAAGTTATCCCAGCACCACGTCATCACCAACCATAATAAAGTAGAGGAGAAGCATTGATGTTACTACTAATTACTCTGAGCTGTCATGGCACGTATGTATTCTTGTGATATGAAACTTACTAAAAACTGCTTAGTCAGCATGCATGATTTGAACTAGCTGGTGATCACTCACTAGTTGAGAAGAGTCAAATCATGTAGAGATCATTCACTGGTTATTATTTAACAAATCCGAGAAGCAAATTTGGTCAAATCTAGTATTCCCTCTGATTCATATTAGTTGACTTTAGTATAGATGTATCTAGATACATTTTAATTCTAGATACATCCATATCAATGATAAGTAATATGAATCAGGGAAGTATATAACCGCATTCATTTTGCCCCTACGGAGGGCTGCAAGTTTGTGCGGTAATCACGAAAATACATATCAGAAATGTGCGACTCTCAATCATATTGTTTGTTTTCAGTGGTCCCGGGTAGCCTCCCAACCTGCAACAGTGGCGCACCTACCTCCGGAGATCTAAAGGTTAAAGATAACTAGCCCTCTAAATATATGCTACATTGGGCTGACTTGCCAAATGTTTTCTATTGATCCCATATTATCATCAGTATTTTGGGAGTACTCCATGCATTATAGTTCTTCATGCATGTGCCAAAATTAGAAAAGAAGAAGTTATGTATCATGTCATGTTACATCTTGCACAACAAGATGAAGCCATACCACATCATGTTGGAAACCACAAGCTGATTTGATCAAGCTGGCAAAAGCTCAAATTTAATAATGTTTACATCTTTCACAACAAGATGAAGCCATACCACATCATGTTGGAAACCACACGCTGATTTGATCAAGCTGGCAAAAGCTCAAATTTAATAATGTTTACATCTTTCACAACAAGATGAAGCCATACCACATCATGTTGGAAACCACACGCTGATTTGATCAAGCTGGCAAAAGCTCAAATTTAATAATGTTTGCCTCATCCTGTGTATACACCAACCCATAGCTGCCTTGGAGATAAGGCACAAGGCCCATGCGTGTGCCATCTGGTTGAAATTGTTAGAGATGGATACAAATTCAAGCAACAAGACAACACACTTGTGTCTAGCATATCTGATTTGACTTTGTCCCCCCACAAAATATCCTTGGCTTGACCTGATCGCACACTAGATTGCGATATATATGATTGATCTAAGGTAGAAGATCAGTAAAGTTTTCAGCAAGTATCTGCTTTTTAGCTACCAAACTCTAATGCTTTTGCATTAGTTACTCCTTGTGAAGCGCCCAATTATAAGCTTTATCTTGGATATGTTGAACTTTCTGAGATTGCTCATGGTTCTTTGGAAAGCTTTAGGTTTTATCTGATGTTGCAGTGACATTTTCGAATCTCTGTTTACAGTTATTTTTTAGTGGCACTTTGTTGACAGATCTTTTCTAAATGAAACAAGATATCAAATATGGTTTAAATATCTAGATCTTTGACACGTTGGAAAACTTGGCTCCCGTATGTTTAGACTCAGCATGCCAACTGCAGTACACCTGACCAAACTTAAGAGTGAATCCTATGTGCTGGCAGCGCATACCCTATCAAGTTTGGTTGCCTGCATCCAATGGCAGCACGTACAACATGCATTCTTTGCACGAAATTGCGGTCGAAAGCGAACACAACTACTCCCTCCTTCACAGTTTATAAGGCACGCGCGTACCTCTAGGTCGCAAATTTAACCTATATAATTTAAATTATATAATACAAAAATTATATCATTAGAAAATAGAACATCTGAACTTTCTAATGATATCATTTTTATAACATATAACTAATGGTAACTTGATCAAATTTGCGACCTAGGGGTACGCGCGTGCCTTATAAACTGTGAGAGAGGGAGTATGCAAGGTCGACGAGGAACTAGAGCCATGAACAATGCACTAAAAATATTGTTGCATTGAGGACACGGAGATTATTTATCTTCTAGAGGTACCCATCAATTAGTCGTTGTCTTCTTGGCATACGTATGAGGTTAACACAACTGGTTGAGTAAAGCTCAGATTTGTAAAGATTTCTTGTAAGAAGATCTTGTGATCAGTACAAATAAGTCTTTGTTGCATATCCAATATTTTATCATCACTCCTAGTTTTTAAGTTTCAACTAAGAAGGGATCGACAGCGCAAAGTATTCAATAGTATATTCCAAAATATTGTTACAGTAGTATGAAAAACACGGCTCTTCAAAAAAAGTATGAAAAACACGGCTCTATTTATAAATATAATATTTGTAGCAGAAATTTGGCAAAAAGATAAACCTTATATTGGCATGTATGAGTACTGGACTACCATGGTGATCGGCAAGGATAAACATCCACCCAAGTACAGGCAGAGTGCATGGATGCATGGGGTGTCGACACATGTTTCACGGCTGCCGCCCTCTTGTGACAAGACTTGTGAGCCGAGGTGACAAGAGTTGGCAGGCAGGCACCAGGACCAAATACATGCGGCGGTTGGCTGGCTCCACTTTTCCTACCCCTGGAGATGAAGCTCAATCAGGGAGCCCGGCCATGCCTCCCTTGACGGAGACAAACATCTGCTTCTTCCAACTACTAGAAGCAAAATTAAGGATGCAAGTATGCACTCATCTTTTTTTCCCTTTTTCTTTTTGCCAAGGAATTATCGAAGATAATAGTCTTATAAAATTAGAGATGCAAGGATGCACTCCTTTTTTTGGCCAGCAAAAAGGCTTTATAACTGGAATCGCCGAAACGAAGCCCCGACGTGCTGGAAGGGGCACTGCCTTATGACAACCCCTGTTGCTCAACTCTCTCTTACCAAACCTAGCAAATTTAGTAGCCATGACACGATTAATTCATGGCTAGCAATTTTAAACCTTGCCCAAGGGAAAAAGGAACTCTGAAGAATTTTAATATTCAGCCGGCACTTTGCCACGCAGTACCGCTCCCCAACAGGCCACCAAGTTCACAGATTCACACGGCATCAAAAATACAAGTAAAAATGGATCAACCTGGTAAGTTCAACAAATATTAACCCGTTGAGAGCTTGGGAGCTCTCGCCCAGGTGCACCGATGTACTTCCCTTGACGCCATAGACATGTGACATGACAATAGGAGCTGAAAAGGATAAATGTCATCTAGGGATGTTGAAGCGACCAGTCTCTCAAAAATGTAAGGGAAAAAGATGCCGGCCCTAATTTCAAAAGGCAACTTTGGGCGGCGCAATCAGGCCTAGCGTGCATTTTCCTGGGTCTAACTGTACGTGCATGCCTTTGGAAAAAGGAACTATGAGAGAAGGGGTAACGGAACAGAATGTTTGGCTGTATGCTCAGAAAAGTTGGTGCCCTATCAGGATCAACCATAAAACCTACCCGGCTACCCACAAAGATCTCCAGTTAAGGCAGTTCCCTGACTCCTTAGGACATCTCCAGCGGCACGACGCATTTCGAACGTCCAAACGGATGCGTCGTGTCCGTTTGCGTCGGGCCAAATGGTCGAAATCGTCTGGGCGTCCGTTTGCGTCGGGGTGACTAAAGCGGCACGACGCATAATTTTTTTTTCATTCATGAAGCCATAATTTACATTAATAAAAAACATAAAAAAGCCAGAAAGGCGTGCTAAAAGTAGGTGCTGCCTAGAGGTCAATCAACTCCGGCGTCGGCCATGGAAGCTCGTACGCCGGTGGTGGAGGAGGTACCGCCGCATGGGCAGGAGGCTGTGGCCAGGGATCCCACGCCGGAGCAGCAGGCGGAGCGCGGACGTTGGAACGCGTCGGCGTGGCCGGAGGAGTCGCCGGCCTCCCCTGCGCGAGCGGTGACTCGCGGAGCTGGATTGCGAGCCCATCCCACAAAGCGAGCTCGTTGAGCTCGCTGTTGACCAGTGCCATGGCAATGGCCTCCTCCTCGGAAATGTCCGGCGGCTGGGTCTCCGGATCCCACGCCGGCCCGCCGGCGTCGTGGTCGTACTGTGCCATGGTCACGTCCTCGTCGCCATCCTCGTCCGCGTCCTCTGGTCGTTCTCTTCTTCTGCGGCGATCTCGCGCTTGAAGTAGTCTACGTCGGCGAGGTAGCCAGCGCAGCGGCGCGCGTCGAACTCCCACGTCCCGAATGAAATCCAGTTGTAGGAGTTCAGCGCGTACGCCGAATCCTCCCGCAGATCCGGCAGCAAGATCACTCGGCGGCGGCGCACCTCGTCCTGCCGCTCTCGGCCCTCGCGCGGCACGAGGGGGGGGACCGGCACGCGCCTCGAGTTGAGGTACCAGCCCCTCCCGGCAAGTTCGCGTCCGGCCATGGTACCGACCGGTTTTCCTCCCATAGCTGCCGCGCGAAGTCGACGCGGACGTACC
Organism: Lolium rigidum; assembly: GCF_022539505.1. Lineage (NCBI taxonomy): Eukaryota > Viridiplantae > Streptophyta > Magnoliopsida > Poales > Poaceae > Lolium > Lolium rigidum. Next base: position 43,173,144 of record NC_061512.1, read on the forward strand.
GGCCGACCCGTGCCTTCTTGCCGGACCGAGAGCCGCTAGACTCGTGGTCGTTCTTGGTCTTGCGGAACGGCCAGCATTTCTTCCCCATGGAGTCGGTGGGGTGGATACCGTGGGATGTGGCAATGGTTTGGTCGGGGAAATGGCCGCCGACAGCGTCCCTTTTAAGAGGCTCGGACGCCATCTCGCCTTCAATGGCCTACCACTGCAACGCCGCCTCGCTGCGCACGCTCGCGGAAGCCGAGACGCGCCATTAACGCGGCCCTGCAAAGGCTGCAGCGCGCCGCTCGCAAGTAATGCCGCTGAAGACGATGCAGTTGTGTCCCTGCCAGGCGGGCGCGTGCGAGGACCGAGCGGACACTTTGCGCGTCCGCTCATCATCCGCAGAGATGCAAATCTGGCGCATATTTGGGCCAGGTTTGCGTCTCCGCGGACGACCCGGTCACTATGCGTCGCGCCGATGGAGGTAGTGCCAGACGCATTTTCGGTCATGGCGGACACAAACGGTCGCTCAGGTCCGTTTGCGTCGCACCGCTGGAGATGCCCTTAGGCCATCACCGATCTGTAGGAATTGCGCAAGAATTTCACAGATCACAGTTTAAATCTGGCAAAGAACAAAAATAAAACCCTATGGCTCAAATACGCCAGGGTTAAAAATCCGACAAACCAGAGAAGGCCGACATTAATTTGTAAAGGAGTATATTGCAGTCACACAGCAAATGCTTTCTGCTCATGCCGAGCCTGTCGCTCTTATGGTAGGACTAAAAGTGGGTACTTTTTTTCTTGACATTGCGTGGGATGACACCGATTCTTGGGTCCTGATAGGAACAGGACTATCACCCAATAAATCAGATTTCCTTTACAGTAAGTCACTTGCTCACGTGTTGACTAGCTAGCTTCCTCATTTACTCATAAGTACTGTACTTTCGATGCTGCATGTGTACTTTACCTCCAGCTTCATTTCTTTTCTCTGAAGTTCCTAGCAATTATCACCTGTTACCTTTACACTTTAATCATCTAAGTTTTTTTGTGACATGGAGAGAGGGGGAGGAAAGACGATGCGGTAATTACTGCGGATAAAACAATCTGGGGTCTCTTGAAGAGGCAATCTTTGAGCAATGGACAATAAAGGACGCAGCAAAGAGAGAACTTGCATTGATTGAGCAGAGAATGTACAGCAGGGTTAACTAAAACCTGTTGCTTACAGTGGTTCCATACACTATTAGGGTAGGCACCGACTGTACAACGGTATCGATAGGGATGGCGAAGTTCACCCCGGAAGAAATGCCAGATCCTGCAGCACACAGACACGAGGATCCGTCAGTTTGCAGACAAGCTTTCACTTTGGTATATCTTCTGCACAGGATCCTGAACACCAAGAGAAGTGATCCAGTGATGGATTCACAGCTTAAGTTCTGAGATCTGCCTCAAGATTTTTTATGTTTGTCACTGTGCCAGAACCAGGAGTGGCATCAAGTCCATCCGGTACATATAATCACACAAAGCTAGCGATCTATGACTACCACTTTCTAGCCGGTACAACCAAACCAACAGGTTTTCTTAAATTGCTTTAGACCTATCATTAAACGAGAGAGATCCACTGCAACATGCACGGAATAAACATAATGAAAAAGAATGTGCTTGAGTTTGCAGAAGAAAAATTTAGCTTCCCCGCGAACCAAGGCATGAGTAGCCTGACCACAGCGTAATAACACTTTGCCTGCCTCTTGGGGAATATCATGAAAAGAAGAATAAATTTTGATCTTGACATTCTGTTAACCATTCCCATCATCATATAGGAAACATGGGTTCCTAAAAGGACTCACAAGGCATGAAACTGCATTGCTTAGGTTTGTGCTGCAGTATGTTATGTTTTTTGTTTTGCGGGGACAGTATGTTGTGTTCTCAGTGTTTTAGGTTTCTTTCAAACAAAAGATTTCTCAAGGATTAAAACCTACTTATTTGCAAATATACCATTTTGCAAAACAAAAAAAAGCTCGCATTTATTTTTTCCTTAACTTACACTCCATCGGATTCCTGCTAGAGCGAGGGAAAGAAGAGAAGAGGCGAGCTAACGATGGCAAGCGACCGCTTTAATCACGATGCATCAATGCAGAGAGAGAGACATCGTATGCATGCATGCATGGCCCGCTCCAGGACAGGCCATCAATGTTGATTTTGGAAGGATTTAATTACAAAACACAATTGTATTAATGGTCCAATGCTTTTTTTAGGATTGGAGGGAGTACTTGATTTCATTGCGTGAGAATATAAGCTAATTTGAGTTATGCCATGTGACAAAAGAAATAAACTGATGCTCGGCCTTTGACACCACAACAGTCAAGGCGGATAAAAGGAGGCAAAACAAAATATCTTCAGCAATCTATCTTGTGATATTGAGGTAATACCTTTGCGTGTGAATGTAGCAGTGTTAACTCCAATTACATGGCCATAAGAGTCAATTAGCGGGCCTCCTGAATTACCTGTTGACATTAGCAAAATTTGTAAATAACCTTACGGAGTATTCAGTTCATGTTAGCATTCACATTCAGCTTACGCGATCAATGAACTGTGCAGTGAGCAACGAGACTAAAGAAATAAATAAAAAAATGGAACAGAAGCAAAAGGAGGAATAATGGAGTAAGAAACAAATAGTTGCCCTCAATTTTTTTGAGGATTCATGGACTGGTGCCTACAAAATGACATTTGATCAAGTTGAACCGCAAGACATGGACACGCAGAATTCAACCTCTCCCTTACAAAATATGTGTTTCTGTGGCTTTGTAAGTGATTTTTATAAGTAAAGAGAGGTTGGGACAGTATGCCTGTGATGCATTTCTATGTATGGAGGGACGTGAATTATGAACAACCTATTAATGCCAACTTGACAAAACCGACAGGTCTCTATACCCATGCAGTCAGACCACATCACAAAATCTTTTTAGCAGGGTAGTAGTAGTACCGTACCTAGAGATCTGGCTCTTGATAGGACAACATAGAAATCAACAATCCATGTGCTGGAATCTTAGTTTGCTCGTACTTTGTTTGCTTATTTTGTTCTATTTCTGTTTTTGGTTTCCATAAGGTCTTGTTGGGCTTCATATCTAGCCTACCCCAACTTGCTTGGGATAAAAGGCTTTGATGTTTCTGTTGTTGTAGTACTAATACCGTACCAAACTAGCAGTACCTCCACAGGAGAATCTGCGGCTAAGTTTTAACTAGACTATTGTCAACTTATATAGTAGTAAATCTACCAAGTTCAGTACAATTAAGACCTATTTATATATTAGGACAGTTTGCTAAATTAGTGTGGGCTGAATTCACCATGAGCGAGTGGATGATGGCTCAAGTGGCTGCTTCTTCCTCTAGCCTGGATGACTGGTGGACAAATATCAACCAAAGATCAGAGCCCAAACGCCAAGAAGGAGGTCATGGTGGCGGTCTATGACATGTGGACCATCTAGAACGAGCGAAACAGGCATAATTTCTAGGGCATCGAGATGCAAGCTCACGCTGTTGCTGACAAGGCAAGGCAGGACCTTGAGATGTTTAGACAGACTCATCGTGCAGTTTGAGTTATTGAGCCGTTGAGTCTTTTTCTTTTTCAGCTCTCTTTGAGTCTTCTTACGGCTGGACAACTATTTGTAAAAACAGTTTGTAAAGCTTGTGGGTTTTTCCCCTTCTATAATGCAAAGGCAGAGCTCCTGCCGTTCAGTTTCAAAAAAAAAATATTAGGACAGTTCGTTCATCAGTAGCCTAGGGATATTAATCGGATTATGCATTTGGGCCTCTATTCAGCCAAGCAGGACCAAAAGTTTAGCATATAAAGAACAAGAAGTTTTCCAAAAAGTTATTATCCATACAATTATAAACGTGTTCCTGCATATGTGCTGCTTTCTTCTACATTACTGATGATTCATAATATGCACTGAAACAAGACATTACCAGCATTTATAGCAGCATCTGTCTGTATGGCTCCACGAATCATCCTCCCATTGGGAGATGGTATCTCCCTCCCCAATCCACTAACCACCTATAGGATACTTTAGTTATCACAATATCAGAATACTTTGCCAAGGCAATTCAAAAAGTTGTATTTAATGAGAAAAACGAATATTTTTACAGGTGGTATTACCCCAGTAGTTAAGGTGTGTTCATATCCTAAAGGGTTTCCAATGGCAAAGCAGCTCTGCCCAACTCGCAAACCCCGTGAAGTGCCGATAAGAGCAGGTCTCAACCTATCACCATCAACATCAACCTGCAGAACCAAATCTGACTTCAAAGAATGCAAACATGGAGCCAAATTTACATCATCGCAACTGCACTACTCCAGCCAAAAAAGTGCAGTTCCAAACCTTCAGAACAGCAAGATCATATGTTGGATCATATCCTATAAGCCTCCCTTCCTTTGAGTAACTAGTGCCACTCGAATCCTGTAAGAAGACCTACAAAAACCATTAAGCAATGGGTAAAAAGGCATAAGCAATGGTCTCTCTTCTCTCTCTAAAAAAATGCATAGACACCAGTTCAACTAAGAAAGTCACAAAAGGCAGAAGCATTATCTTTAGTGAGTAGATAGTAAAATTGAAAGGTAAAACCTTGCAGCGATGTGATTCAGATCCATCCCCAGCTAATTTTGCAACCACGTGGTAATTTGTTACCTGATGCAACAAAGTAAACAATCAATTAGAAATTTCAACAGATTGCATGAGTCAAGATGAATCTATGTTCATGCAATGTGTTCTATAGCCAAACACTACATAAAAGTGCCAAAACAAATACGTAGTAGTTACTGAAAACCTTGCGGCATAACAGGATTATGGATATAGGTCTATTGAAGTCTTGAGAATCGATTTAAATTTGTGCAGTGTATGTGGTTGCACACATACAAGTTAAGCAGTAGGTTATTTAACATCATGGATTCAAATGGGACGGAACCGCACTTAATCGAACTGAATCTTTTGGTGCGGGTACTCCCAAGTGTAGCAAATGAAATGCCACACAGATACAACCTGATCCAATTTAGTCAAAGAGCTGCAACAGCCTAGTGAAGAGTAAGACGGCAGACTAAAACGAAATGCTTTTGAAAGGACTCTCAGTTCTCACAATGTGAATTGACTGCCTGTAGCTGTGAACTTTTGTTGTTTATTCTGGCTTACTCGAGGATGGTGAAATATTATTACACTGTGCGTTGGTGGATCAACGCTCACAAAGTTTGCATCAAATGATGCAAGCCTGCATCTGCACAGAAAAAAATAACAAAACCCCACGGCGGACAAATTCCCCAGCAACTGCACTAAATCTGCCTTAAATATCAGCGCGCGATCTCGTGATAAAAAATTATCAACTATGAAACTTAACATATGTACCATTTTTACATGCTGGGTAGGATAATTGTTAGAGCATGTCTAACAGGCCCCTTAAAACCCGCCCACCCCGTAAAATTCCGGCGGGATACGGGGCAGGCGCGGTTTGGGTTGTCTAGCAGGCCCCGTATTCGGGCCGGCCCGTTTCGGCGGAATACGGGGCCCAGGATATCCGCACCGCCGCCCCCTACTTATACCGGGCGAAGGTGCGAGTGAGGGGTTAACCCCTCACTCGCAACCCTAGCTCCGCCGTGCGCCGCCGCCTCCCCAGTTAGCTCCGGCGAGAAATCCCGCGCACCCTAGCTCCGCATTTCAACCGCCGGTCAGCATGTACGCACGCCGAAGCGATACTGCGTCGCCGGCGAGCGGATCGAAGCGATCCCGCTCGCCGGACACCGTCGAGGAGGCGTGGCTCCGCCAATGCAAGCGCTCCGCCGCGGGGAGTCGCCGTGCGGCGTGCCGGTACGCCGGCGCGCTTTACGTGCCGCCGTCGCTCCGTGAGTTCGCCGCGGGCGGGCGCTGGTACAAGGAGGATCCGCCGCTCAAGCCGATGAGCGGACCCGACTTCGACAAGTGGCGCGCCAAGTGGGAGCGCAACCGCCGGGCGAAGGCGGCATGGGACGTGCGCATAGGGAGCACCAGCGGCGGAGGAGCTCCGCTCGCCGGCGAGGAGGAAGAGGAGGAAGAGGAGGAGGAAGATCCCCTCTTCTTGCAGGCGATAGCAGCGTCCCTCAAGGACGACGCCGACAAGAAGAGGGCGGAAGAAGAAGAGAAGGCGGCGGCCATCGCCGCCGTGAAGGAGGCTCAGGCGCGGGAGGCGGAGGCGGACGCATACATCGTCGACCTCTCCGACTAGAAGTCGCGATCCATTTAGGATCGCGCAATTTTGTATGTCTATATGTTGATCCTATGTATGATCGACAATCTATGAACTATGAATATGAACAAGTTTCCCGGGGTTTTAAATTTACGAATTTACAGGGTGAAATAAGGGGTCTGCTAGACGGAACGATCAATCTAGGAGCACTTTTTTTATACGGGACGAAATACTCGCGTTTTACGGGGCGGAAAAGTAAGGGCCTGTTAGACATGCTTTTACTAGATTAGCAGCTAAAGAGGCAAGCAAAAAACTACAGAAAGGGGGAAACTGTCATAGGACTTTGCCTGTACTTTGCTACTTCTGCAGTACCAAATATCCTCGCAGTGTCAATTAATCTCACATTCTATCACTAATACTCCGTGAAACCCGTGAGGAATTTAACCAACGGAGAAACGAAATTAAGTAGGCTCACAATGTGGCCCGAGGAGTCCCACACGAAGCCAGAGCCGGTCCCCTCCACCGTGGCGCCCCTCTCTTCGTCCTCCACCGTCTGCTGCGCTCCCCCGTCGCCCCGTCCCCGCGGCCGCGCGGCGATGACAAGGTCCTTGATGAAGACCACCGAGGGCGACGCCTCCTGCAGACACGAGCGAGCGCGCGACTTAGGTTTTCGCGAACTGCTATATTACGAGGCGGGGCCTAAGGAGGCGGGGGTGCGGGTGCTACCTCGAAGAGGCGGACGACGCGGGGCTCGTCGACGTCGTCCTCGCCGTCGGGCTCGGCGCGAGCGAGCCGCGGAGGGGGCGCGACGGCGAGCAGGAGGAGCGCGGCGGCGGCGGCGCGGCGGGTGGATGAAGTGGGTGGGAGATGTGGCGCCCGGTGCGGCGGCGGAGGCGGAGGCGGGAGGGGTGGCCGGAGGAGGAGGCGGAGCAGTGGCTGGAGCGCCATGTCCAACTCTGCGTCGAGGGGAGAGGCGCTCGTTCGTTCGAGCTTGCAATCCGTTTCTGTCAAGTGGGGCCGGGAGGGGAAGTGAACAGACCTGGACCGGATGGCAATGGGGCCCGTTTCCCCGTAAACCCGTGGGGAATTCATCTATTAGAGGACGGGTATGGACAACTTTCATCCCTATAAGCTAAAATGGGGATGGGTATTAAAAGGTCTCCCCATCCCCGCTCCCCGCTAACCCCCGTTATAATTTTATATACATGTAAATTGATACATTTTTATGTGAAATATGTTGTAATATTGTGTCTGATGTAGTATATTTTAATATTATTAAACATATGATACTAATATGTTGTTATTTTATCTCGTACATATTACAAAGTTGCTTATTTTTATGTGCAAAATATATAAGATCATAAAATTACGAGCAAATCATTCGAATTTTGCTTCTTAATGAATCCTCGCCCCGAACCCTGTGGGGATGGGGATGGGAAAAACATCTCCCCGACTACTAAATGGGGATATGGATGAGATGGCACTCCCCGATGGGGAGCAGACCCGTTGCCATCCCTATCACCTGGTCAACGTTTGCATTCGCTTAGGACATCTCCAACAGGGCGACCCGAAATTAAACCACGTCGGGGGAGATCTCCTGATGAAGGAGTGCTCAAAATAAGTATTGACGGTGCCTTTGATCCTATATCGCGAAGTGGTGACTGGGGTTTCATAGTTTGTAGCTCTAAAGCGGAAGTCGTGGGTGCTGCGGCAGGAAAGTTAAACCATGTTAACGATGCTCTCTAAGCAGAAGTGGAGGCATGCAGTCGCCTTGCAGGTGGTGCAGGACTAGGGTATCTCCCGAATTGGCATTGAGTTGGACTCGCGGTTGTTGGTTCAGGCGATCAACAGTGACGTGGGCACTACCCTTCGGGTAACCCACATTACCCTATCCTGTATTGACTAATTGGAGGCCCATGAAGACACATGAAGGCGAGATGGGCCACTAGGACGGCGCACCAGAAGGTTCCTTGACGAGCAAGGCAAGGAAGCGATCGAGCAAGGAAAGATTGGATCTAAAATTACTCGTAAACCTAGTCGTACTCGGTGAGACCTCTCTGAGACCCGGCCTCCTATATAAAGGCCGGGAGAGGGGCCTGCCGAGGGACACAATCAATCTTAGCTACAACAGCCGGCAGAAGCTTAGAACTAGGTTACCCTAGCAACTAGCATCTCGACGAGATCACGGCCGAACTATTCGGCACCCCATTGTAACCTTGTTTTCATCATAATCAAAGAACGAGACGGGCGGGACGTAAGGGTTTTACCTCATCGAGGGCCCCGAACCTGGGTAAATCGCTCTCCTCGCTTGTACGTGTACCGATGTCTCGTGTCGGCTTGCGGGATTCCATCAACCCTAAGCCCCTATCGAGGGCATTGCCGAGGAGCACCCTCGACAATTGGCGCCGTCCGTGGAAACCTGTCGGCACGAAGGCGGGGCATCGGCGGTACCGGTCACATCCGCGGCGTTCGTGCTTGAGTCACCAACACCCCCAAACCCGAAGGATTCGATCCGCTGCGGATCTTTCGAGTTCGTACCTCACCTCAAAACGTCGCACTCAGTTCCTACGGAACCGTGTGACAACATGACCACTACCTTTGGAGGCGTCCACTTTATCATCGACCCCAGGGGCTTCCTTCGTCTTCCAACGACAAATGCGTCTGATTTCAGGCCCTCGGTTTCGGCAGAGGATACCTTGGCAGCAACTTCGGGAATTCCGCCCAGGAGCATGCATGGAAACATCCGAGGAAGTTTTGACCCCGCGACAGCAAGGAAGAAAAGGCGAAGGGAATTATGCTATGAAGAAGAAGAACGTGCAGCCCCTCATCCTCGCCAGTCCGAACGGGAACAGGAGGGCATGCAATCAATCCATGGCCGCGCTCGTTCGCCGCACCTGACAGCCACGGAGCAACTCGATGCACCATGCTATCTCCACTCCTATTTTGACCCAAAGGACGGTCGAGAGAAATCCAGTCACCTGTTAAGGAACTGCCAACACTTCTTGGAGATCCGCCAGTTCTGTGATGACCTCAGGAGTGAAGCTATATCAAGAGTCCACATGATGGAGAAGAGAGCGAGATCCTACAGCTATCGGGCAGAGCCGTACGTGCCAGAGCCATACGTGCGGAAGCCATATGAACCAATGGAGAAGGACGAGTATGTACCGGCCGAGGTATTCCCGAGCCGCGTGGGCAGGTCGGCATGATTCACAAAACCAGCTTTTCAAAAAGAGAAATCAAGAAATTCTCGCGAGAAGTGAAGTATGCGAAAGTCGCTATGGTCGACACACCCGAATTCATCAGTCGGTCGAGAACAAAGCATCTCCTTCGACGAACGGATCACCCGAAAGCCGTTCCTAGACCCGGCCATGCAGCTCTAGTCCTTGAGGCACGGATCGGAGGGTACAACATGAGCAAAGTATTCATGGACGGAGGAAGCGGCCTAAATTTACTATTTGCCAACACAATGAAAGCAATGGGTTTAACGATCGATATCGTTGAAGGAATCCGATACAGGATTCCATGGCATTATACCGACTCGACCCGCTTATTCTCTTGGGAAAACATCGTTGGATGTAGTCTTCGGCACACCCACCAATTTTAGAAAAGAAAAGATCGAGTTTGAAGTCGTCGACTGGGAATCCCAGTACCATGCCATCCTCGGCAGGCCAGCGTTTGCCAAGTTTATGGCCGTACCTCATTATGCGTACCTAAAGCTAAAGATGCCAGGCAACAACGGGACCCCAATAACCGTTCACGGGAGTTTTGCTCGGTCAGACACCTGTGATAGGGAGTTTCGGAAGATCGCTTCGAAATTCGGGCGCCAAGGAGGAACTCAACGCAATCGACGCAGCGAGTGGATCATACGCAACCACCAGCCAGACAACCGAAACGTAAGATCCGACGAGTTCGACGCTACAAAGGAAGCTAAGAACTGCAGGTGCACCCCAATGACCGAAGAAAACGGTCAATATATCGGCTGACCTCACGGTCGCATAGGAAGGCGCGCTCATCGAGTTCCTCCGTGAGCGCTGGGAGATATTTGCATGGGAACCATCCGACATGCCGGGTATCCCCGGGGAACTTGGCTGAGCACGCCCTTAATGTCGACCCAACGACCAAACCGGTGCAACGATCAATGCGTCGATTCTCCGAACCCAAGCGGAGAGCGATTGGCGAAGAGATCAATCGACTTCGCAAGCGAGGATTCATCCGAGAGCTCAAGGAATCGAGAATGGGTGGCTAATCCTGTCATGGTACCCAAGAAGGACACCACCGCTCGCGCATGTGTATCGATTACACCGGCCTTAACAAGCACTTGTCCAGAAAGATCACTTCCCGTTGCCTCGGATTGATCGGATAGTTGATTCCACGGCTGGATGCGATCGCCTCTCCTTCCTCGATGCCTACTCCGGGTATAATCGGATCAAATTGAAGAAAGAAGATCGAGGAGCTAACCGCGTTCATCACCCCACACGGCGTTTTACGTTACAACGTCATGACCTTCGGGCTGAAAAATGCGGGAGCAACTTACCAATGTTGCATGCAAGCTTGCCTTGGTGAGCAGATCGGGCGTAACATCGAAGTTTACATCGACGATATCGTGGTGAAAACGAAGCACGCTGCCACCCTCGTCGGCGATTTGCGGGAGACCTTCGATAACCTGGATAGGTACAAGATCAAGTTAAACCCCAAAAAATGCTTCTTTGGAGTACCAGGGGGGCAAGTACTAGGGTACTTCATCTCGGCCGGGGAATTGAAGCCAATCCTTTGAAAATCAAAGCTATTCTCGACATGGAGCCACCAAAGAATCCGCACCAAGTGCAGCAATTGGCGGGACGTTTGGCGGCACTCAGCGGGTTCATTGCCAAGCTAGGAGAAAAAGCTTTGCCTTTCTACAATTTGATGAAAAAATCGGAAAAGTTCGAATGGACGAAGGAGGCACAGGAATCCTTCGATAATCTAAAGAGGATCTTGTCGACGTCTCCAGTCCTTGTAACCCCCCGCGAGAAGGAAACGCTGCTCATGTACATCGCTGCGACGAGTTCAAGTCTTCGACGGCGTCTTGGTCGTCGAACGAGAAGAGGCGGGAAGAGTACATGGCGTACAAAGGCCCGTTTACTATCTCAGCGAAGTACTCACACCCGCAAGACGGAGGTACCCTCATCATCGAAGGCTGGCATATGCGGTTTGGAGGTCAGCCCGCAAACTACGGCATTACTTCACGGAGCATCCAATCGTCGTCGTGAGTGAAGCTCCGTTGAAAAATATAATGACCAATCCGAGAGGCCACCTGGTCGAGTGTCTCAATGGGCCATCGAGATAGCACCTCACGACATAACTTACGTTAGCCGGACGGCCATAAAATCTCAAATCCTCCCGAGACTTTGTGGCGGACTGGATCCAATCCCGGACACCGGCGGCACCCGACATGTCGGGATCATGGGTAATGTATTTCGACGGGTCAAAAGCGAAGCACGAGCGGCTGCAGCGAGGAGTGGTGCTGATATCACCACAAGGAGATAAGATGAAATATATACTACGTATGAACTTTTCTCTGCCGACAAACAATGAAGCAGAATACGAAGCAACTGCTTGCACGGAATGAAGATGGCAAAGGCGTGCGGAGCGACTTCGCTGGAAATCTACGGGGACTCCAATTTGGTAGTACAACGGTCGATGAATACGTGCGATGCGATTAGTAACAACATGGTCGCCTATCGGCAGCTGTATCAAAATATGGAAGCCAAGTTCGAGGGGTGTGAGCTTAAGCATATCGGCAGAGCCAGCAACGAGGAAGCCGACACCTTAGCAAACATCGGCTCTATGTGCTCTCCCATCCCGGACGGAGTATTTTACGAAGTAATTACTCAGCGATCGATAAAAGAGAAGGCGCCGACGCCCTTGAAACCATCGGCCGAGGATGCGGAACCAAACCCGCAACAAGTTACCAACGAAACGCCGGCCGCACAAGTCCTCCTCCTCGAACCGCTATGGACTAAGCCATTCCTGGCGTATCTTACAAGACGAGAGCTGCCGGCGGATCCATTAGAAGCAAAACGAATCGTCGAGCGATCGAAAGCTTTCACCATAGTAAATGGTGAACTCTACAAGCGTAGCATATCCGGTATCTTCCAAAGGTGCATCGCCATTGACGACGGAAGGGCATTGCTGCGCGAGATACACGAAGGGACTTGCGGGCATCATGCAGGAAGTAGGGCTCTTGTAGCAAAAGCCTTCAGGGCAGGATTTTACTGGCCAACGGCGACAGCAGACGCTCGGGATCTTGTCATGAAGTGCGACCCCTGCCAACGGTTCTCCCCAAAACCACACGCTCCTGCAACGGATCTAATGCCGATACCCTTGGCGTGGCCGTTCGCCCAATGGGGACTCGATCAAGTTGGGCCACTGCCGAGGTCATCGCACTGGGGACACACGTACTTACTAGTCGCGGTTGATAAATTCACAAAGTGGATCGAAGCGAGTGCGATACGAAACCGAGAAGGCAACAACGAGCAGTCCAATTCTTCAAGGAAATAACATGTCAATTTGGAGTACCTCACGGTATCGTCACGGATAATGGGACTAACTTCGACTCCAAAGAGTTCCGAGAATTTTGTGACGACGAGAGGAATAAAGTTGAAATTTGCATCAGTGGCTCACCCGCAAACAAACGGGCAGGTGGAGAGGATCAACGGTTTAATAGGAGACGGCCTCAAGAAACGCCTTACAGGCGCAGCAGGAGCTTGGGTCGAAGAGTTGCCATTAGTACTTTGGAGTTTGCGTACCACGCCGAATAGGTCGACTCAGTACACTCCTTTCTTTGTGGTACATGGGGCCGAGGCAGTCCTACCAGCTGATGTTCGATTCGAAGCACCTCGAGTGACGGCATACACAGAACCTTCCTCCAACATTGCGCTGCAAGATGTTGTTGACCTACTGGATGAAGCCAGAGACATTGCTTTAGCCCGAACCACGGTATACCGGCGGCGCCGAGGAATTACCACAGCCGACGAATACGCAACCGATGCTTTAACGTTGGAGATATGGTACTTCGGCTAAAGCAAAAAAGACCCTCGAAACTCGAGTCTCCATGGGAGGGACCCTACATCATCACCGAAGTGATACCAGGAGGAGCATATAGGCTCAAAAATCCAACTTCAGGAAAAGATGTCGACAATCCATGGAATATTGCGCACTCGCGACGATTTTATACATAGGGCGCGATTGTTTTTCGTTTTTACAGCCCTTAAGGTTGCTTTACTTTATAAATAAAGTTTTAATCGGGTTTTCCGCCTCTTTTCTTAAATTCGGGCCCCACCACCCGAACGAGGTCGGTCGAGGCCCCTACCATCGGCTCTTACTCCCATCGGGAGCGTTGGCCCAAGAAACACGCAGTGTCATTAATTAAATACTCTCAGCGAGAGCTAAGATTAGTGGCACACAAAAAGAAAAAACAACCAATCCAAGCCTCGAGAAAATATACGAGTGCTGCAGTCGATGGTTACTTTATCATAAAACAAGGCTCAAACCGGTGCACCGCGTGACGATGCCAAGCGTCTAATTCCCTCGACAAAGTCGATGGGTCTCGCTCTTGCAAAAACTTACGCTAAGGCTTCGCAATAACATTGCATAATCCAACGAAGTCGTCAGGGAGAGCAGGCTGAACTGATCACTCAGCCGCCCCCGACAAACAAAATACCAATCGAATTAATATAGCATACAACGTATGCAATAAATTTACACAAAATCATTTCATGCAGGAAATAAGGCTATTACATTCATGGTCGAACTCCCCGCTCCCAATGTGACTTCGAGGTCCTTCTCAAGGCATGACTCCATCCGAGAAACGATGGTGAAAGCGGGACCCCTAGCGGCATCATAATACTGGCCTAAGCTCCTCTCAGTATTCGCCACGGCTCCCAAATCTAAAGATGGATGGCATGCCGATATTGAAGCAAAAGCAAGCTCTACACCAGCCAGGAGTTCCTTCCGTACCAACAGCCGAATCCTTTCGGGAGACTTGAATCGGGTAAACAAGGCAGATAAGTTTTCGGGTGCCTGGTCTAGAGGAAACAAGGTGTTCCAAACCATCGTAAGATGAGCATAGAACTTATCAAAATAATAATGCGCCTTTCCCACCCGATACTTAAACTTCGCCATGATGACAGCCTTCGGACGATGCAACCACAAACCATGATTCGGATGCGCAACGTCAGTCATGGCTTCAACCTCTTCATGGATCTTTTTGTTTTCCTCAACTGCATCCGAAGCCACGACTGGAAAAGGAACGAATGTTAGAACATTCAAGCTATACCTAGAATCAGGAGGCGGGCTAACACTCACAGTTCAAGCTTTCGGTAGCAACATGAAGACCATCAAGAGCGTATTGTTCAATGGCAGTCGCTATCTCTCCCTTCTTCTTCACCAAGGCAGCCATCGCACGAAGAGAAATAATGTCTTTATTTAGACTAGACACCTGGTCGCGTAAGCGACGAACAAGGCCTGATTCATCATTATCAGAAGGATTCGGAAAAAGCTCGGCACGGGAAGAAGACGAGGGAATACGCAGCACGTCCTTACTTCGGACCAATGCATTCATATACAAAAGAAACTCCCATCGGGAGCATTAAGTGCACATCATACGAGGCAAAAGGATGTTTGGCAACGAGCCGAATTTAAACAATTGTTATGTACAACAAATCAAATAACGAGTTCAAGGATCAGCCGACGTTGAACCGGGGGCTGACTCGGGAGCAGGCTCGGCTTGTGCTTCATCCACCAACTTCAGAAGCCGGTTGGCGCAGGTAATTGCCGATCTTTTGAAAGGCTCAAGGTTGACTCGATGATTTTCATCATCAACAGGCAATGCCTTAGAGAACTCTTCCAATTCCGACCCCATCCCGTGGCCCATAAGCAACTGGAAAGTAAGAACTGCACCAATCAAGCGGCTGCGACGTTTCAGTACCTCTACAGGTTCGGAAGGATCGACGAGGAAGGCTTCAGCCATTTCGTCAAGAGTCTTGTCCGGCTTCGCCTTAGGGAAGATCATCGAGTATAACTTCGACGAGTGCTCCCTTGGACTTCGTAGCAATTTGAGGACGAGAACATTCGACTCGGTAGCGAGTGACAAAGCGTCGGCCGTGGAATCCTCCCGAAGCGATGGCGTCGATCGATAGTTAAATTGGTGGCCTGCGAAAAGGAGATGCGTCAGTAATCAAAAGAGAAAACATCAAGAAAGGAGCGGAATATCATAAGGATTTTTCTACCTAGTAAATCCTTGATGGATTCGCGGAGGACACCTTCCTTCCTATCAATTGCAGCGGCCGCCGCACGCCTGGCATCTTGATCATCTTTCATTTGACGCTTCGGCCTTGTTACCTCTTCCTTCAACAAGGCGTTCTCACTCTTGGCATCGGCAGCAATCACGTTGGCCTCGATCGCTCTGATCGGCAGAAGACTTGATAGCCTTCGAAGTTGGGCGTTTTCGGCCTCTAGGCGAGTAAATTGTTCGGCAAAATCCGCCACGGCATCGGCTCGTAGCGTAAATTGGCTGCAGCCAAGAAAAACAAGAGGAATCGAGGTGATGAAGAATCGGCAAAACCAAACAAATTGAGTACTTACGTGATCACGGCCGGCCGGCGGGGTGGGAGCATCATCGGAAGGAATGACTCTCGAGAATGGAACCTTCCCTACACCCGTTCGGGATGGAGGTGTCGACTTGGCGAGGAGAAGGGTTCGGTTCCTTAGCCGATGCTACTCTTTCGAGAGGCCGGTTTAGCCCTCTTTGCGAGGGAACATCGTCATCATCATCGGCGAGCTGTTCGAGGCATGGCAAGCGGTTAGCATACAAAATAACAAGAAATAAAAGTAACAAAGAGAAGAAATACTCACGG